>NC_056733.1:1059477317-1059582317 GCF_019279795.1 Protopterus annectens
TAGCACTTCTGTTTATGAAGTGTAATGTCGGTGTGGGTCTTCAACTAACTGAAACCTCCGAGGTCTGGAAGGGGTTCTGCTGAGTCAGCATAGCAGGAGCATTCGTTATGAATGGAGAATACTATACAATTTAGTCAGCGGCACCATTTATTTCCACTTGTATGTATTAGCATTGATATCTTGCAATAACACTAGTTTTGTACGAATCGACCGTTTGCTCAGGTCTGCTAAATTGTCTTATTGTAACACATCAGTAGCTTTAGTGGTGTTAATTGTACCGTGTCAGGTTTTTCAGTTATGGACATTGAAATTGCTTTATCAGCATAGGCAGTATGATTAGATACTAACTTGATTTCAGGGCTGTATGGTTTATTGTTGATCCTTGTTTAGCTTTATAACATGTTTAATGCATCTCCTCTAAACATTGCTGTGTCCATTTTTAGTACTATTATTGTGCAAGGATATGGGGGTTCACATCTGTGGTTAGTTGGGCAAGCAGCAGATCAATTGTCATGTTTTTGGACCAGTATAGCATTGTATTAGTGCTTTAAAAACATTGAAACACCTCCTCCATATGTTTTATTCAGAGCTAAGTGGGATCAAAATGTATGAAAGGCACTGTAGACTTTAATAGCCATAGTGATTACTACTGTTCTGAACTATGTTTCTGTGACTGCATATATGTGTGAATTTTCTAGGGTAAGGAGTGCTTCCAGGTAATGCATTTTTTTTTTAATATTTAAACTACTAGCATTGAGAAGCAGCACCTTTAGGTATTTCTGACTAATTATTATGTTGGCGGGCTAAACTTTGCATATCCTAAAAAAGGCGCTATGGTGACAAAGTTTTTGCCAATATTCAGTAGCCCAAGTTGTGATAAGTGCAAACCATCTCTTGAAAAGCATAGTGTCTTTGTTAGTTATGTCTACCCAAGCTGACGGAGATTGGATCCCCTTGTTGTGATACCAGAAATTAAGCCATTTGTTGAAGTAGGTCATTTTTGCTGGTCCTGTGGTATAATCATTGCTGAAGGTAGGATGCGACTCAAGGCTAGATTCATACCCACCTGGTGTACACATATTCAGATAGCTCCATGTCCCTCTTCATATAGTCCAGTGAGCTATCTTGGACTGTGACAGTCATACTGGTACTTGTGTTTTAAAGCCACAAGTGTGTGTGTGTGTATGTGTCGCGCGTGTGTGGGTGTGTGTGTGTGAATGCAAGCAAGGGCAAGTGTGTGTGTGTGTGTGTGTGTGTGTGTGAATGCAAGTGTGTGTGTGTGTGAACAAGCAAGTGTGTGTGTGTGTGAATGCAAGCAAGAACGGGCAAGGCGGTGTGTGTGTGTGAATGCAAGCAAGGGGGGTGTGTGGGTGTGTGTGTGTGGGAATGCAAGGAAGGTGTGTGTGTGAATGCAAACAAGGGGCATGTGTGTGTGTGTGTGAATGCGCTAAGCAGGCAAGTGTGTGTGTGAACGCGCTGGGCAAGGGTGTGTGTGTGTGTGAATGCAAGCAGAGGCAAGTGTGTGGGAATGCAAGCAAGCGTGTGTGTGTGTGAATGCAAGCAAGGGGGCAAGTGTGTGTGTGTGAATGCGCGCGTGTGTGAATGCAAGCAGGCGTGTGTGAATGCAAGCAAGGGAGGGCCAAGTGTGTGCATGTGTGAATGCAAGCAAGGGGCTAGTGTGTGCGTGTGTGAATGCAAGCAAGAAGCGTGTGTGTGTGTGTGTGAATGCAAGCAAGGGGCAAGTGTGTGTGTGTATGAATGCAAGCAAGGGGCAGGTGTGTGTGTGTGTGAATGCAAGCAAGGGCCAAGTGTGTGTGTGTGTGTGTGTGAATGCAAGGGCCAAGTGTGTGTGTGTGTGTGTGAATGCAAGCAAGGGCAAGTGTGTGTGTGTGTGTGTGAATGCAAGCAAGGGGCAAGTGTGTGTGTGTGTGTGTGAATGCAAGCAAGCAGCATGCATGTGTGTGTGTGTGTGTGTGAATGCAAGCAAGGGGCGTGTGTGTTTGTGTGTGAATGCAAGCAAGTGTGTGTGTGTGTGTGTGTGAATGCAAGCAAGGGGCAAGTGTGTGTGTGTGTGTGAATGCAAGCAAGGGGTGTGTGTGTGTGTGTGTGAATGCAAGGCAAGTGTGTGTGTGTGTGCTGAATGCAAGGCAAGTGTGTGTGTGTGTGTGTGAATGCAAGCAAGGCAAGTGTGTGTGTGTGTGAATGCAAGCAAGTGTGTGTGTGTGTGTGTGAAATGCAAGGCGTGTGTGTGTGTGTGTGTAAGCGGGCAAGTGTGTGTGTGTGTGTGTGTGTGTGTGTGTGTGTGAAAGCAAGGAGCAAGTGTGTGTATGTGTGTGTGTGAATGCAAGCAAGGGGCAATTGTGTGTGTGTGTGAATGCAATCAAGGGGCAAGTGTGTGTGTGTGTGTGTGTGTGCAATCAAGGGGCAAGTGTGTGTGTGTGTGAATGCAAGCAAGGGGCAAGTGTGAGTGTATCCCTACGTCACTCAATGGGTTGCCAACTGCCTTACTGACGGAACCCACGCTGTAAAAGTAGCCCACTCCAAATCCAGCTTCTGACAGTACCTCAGGGGTCAGTCCTGGGACCGCTTTTCTTTGGCATCTACTTCTTTGAAGTACAGGCCAACACTAAGGGATTCTGGCTAACAAAGTTCACAGATTACTGCAAACTGGGAGCCATTATTGAATCCCCAAATGTTGTGGATACTCTAGAAAAGGGCCTTACAGAAACAGATGCTTGGTGCTAGAGCCATGGGCTCAAGCTCAATGCCAAGAAATGTGTAGTTATCCCCTTTAGGAAAAAACATGTACCCGTTCATTGACATGCTACACTTAAAGAAATCGCAATCCCTCAGAGCTACACGCTCCAGGGATCTAAACCTTGTCATCACAATAAACAAATGCTGGAGGGATAGGTTCCTAACCCAAAGACTGCCCAGACTCTGGAATAGACTGCCCATACATGTCAAGCAGACAGCCTCTTTGGCCCTATTCAAACGGAACATTGACAATTGGATGGGAGAAATTAACCCCGGGGATCACTACACTCACCCTGCTAGACTGGTGTCCAGGGTAGAAAATTGAGAGAAGTAATTGCCAGGGAATTGTTATGGCTAGGCTTGTATAAGCCCTAGGGCCGATAGCCTAGTACCAACCTATGAACCTGTAGTTGACGGACTTATCAGAAGGAAGAAGCCCGTGGTTCATTTTAGCTGTTGTCAAACTTTGCATCTGTGTGATAAGGAGCAAGTGTGTGGGTGTTTGTGTGATAAAGGGCACTCTGCCAGTATCTGCTGAATTTTACAAGACCACTTTCATCTCTAAAGCTGTCCCAGCACAATCTGGTAGTTAGATGCAACTTTACACTGTATACTGGTATGTTCTTCATATACTGAATTGATAGTCTGTTTTGTGATTTATGATTTAGTGTTGCATTGTCACTTAATTCCTGTAGGTACTGGTGTGCCTTTGCTGGGTAATTTGTTCCCTGTGGTTGTGGAACTGTAGTTATAAAGACAGGAAGAATTCAATTGTTCCCAGGTGGTATGGGCATGGTTGCTTAACCCTCCCCTCATAACCGTAACACCTTTAGTTTTACAGCCATGTTTGGATGGATTTGGATCAGGGTGATTGGACTGTGCTGTAGAAGCTGAAACTGTGGACAGGTTTACTGGACTGTGTAACGTAGGGCTCACTAGTGTTGGATTAAAGTACTTCAATAATGTAGGTGGAAAACTGTTCAATGGGTGCATTTCATGTAAAATTTGAATGGAGCGGCTTGATGTGCAAGATCTGTATAGGCATGTGTTTCTGTTTCTGATGTCTGCACAGCCAAAGTACATAATTATTTGTGCATTCCTCTGACAAAGACCTGGGGCCATTGTTGGTGTTGCCAAACAAACTTGTGGTTATGTGTGTGAAAGGGTGAATGTGCGAGGCGAGTGTGTGTGGTGTGTGCGAGGCGAGTGTGTGTGGTGTGTGCGAGGCGAGTGTGTGTGGTGTGTGCGAGGCGAGTGTGTGTGGTGTGTGCGAGGCGAGTGTGTGGTGTGTGTGCGAGGCGAGTGTGTGTGGTGTGTGCGAGGCGAGTGTGTGTGGTGTGTGCGGGGCGAGTGTGTGTGGTGTGTGCGGGGCGAGTGTGTGTGGTGTGTGCGGGGCGAGTGTGTGTGGTGTGTGCGGGGCGAGTGTGGTGTGTGCAGTGTGTGTGGTGTGCGGGTGTGTGTGGTGTGCGGGTGCAGTGGTGTGTGAGTGCGCAGTGTGTGTGAAAGGGCGAGTGTGTGGTGTGCGAGTGGCGTGTGTGTGTGTGTGTGGAAGCGAGTGTGTGGTGTGAAAGTGTGGTGGGCGAGTGTGCGAAAAGGAGGTGTGGTGTGGTGGCGGTAGTGTGTGTGTGCGAGTGGTGGCGAGGGTGTGGTGTGTGCGCGCGGCGAGGGTGTGGTGTGTGCGCGCGGCGAGGGTGTGGTGTGCGCGCGAGGCGAGGGTGTGGTGTCTCATTTTTGGATGCAATTTCTAAATTTTGTAAACTTTGTTTTTGTATTGTCATATTGCTTTACATTGCCCTACCGATATGTGACAAAGTACAGGCAGAAGCACAGTAACAGCTGCAAAAACTAAGAGCATAAATTTGCAATAACCATGCGTATACATTAATTGCATGTTTTTACATAAGAAGCAGATGTCTGTCAATTAATCAAACACTACATCAGATTACAAGTATGCTATTCCGTAATTTTTTTAAATTGACTTAAAAAAGCATGTTGGTGCTGTCATGCAAGTCTGTGAAATATTTCATGTTTATAGTGCATCATTTGTTAGCTATTTAACCAAATGGGAAGGAAAAATAAGTGGGAGTTTGATGCTTTGCAAAACGGTGATTATTCCCAGTGCTATGTAGCTTGGTTCTAAATTTGACAGGAGTGCAACAAGTGTCCCACTGTAAGGAGGGAAAGGCTGACAAGAAAACAGTACATTACTCTGGTCACCTGCTGTGAGCTGTCAATCACATGCAGATAATGGGTCAAATTACCCTTAGCTCTTTGACAGCTAGGGAAGGTATGTGTGAAGTGGGAGGGGAGATGCCTTGAAGAACTAGATTTCAGCCTTCACAAAAGAAAGCAAGTTAGCATTTTTAAGAAGCAAGAGCAATAAAATGCACTTTTCAGTTCTGTTCTGTAGCATTTTCACTGCTTGTGTTTCAAGTAGTCATTGAAAAAGGATAACATTTTAACCAAAAGTAGGGGACAGCATTGAATGCGTGTTTAGTCCATGAAGTGACAGCAGCTTAAGGGAAAACGTGGCAGATCTGATCCAATTTTTTGGAGACAGTGCATTCTGGGATACTTAGAGGCAGAGTAAACAGTCTGAATTATTTCAATATGCCAGCCCCCATGTGGTCAGAGTCCGAAATTGCATATAAAAATATCTAAAAAGCTCTAAATAGTCCCAGAGTGCTGTTAAAATGTAGGAAACGCCAAACCATGATGAAATGTTTTTTTTGAGTCTGAGGGTGCGGTTGTCCTTTAACTTTGTTGTAGAGAAACTCACTCTACCTCTTTTTCGAGCCAGCTTCTACTGCAGACTTAAAATTTCTTTCTTGGCAAACAGTTTTCCTTTTAGCAATGACTTCAGCAAGAAGGGCATCTGAATTACAGGCCCTTATGGCAGTGAAGCCTTTCATCTTCTTTCATGCGGACAGTGTGTCCCTCAGAACCAATCCATCTTTCATGCCCAAGATGGTATCTAGTGTGGCTCTTAATCAATCCATTCATTTGCCAGCCAGCCTTTCCCAATCCACAGAACAAAGGGGAATGGATACTGCATTCCTTGGATGTGCACAGGCAACTTAGATTCTACTTGGACAGGACTAAACCTCAAAGGAAATTTGAACAACTGCTGGTGGCATTTTCTGCAGGGGCGGAGGGGAAAGCGGTTTCAAAGCAAACAATTTCTAAATGGATAGGCCATTGCATTAATTTCTGTTATAAGCATCATGGAAAGCCTATCCCCCAGGGGATCAGACTTCACTCCACCAGGGCTGCATCTACCTCTACTACCTTTCTCAGAGGTGTCCCTACCAGGGACATCCTAGAAGCTGCTACTTGGAGTTCTGTGCATGCTTTCACCAAGCATTCTAATTTGCCAATTTTCTCTAAATCCAGAGCTGGCTTTGCCACTGCAGTCTTGCAGGGCCTTATAGCTGGTCCTAATGCTGTCTAAATTCCTCCTCCCAACCATAGCTTTGGTAATCTACCCAAATGTAATGACTGCAACAGTGAAACACTAAAAACATAGTACAGTTGTGTACATTTACCATAAATGTAGATGTTAGTGTATTCACTGTTAGAGTCCTGGTTACCCTCCCTCCAGCCCCCTGTCTTTTGGCTATACCTCTATTCTCCTTTATTATACTTAAAAGCTTTTTGGTGTATTTGCTTTTTTGTTGGAGGTATACCATTGTATTTTTATGTTTAATTGCTTCCCATTAGGGGTGCACCTGACATCTGGGGCAAGATAAACTGATGTAATGGCGTTGGCTGCATGTTTTATACCCCTGACGACAGGACGTCATGGAAGAAGGGACAGTAACAGACGCAGGACCCAAGACTTTAATCAGGCTGAGGGCTACCTGCAAGCCGATAACCCAAATGTAATGACTGCAACAGTGGATACACTCTAACATCTACACTTATGGTAAGTGTACACAACTGTACTTTCTCGTGCTGGTTTGGTTCTTGGAATACTCCCTGCTATTTTATGAATATATAAATATTTTGGTTGTTCTCAAGAGTCTGCATCCAAATCCTAATCTCTCCTTTTCTTGAGCTTCCTCCCTGTCTGCATTAATTCCTTTACACTTTGAATTATAGTTTTTTGCTTGTGCTGTGTACAGGAGCCTTAACTGTGTTGCTCTAAAATACCCCCTCAAATTAGGTAATCCTAGTCCACCTCCACCTTGTTCTGTTGGTAGAATAGTCTTATCCCACTTGACCCTTCTGTCTTGTCTTCAACTCTCTTAATTGCTATCCACAACTTCTCCGGTTTATAAGTCTAGTTCTTAACTTTGTTCCTACCATAGGTTCATAGGTAAGTACTAGGCTAACGGCCGTGGGGCCTATACAAGCCCATCCAAAAAGGTACCCTGGCTTTTGCCACCCAAGAAAATTATTTTCTTGTGCCACTGTCTAGCAGAGCCACAGAAGTGATCCCCAGGGTGAATTTCCTATTTCCCATCCAATCATCAAGATTTTTATTGAGTGCTAATGAGCTTTGGTATAGATAGGTAGTTTATTCCAGAGTATGGGAAGTTTCTGGGACAGGAATCTATCCCTCTGGCATGTTCTGTTTATTGTGGTGACAAGGTTTAGGTCCCTAGAGCGTGTAGCTCGGAGGGATTGGGATTTCTTTAAGTGGAGCATGTCCAACAGCTCTGGGTTTGATATAGATTTGTATGTTAGGCAGAGATCACCTCTGAGTAGGCGATGTGCGACGGAGTAAAGCTGGAGTTTTTTTAGACTGTCTGCGTAGGGCATCTGTTTGAGGCCAGTAATCCTCTTTGTGAGGTATTTCTGCGGCTTTTCCAGTTGTTGTAGATGTCTTGTGAGGTACATACCAAAAGGGGCGTTTTACTCTAATGGGTCTACCACTACCACGTTGTACTCTAATGGGTCTACCACCAATCTCTTTAATTTTCCTACTGGCTCCTTCTGCAGAACTGAGCCGAAGTCCTTGCTGAAGTCTAGGTAGAGTAGGTCTTTTGTTGCTCCCATGTTACGTTGCTTCTAACCCTAGTCATAAAACTAGATCAGCTTTGACTGTTTCGTAATTCTGCATTGGTTGCTGCAAGGGTTACTAACCACACCTGTAGTTCCTTGGGCATTTTGTGGTACCACAGTTACTGTGTTAGAATATGTCATTGTGTGTTAGCTGGGTTTGTTTATCTTTAGTGTGGTGTATGCAGCAGCATTTGCTAGATTTAAGGACTCTGGGGAGGCAGCCCATCTGGTCCAGTACTTATTTTTTCCTCTTCTGTGTGTGATAAGTATCTTCCTTCCTTTGTGCACTAGTTTAACCACCATTCTCGTCAAGTGTCCTGCATCCCTCCTAGTGTGAACCTTTGTCTGGCTTTGAGTGAAGCAGAGTATTCATTGAGCACTACCTTGTTTTCCCAGACTTTTATGATCTCCCTCCAGTGTTTCTCGACAATTTATTTACCTTTCCTCCCTCCCTTCCTTCCTGTGATGTACCCAGAAATGCCATTGCTTCACTTACTTATCCCTACAGATAACCCCCTTTCAACTTTACCCTTTATTGTGCTTGCATTTTTGTTCTTTTTGCTAACTACATTGTAGTGTACCTCTTCCAGTTCTCCACTCCATGCTTTCCACTTCTTGTATGTCTTATCTTTAGCCATACTAGGTAGTATTTGATTCCTGTGTGGCCACATTGGTGTCAGTCACCGGTTTTGGTTCTCCATCCTTTTTTCCCTTTGGCTTGTGTACATACTGTAAGTAATGTTGAGTTTGAGACTTCTACATTTTTTAGATCTTTTAGGATGCTTACCTTGTCAGATATCAAAGTAGATGGGGTTTCTATGCTTTTGAGTAGAAACTAGTCCTTAAAATTGTTCTTTGGTTCCCTCTTCTCGGTGGTGTTCAAAGAATGTATGTTGGGAGTAGTGGTTTAACTGCTTTTTCTAATCAGAATTGTTAAAATAGGGAAACTTCCGTCTTAAAATTACCAGTAACCAAATACACTCCCCCCACACACAATTTTAAATCTCTGCTGTAGAAATTTCAGACCTTAGAGATCATTGTGAACTTGGGAGCATCACATTTAACTTGCATTAATGGTACTTCTGACTTGCATATCTACTCCCTAGTTTCTAAAGTGTAGTCTGTGTTTTACTATTAAAGAAAGTCTCCATCTTTACCATAGTAAGGGTATCTGCATTTGCCTGGTCTGTTTCTTAGGGCTGTGATACCACACAAGATGTATTATAAAGGTGTACTGCAATGTTTAACATGACTCCATTGTCATAGGTTCTGGATACCTTAAATGCGTCAAGCACGATGTATGCCTTTGGCATAGAGCATCTTGTTCAGTCTGTTGTCTGTCAACATACACTTCCTCCACCAAAACCTTTTAAAGTGGATGCTCCCTTACTAGGATGGGGTGTTAGTATCGTAGCCTCACTAAACAAGGATTTTGGCCTGGTCAGGAATCGAAGCTTCTTATTGAATGAGGTTCTGAGCACCTATGATTTTATGGACATAGTGTTGTGTAGTTTGGTTGAGAGTGGTGGTGGGAACATTATCAACAAATAGGAGTGGCAGTGGATGCAGCCTGCATCTCAGTATATCCTAATTTGGTCACTGGTATAGTGGAAGATTTTTTTATTAATTTATTTAATATTTGCTTACTGGGAAGGTCAGACTTGGAATGAGCCAATTTTCAGTGTAGGCCTTGGGAGAAGCGCTCCAGTGCATATCTTTGTAATGGAGGAAACCAGTGTACCAGGAAGAAACCCACACAAATGCAGGGAGGACATGCAGACTCCCCGTAGAAGGGATCACAGTCGAGAACTGAATCGGGGAACCTCTTGCTGTGAGGTGACAATGCAAACTACTGCACCACTGCGCCATCCAAGATACAAGTATTAAACACTAATTTTGTAAATAAGTGGTGCATGTCTTCATTTTGACAATGTGGATTTTTTTGGAATGGTAATGAAGAGTCTAAGTTTTTGTTCGCACATTGAATCAACCACTGAACGTTTAAGATTTGCTCACTATGATTTAAAGGAAATGTATTTAGATGTTACTACTATACATAGAAAAGAAACCAGCTCATGTTTGCATTGAGAGCCGCCACCAGCTTAGTCAAAAGTTTGGTTAAAAGACAGTTGAGATGTCTGATCTTTCACAATTTTTGATGGGCTAATATTCTGAAAATAATTTTTTTTAAATGGGATATTCAATTAAACAATATCTATGAAGTATATTAAAAGGTGTGGGGATTTATTCCCTGCCTTTGGGCTGTGATTGTCTTACAATTTAAACCCCACAGTCTTCTGGAATAGAGCTTTAATTGATTACTGTTTTTAAAATGTGGCAATCCCTTAAGTATACATGCATGTATTCACTGAGAATTTCGAACATTTTTTGAAGTGGTCCCAGTACTCTTGCCAACATGTTTTTAAAAGGGCACAAGAAATGGATTGGGTCCCAGAAATGTGGCTGTTAATAGCTGATGTTAAGTTGTCAATCTTGCCTTCATTCTTGCTGGATGGGTTCGGAGCCTATCCTCTGCTCCGACTCAGCCACTTACTAAAGTTCGAGAGCTAATTTTACCGGCTCGAGGCAACCCTATATCCCATGATGCTAGGCGATAACTACCCAGATCTCGTTTGCCGCTTTCACTTGCAAGGTGCGTTTTTACCGGCTCTTGGTAAGTTTTCAAATTTCAGACTGTCACCCTTTTTTTGTCTTAGTTCCACTCCTTTTATTGTTTTAACTTGTAACGGTTAATTTTAAACCCTATTCCCCGTTAGTACCTTTTATTTCCCTTATCCCAGTTATATATCCCTTCCCCTAGGTTAGGCTTTAAGCCTGCCCCTTTCCTAATTCTTGTCAGGGATTCTGTGGCGTGTTTGGGTGTGTTAGTATTCCTGTTTTTTATTTATATTTGGATTGGGTGTTTGTGTTTTTTACTCTGGTGCTCCCTCGACACTTATGTCGGACACAAAGGTCTCAGGCTTCAAGAAGTGTGACTCGTGCTGTCAGAAAATGTCTGACAGACTGTCACACTTGTGTTTACTGCCTGGGACCCCTGCACCTGCAGGACTCTTGTTCTGTGTGCCACGCATTCAGCCCAAGAGTCCTGCAGGAACAAATTAATATTGAGGGGCTTGTTAAAGCCCGAGAGCTCCCCGACAAAGTCTGCGCCGGGGAAGCCCTCGAAGCCAGCAAAGCCGTCTGCTCAGAGTCCCAAGCCATCGGCTGCTGGCTCACCTTCTGTGACAAGATCAGCTCCAGCCGGAGCCGATCCTTCTGTCACAGCTTCCAGTATCTGCTCCACTCTGCGCCGATACCGCTGAATCTTTGCACTTGCGGTCGGCTCAGGCTGGAGCAGACATGTCCTCGGCTCCTTCGGCTCCACCCACCTCCAGAAAGAGGTCAAGATCCCCATTGTTGGAGTCTATCCATTCGGCTCCGAGATCACCCCTGCTCTCGGAGCGGAGCCATCGGAGCCCATCTTCTCGATCGTCCAGGCTTTCTGACCATGACCTTGAGAGAGTGGTGAGTAGGCTATTAAAGTCTCAGGCATTTGCCCAAATGCTCCATAGCCCGTCTCATCAGACTGTAGCCATTACACATCCACCTATTATTCCTCCTTCGACTCTCCTCCAGAGTTCGGAGCCGGAGCTCCTCGGAGCCGTGACTGTTGTGACGTCTGAGCTGATATCTCCCCCTTCGTCCTCTGCTCCGATCTCCTCCTCCTTGATGCCTTCATTGGAGGGATCAGAGTGTCTGGTCTCTCTCGCCGGCTCCGAGGGGGCGAGTGGCATCGGACCCTTGTCCGACCCCGTTCCTCCTCTCGGAGCGTCGGCGCTGGTGAGCTCGGCCCCAACATCGGCCTGGGAGCCGTCCCTGTTGGTGCTGCCTGGGGTTTCTATCTCTTCGGAGCGGGAGCCCTCTGGCCTCTCTGATGGGGAAGCCTTCGAGGTGATGAGGAGTGTACTAGCCCCAGGGTATAGTCAACTGTCAGTTCCATCAGCTCCTTCCACTACAGTGCCTGCTGACGTCTCTTCCCACTCTTTTGCTCCCGGGCCCAGAGATCCAACGCCTCAGGTTTCCCCACTGGGAATATCTTCCTCTTCCGAGGCTTCTCCTGACCAGTCAGGTGAGCTTCCGTGTAAGAGGACATGTAAGAGGAAACATTTAGACTCCCCCGAGTCTATTGCATCTGATACAGACTTGAATGAGTCGGAGGGATCCCCAAGGTCCCTCTCTGAGGATGTCTTTCTCAGACATCCATGAAACCCTTAAGCAGAGGGGGAACTGGCCTTCCGAGGAAGAGTCTGTTTACCTGGAGGAGTTTGGTTCTCGACCCTCCACCTCCTGGGTGTCTCCGCCTTTCGACCCCCTTATGGATGTGGTGGCTCTGAAGGCGTGGACGGCCCCGGATTCGGTGGAACCCACTCCTCTGAGGCCTTCTAAATTCATAACGGCCTCACCTGATAGGCAATTTTTGACAAAAGGTGTCCCGGTTGATGCCATGGTGGTGGCTGCAGCCACCAAGAAGGAACTAGCCGATTTTTCAGTACCTATCCATCCTCCTAACAAGGATTCTAGGACTATGGATAGGTACGGTAAGCGGATGTTTTCTTCAGCGACCTTTGCCATGCGGTCGCTGAATTACTTGTCACTTCACCCGCCTTCAGAGAGATGTTCTCAAAGAGTTGGGAGAAGTTTTACAGGATCCGTCAGCTGCTGGGTCCCAGGATAAAATTAACTCGCAGCTAGGAACCCTAAACTATTAACTCCTCCATGCGGCTCATTTCATATGCAGCCGATGGAGCGAGTAGGGCCGCAGGCACAGGAGTGGCATTAAGGCATCACGCCTGGATGCGGCTTTGTAATTTTGCAGACCCCTTCAAGGCGTCCTTCACAAATTATCCTTTTGATGGTTTGACCTTGTTCGGACCTCAAGTGAAAGACACCTTGACCAGATGCGAACAAGATGGCAAGACTTTCTGCCATAGGAGTCCGTTTCTCCACCCCTTCAAGACCATACCACAAGGGTCAGAAGGGTGGGAAAATGTGGTTCCGCAAATCTCAAGGAGTCGCGCCTGACGCACGAGGTCAGTTTACCCCCAGAGGCAGAGGGGGTAACAACAACAGACGCTGCCCTAGGGGCAGAGGGGGTCCGCAGAATCAGGGTAGCAGGGAGCCTCTCTCTGACCAACCCTTCCAGCATCCCTGAGATGTTGCCCGATTGTCCACCTTCGGAGGCAGTCAGGGGAAGATTGTCGCTGTACCCAAAAGCCTGGCTTTCCCTTACTCAGGACAAATGGGCACAGTCGATCATATCAGAGGGTTACAAAATTCCCTTTATCCAAACCCCAATTCAGCAAAAGGGAACCCTTCCAGATGTTCCACCCGGTTTAAGGGAACTAGCAGTACCAGAGATATCAAAACTGCTAGCAAAAAGAGCCCTCCAGCCAGTCCCAGCAGACCAACTAGGATCCGGAATCTACTCGTGGTTCTTTTTGGTACCGAAAAAGACAGGGGACTGGAGACCAATATTAGATCTCAGCAAACTAAAGTTTGTAAAGAGAACAAGATTCCGGATGGTCACGCTACAGTCCATTCTACCCTTTCTGGGCAAGGACAATTGGATGTGCTCCGTGGACCTTCAGGATGCGTACTATCACATCAAAATTCACAGGCGCTCCAGAAGGTTTCTCCGCTTTCGGCTGGGGGCCAGTCACTACCAATCCAGAGCCCTGCCCTTTGGTCTCACTACAGCCACCAGTGTTCACCAAATGTATGGCAGCGGTTACGGCTCACCTGAGATGTCAAGGATTCCAGGTGTTTCCATATCTAGACTGGCTCCTCACTGCCACCACCAGGCATCAACTTCTCCAAGCCAGAGATTACACCATTCACATTTGCAAAGGGCTAGGAATCTCTATAAATTTCGAAAAATCTGCCTTGTCGCCTTGTCATTGTATTACCTTTATAGGCGCCAATTTGGACACCGTACAACTTTCAGCAAAGTTAACAGATCAAAGGGTCTTAGATATTCAAAACCACATCCATGTTCTTCAGAGTGACAAAATTCAGGCCAGGTATGTCCTGAAAGTATTGGGTCTTATGGCGGCCGCTATAACACTTCTTCCCCTTGCCCGCTTTTACATACGTCCCCTACACTGGATGCTTTTCGCCCAATGGTCTTTTCAATGACTCCCTATGCATCACAAGATCATGATAACTCCAGCTTGCAAAAGGCATCTGTCCTGGTGGATATTGTCCCCTGAAGTCCATCAAGGCAGACCCTTTGTTCCTCCCTCCCCGGTCGCCACGGTTACATCAGACGCCTCCCTGATCGGGTGGGGGGGGGGCATTTTCAGGGCAGGATGGTCCATGGCACTTGGCAACCTTTCGAATGCCACCTGCATATAAATGTCCTGGAGATGAGAGCAGTGCTTTTAACGTTGCAAGCCCTCCACGACTCTCTTCCCCTGGGGGCTATTGCAATCCAAACGGATAATATGTCCTTAGTGTGGTATATCAACAAGCAGGGCGGAACCAAGTCCTATCCCCTGTGTCGAGAGGCACTCAGACTTTGGCAGTGGGCAATCTCTTCTCAGCGGTTTCTGATAGCAGCGCATATCCCCGGGAAGTCCAACATCCTAGCGGACAGGTTGAGCAGAGCTATTCTCATGCCTCACGAGTAGTCTCTCAAACAATCTGTGACGGAAGAGATTTTTCAGAAGTGGGGCCTTCCTTGCTACGCCTCAAAACAGCAAATGCCCTGACTTCTTCACCCTCTTCCCCCTTCCAGGCCATCCCCCCAGAGACGCTCTAGTCCAAGATTGGCCCCGGGGACTTCTCTATGCCTTTCCACCTTTTCCTCTAATACCACAAGTAATTCAGAAAGCAACCGCCGTGAGAGCCAAGATGATTCTCATTGCCCCTTATTGGCCTCGACAGATATGGTTTCCGTTCCTGCATCATTATCTTTTGGTACAGCCTTGGCATCTGGACCCGGTTCCACATCTTCTGACCCACCAGTCGGGGCAGCTGCACCAATCCATACCTTCTCTCAACCTCACTGCTTGGTTGCTCCACTTCCGTCCCTAGCCAGGCTTCCTATGATTTCAAATCCCGTCCGGGATATCATAATAGCTTCCCGTAAATCTTCCACCAGAAGGATTTGCACTAGTAAATGGCAACATTTCTCCTTCTGCGCAAAAACTAGAAATATAGATCCCTTTATTGCTCACATTCATTCGGTCTTGGACTTCCTAGCTGAAATTTTTCACTCAGGATCTTCTTCCTCCACAGTAAAAGTTCAGTTGGCAGCCATTTCAAATTTTCATATAGGCTTGTCAGACCGCAACATCATGTCCCATAAGCTTTGCAAGGCATTCCTTAGAGGTGTATTTTTACTTAAGCCTCCGATCAAAGACCCTCCACCACAGTGGGATCTAAATTTAGTCTTAACATCCTTGATTCTTCCCCCCTTTGAACCTGCGGCTTCCTGTTCATTGATATTTCTTTCCTGGAAGACACTCTTCCTAGTCGCCATTACTTCTGCTAGTAGAGTATCTGAGCTTCATGCCCTCTGCATTCGTCCTCCCTACTTAATCTTCCACAAAGACAGAGTTTCTCTAAGGACTAATCCGTCTTTCTTACCCAAGGTGGCGTTGCAGACAAACTTAAATCAATCTATTGATCTCCCAGTTTTTTTCCCAAATTATACTAATAGAGCAGAGCAAAAACTACATTATCTGGATGTTAGCCAGCTCCGATATTATTTGGACAGAACCAAACAAATCAGGAGATCTGATAAACTGTTTTTATCGTATGCAGAGAACAGGAAACGCCTTCCGGTATCTAAGGTAACCCTATCTAGGTGGCTGTGTTCTGTGATGACATGTATTTATCAACTCAGAGGTAGAGAGTTGACTTCTAGGCCAAAAGCCCATTCAGCTAGAGCACTAGCTACATCTACAGCTTTTCAAGCTAGACTACCAATACACTATTTGTGCAGCAGCCACATGGGCCTCTCCTCATATCTTTGTTTCGCATTACAAATTGGACTTGGCCCCCAGAAACAGGGCGAATTTTGGTTCCACCGTTCTCAAGAGTCTATTCCATTGAGCCACCCAGGATAAAGGTGCTAGGGACGCGGTCCCATCCAGCAAGAATGAAGGCGAGTTTGACAACTTAACATTGAGAAGTTATGTACCTACCATAACGTTCCATGTTAGTTGTCTTCTCTCGCCTTCTTTCTTGCGTCCCGCCCACCATCCCCCTAGCCTGGACAGACCGAGAAGATTGTTCCTCTTCCTTGAAGAGTCCTGATCTAGCATTTCCAGCCAAATAGCTTGTCCTAGTGTCACTAGATTAGATTGGTTTCTTTGGCGGGATTATTCCCTTTTTCCTCCTCCTCTCCAGTTGGAGGACTATATTGCATAATTTTTCTTTAGCTACCAAACGAGATCTGGGTAGTTATCGCCTAGCATCATGGGATATAGGGTTGCCTCGAGCCGGTAAAATTAGCTCTCTAGGTTTAGTAAGTGGCAGAGTTGGAGCAGAGGATCGGCTCTGAACCCATCCAGCAAGAAAGAAGGCGAGAGAAGACTACTAACGCGGAACGTTATGGTAGGTACATAACTTCTCATTTTATGTTTTGGAAGGCAACTGTATTGAGGTTCAAAGTTGGTTAAATTAATATAAAGAAGTTTAATTGCAGTACAAGCTGTATTGTTAACTTGGCAAAATGCATGGCATGTTTAGTTTATTATTTCAAGATGGTGTCTCTTTCATAAAAATATTTGAACATCTGCGATGTTTGGAAAATACTACTAATACATTTAGTAGACTAACATAGGTGTGACAACTCTCGGATATATGTAACTCTGCTTTCCAAATTTTAAAGTTGGAGAAGGTTTATTATAAATCTAAGAGGTGGATTATGGGAATTGGTCTTTGAAAAACATGAATTTAAATAAGACTAGGGGGTTAAGTTCCAAGACCTTAATGATCAGTTTTCTGGTTTACTTTAAAAGCTGTTGGACCATTTAAGTGTGTTTAATACTTCAGTATTGTATATAATTTTTTATATATAATACATGGGTTTATTTATTCAAGGTGAAAGTGTTAACGTGAATCTAATGAGATCAAATCTCTCATTCAGGTGTGAGTGTACCAGATGTACCTTGTAGTTGGTTACAGTACTAGTCCTTGAAGCTTCCTGCTATGCAGAAGCATGTGACTGGTCTGATTTTTCCAGAGTCTTGGCATCATCCCAAGCCAATGGATGCTTACTGACAGACCTCCAGACATGATTGTATAAAAAGGTCAGTCAGCACCATCTTTAGTTCTCTCTAACCATGCAGTAAGATGTGCTTCATGTCTGTTTTATACGTTTGAAGTCCATCTGATAGCATTTCCAGTGATCCTCTCCTTCCCAGGAATTTTTTTTCTTGTTCAAACAGTTAGCTGTCCTGTGGGGAAACAAATCCCATAAATATTCAATTGTTTTGCTCTGGGCTTCAGCACATTCTTTAACTGCTCTTATTCTGCTAGGTTTTGTGCAGTAGCCCTTAAATGTATGGCTGAGGTACTTGCAGCTCATAATGGAGTCCTTGTCCACTTTAGTAGCGTTGCAGTTTGACTTCCACAGGACCTGTACTAACTTTGGCAGCAGCAGGTGTGATCTCAGAAAAAGTGAAAAGAAAAAACTAGGGATCCAGAGACCACAAAAATGGTCTGCTCCTAATTTGACCGAAGACCTTGATAAGGTGCCTTTACAGCCCCCAGAACCCTCTGTCTGCTACCACAGTCCCGGTCTATTTATTTGCAATTTGATTACCTGGGAAGTCAACTGGGCCGAATTGACCCATTTTCAGTGGAGGCCCAGGGAGAAAACTCCAGGATGCATTGTACAATTTAGATACAAATGATAGTTAATGTTAAAGATCTTGTGTAGAATAGTTACTCATAAATGCATTCAATATCATGCATAGTTAAATGCATTAAGCTTGAAGGTAAGGATCACAGTTTCATTTGAGGAAAACAGATATGGGTTAGGTGTGGAAACAGTTTACATACAAATCTTTTAAGAAAATGTAAATATGCTTTACATACACACATCAGCAGTGGAATGCTATTTACAATATTGGGCTGTGAGAGGGTAGCTGTAGGAGGTGAGAGCTTAGAGAGAAGCTATAGAAATTGTTGAGAGCTTTGATACTCTCATAGGAAGATGAGAGTTGTAGAGCTTTGGAACCAGAGCGAGAACCCCCTTGGATTAGGTTGGGTGAAGGCAGGTACATTTTCATTTAGTGGACAGGTGTTTGAATAGTTTGGTTTTGAAGTTTTCTGAGTTTGGTATGGTTCTTGTTGTGGAGGGAAGGGAATTCCATGTTTTGCCTAGTGAGAAAGATAGGAGAAGTTGGCCAGCAGGACGTTTAGGTTTATGGATAGTAATTTTCTGATTTTCAGATCTGAGAGCTCTGTTGGGTGTATAATGGGGAAGGATGTTAGAGCGGGACATTTTGTTGCATTAAATATTAGTCTGTGTGCAGTAGTGAGTTGGAGATAGTCTAGGTAGTTTGGGAGTTCAAGCCAATTCAGGGATTGTAGGGGTTAGGCAGTGATGTGTGGTATTTTTAGATTTAGAAGCAAATTTAGATATTTTGTTGTAGCATTTTCCTAGTTTAGAGGTGATAGAGGACAGGTTGGTTAGGAGAGGGGCTCCGTATAATAAGGAAGGAAGAAGATAATTCGAGGCCAGTGTTTGCCTGGTAGAGTTGGAGAGAAAATGATTTCTATACAGCATACCTATCTGTTGGTGGGTTTTCTTAATATTTTGTTGAATATGAATATCATACTTTCATCTACAGTAATGCCAAGTAGTTTGGCAGAGGGGACTACTTCTGTAGGTGAGTTGGTTTGACTATAGACTTTGAATTTTTTTATCGTAGGAGAGGGTCTTTGTGGGAGGGAATAGTGGAATCTTTGATTTATTTTCATTGAGAGAGGTGGTTTTGGGCATCCAGTTTTCAGTTGTTGAGAAGGCAGTTTGGGTTGTAGTCAGCAATTCAGAGAGGTTTGAGGCAGAGCAGACTAAGGTTGAATCGTCTGCGTATTGAATGATTTTAGCATCGGGAATAGCAGTGTGAAAGTTATTGATGATGTTAAAAAGCATTGGCCCAAGGATGGATCCCTGTGGTATGCCAGTTGGGGTAGGTAGGAAGGAAGAGATGGAGTTCTTCCATTTGACCGGTAGGAAGGAAGAGATGGAGTTCTTCCATTTGACTGCCTGTGATCTGTCTGATAGCTGGAGGACCAGGATAAAGCATTATGTGAGAGATTAAGGTTTGAGAGACACTGAGAAGGTGCTTGTGGGAAACAGTATCAAAGGCTTTAGACAGAGTAAAACAGTAGAAACTAAGTGGCCTGAATCTCAGGCTTGATGGTTTCTATGAAATAGAATAGAGTTGTTGTGTTATGGCCTGGACGGAAGCCATGCTGGGTAGGAGTGAGAAGATTGTTTTGGGTCAGGAAAGGCACAAGTTGGAGGTGGATGCATTTTTCTAGGATTTTGAAGATTGGTGAGGGCAAAGCATTGGGGCGAAAGTTTGAGATGCTGGTATTTTTGCCTCCTTTATGAAGAGGAAGAATATAAGCAGAGTGCCAGAGTTTGGGAACTTATGATTCTTTTATGGATTGGTTGATGATGCTGATTGGGAGTGCAATGCCATCAGCAGCACATTTTAGGAAGGAAGAGGGAATACTGTCGGGAGTGTTAGTGCAAGGTTTAAGTTTGGATAAAAGTTTTTTTTATAAAGTTAGTGGAGATGGGTTTGAGTTCAAACAGATGAGTTAGAAGGGGGAGAGTGTAGAGCAGTTGGGTTACTATTGGGAAATGTTTTGGTGTTGGTAGTAATAGTGTCTATGAAACGAGTTAAATTCAGAGCCTAGTTCGAGATCAGATTTACTTGGGTCAGGACAGGGATTATTCTTGGAGCCTGGATTGAGGAGCGAGTTTACTGAGTTCCAGAATTTTTTGGGTTTTTTATTGTTATTGGACTGAAGTTTGATATAATAGCATTTTTTGTCTTATGTGATTAGTTTTGCACAGTTGCGGAGCTGTTTAAATTGGAGCAAGGTATTGTCCAGTGTATTGTTTTGGTAAAGCTTCCATAGTTTGTCTGTGTGGTGCGTAATCTGTTTCGTCTCTTTGGATAACCAAGGAGCATTTTAGTTTTTATCCTTTTGTTTTCTTAGGGCTAGTGAGTTTAAAGCATCAAGGAAGACTGAGTTGAAGTATTCTATAGCCTTGTCAAGAGGAGGTATCTTTAGAATTTGCCAGTTCATTTGTTTGAAAGTATTTGAGAAAGTAGTTGGGTTGAAGCTACTGAGGTTGAGTTTGAATGTACTGAGGTTGGTGTGGGGAGGAACTAGTTGAGCGATGAATGAAGGCTTGTGGGGTCGCTAAAGGTATTAAGGAATTGTGCCAGAATTGGTTATTTTATTTGGATCTGAGACTAGGGTTCAATCTATAGTGGATCCGGGAGGGTTTATTTTGTTAGGTCATGTGGTGGAGAGGATTGAGTGAAGTTAGAGGTTAATGGATAGGGAGGGAGAGGGGCAATTCGTTTTATTCCAGTCAATATTCACATCACCAAGGATATAAGTTTCATAGTTAATTTCAGTAGAGGCTCATAGGAGAATATCTTCAAGTGTAGATATATTATCAGGTGAGAATATATAGGGCAATGATGCAGATATTTTTCTTTAGTTTTAGAATTCCAGCAGTTCAGTGTTCTAGAATTGAGGAATTGGAATTTGGAGGGGAATTAAGATAAGAAGGTTGGAGTAGACCAGGGCAGTGCCTCCACCTTTTTTTTAGTCTGTTATTTCTGAGACAATGAAATCCTGGGGGTAGAATCTGAGTCTGAGATAAAGGGCTTGGTCCAGGTTTCAGAGATGGCTAAGATATCTGGTTGGTTATGGCTTAACCAAGCTTGAAATTGGTGTACTTTGTTGTTTAGACTTTGTGCATTAATTGTAAAAATCTTTAGGGTGTTGAGATAAGAGGAAGAGGGTAAGGGATGAGTGTTAATAAAGGATGTTGGACCAGGGTTAGGATGGATATCACCAGGTTGGACTAAGTTGTTGGAGATCTCCTTTAGCCTTTAGCCATATTGGTCTGCCAGGCATGAATTTTGGTTGTTTGTAGATTGCAGCAGGTGCCAGTATCTTAACTTTAGAGGAGAAGAGTTTAGGGTGGAATAGGTGCAGAGGGTTGGGCTAAATGACAGAAGAGGGGATAGAGTGGAAATGGGAGTAAGTGAGGAGGAAGGTGGGTTTGTATGGTAGTTGTCTTTGTAGGTGGTATTGGACAAGCATAGATGGAATATGAGGTAGCATAGTATAAGGGAAGTAGGAACAGAAAGAGGAGGCTGGGGGACTGGAGGGTGTGATAACTTGGAGAGCATGTTGGAGCAAAGAGAGTGGTAAGGAAAATAGAGAAGGCTATGAAGAAAGGGTTTAAAAAGTGGAGGTATTCTAGAGATTTAAGGAAAGAGGCGGAGACTATATTTGGTGGAGTACAGATTAGAGTTTAAGAAGGATTGCTGTAGGTGGGAGGAGTAATGAGGGGGAGCTGGTATTGGGCAATTAGGCTGAGAGGGTGGGGTAAGATAGGAATAAAGCTAGGAGTACTGGGGTGGCTGGGAAATGGGTGCAGGGTAGAGGAGCGGACTGAGCCCGTAGGGCGAACGGAGCGGGAAAGAATACGAAGTGAGTATGGCAGAAAATATTAGCAAAGAGCAGTTTAACGGCTGTAGTTTGAAGGTATGAGCTAAATATTTCCAGCCAGAAAAAGAAGGCTGCCTTTACAGAGGGTGGTTTAGCAGGGGGGGAGAAGATATTTACAGTGTAAAGATATTAACTCCTAACCAACTGTTTAACTTGTTGGGATTATAAAAAATATGTAGGATTTATATTGGTAGATGCTGCCACCTAATGGTAGAAGGAGATAGCTAACAGCGGGGATAGTTGGACCAGTCTTGGGTTTAAATATATTCTAGGGTAATGATAGGAGAGGGCAAACTGTCTGCGGTAGGCTGCTAGAACGCACACACGGGAGGGCAGATTAACTCTATAGATAGTACATCAAGTCTACATTACATTAGTATTAAGCAACATACATTTACATAACCTTGTTGGGGGGAGGGTCTTCTCAGTAGTATTTTTCCAAGTACCAGGCAAACTGGCCAATTCAGGGCGTCTTCAGGTGATGGCCGGAAGCCTACCCAGAACTGCCACCACTACTCATGCATCATATGCAAGCACCAGCTTCTGTTGTCCTAGAAGTGGTCCTGGAGGGAGACCTTGGATCTACCCAAACTACCGTTGTTCCAGCTGAGGTTGAGATTGGAGGACCAAATACCTCTAATGCACCTGTTTTGACTATCTTTTAAACCAAAATGCGCTCCCACCTTGGCCCCGCCATTACCCTCTTCTCTGCCTCCTTGTCTCAGTCAAGTCCAAGATCTGGTGAAAATGGCATAGGAATTCATGGCTTTCATCAAATCCAGAAAGCCCTTGCAACCACTTGAGGCTTCTCTATCTAAAAACAAGGGCAGTAGCATTCTAGGAGGAGGAAGACCCTCATTCTTTGAGGATGAGGAAGAGCTCTCTTTTTCGGGTAATTTGCAACCCTAAACTTACTCTGACTCTGATTTCCCCCTCCAGCTTCCCCATCCAAGGACCTTTCCTTTGGTGACATTTACACAAAATGAAGGAAGCTTTTAACTGGGAAAGTAAGCAGTTCTCCTAGGCAGACATGCATTTCAGGAAAATGTTGAGCTTACCTTCTCCTAGACCACTGTCTGTTCCTCCAGTGCACACTGTACTAGATGACTATTGAGAAAATGACCCTACACTGTGACTCCTTACCACCTACGTGTAGGAAACCAGGCAGGTTTTGCAGAGTACTTGTCTTTCAAGCATCTCTACAGAAATCCTAAAGCTGGTCCCTCTGTGGTCTGCACTAACTCTGCTAAAGGGGGGAGGGTCCCCATAGGACCATCCAGGCATCCGCTACCTAATGACTGAGAGAGCAGATTACTGGATAGGTTTGACAAAAAAAAAACTTGCATCTCTGCAAACCTAGCCATAAGAGCTTTAAATTGTCAATACCGCATGATAAAGTACTTGGAATCACTTCAAAATAAAATGAGAGCAAAACCCGACTCCACAGCAGGTAGACCTTTTATACAAGGATGTGCAGGATATAACTAAAGAAGCTTTAAGGGTAGCCAGACGCACTTGAAATGTATCTGACATGTTAGATACTTATTCAAGAGCAGCTGCCACAGGTTCGGTTATCCGCAGACATACATGGTTCAACTGTGCCACTGTCAGGCCAGGTAAATGCTGAGTTATTGAATGCTCCACTAGATGACTAGTTCCTGTTCTGACTTCAGATGGACAAGTTTGGGAAACTAGACAAAAAAAATTCTAGTCTCCAACCAAGATGTGTGGTAGAAATTGGCCCTTTAAACATGGCTCTTTCAACCCAGACAAGATGAGCAAGGGGAGGCCTCCCCATGTAAGAAGACCAAGGCAGTCTAGAAGATGGCAAACAAAACAGCAGCAGAGACAGGTGCTGCCAAAGGTCATGCCCATCACAGAACAGCTGTGGACAGTGTTCTACCCCTCCTTCCCTCCCTTTCAGCCAGACACCTGGCAGGAAGACTATCCCTCTTAAGCCAGTGGAATCCCATCGCAAGGGAATCATCATTATAGAAAATGGGAACTTGATCCAGTTCAGGGAAAACTAAGACTTCAAAAGGAACAAGAAAACCTCCTTCCTTGATTATCAAAAAAAATTTTCAGCAAGGGTGTGTACAGCTAGTACCCCATAGGTCAAGAGGGAAAATGCTTTTATTCAAGGTTCTGTGTCCCAAGAAAAGAGGGAACACGGAGACCTATTCTGGATTTTTCAAAGCTAAAAATTCCTGTATTTGCCAACCTTCAAGATGCTTACAGTGCAAAAGCTGCAACCCATTATTTTTTTTTTCAGGATTCCTCCATGGGGTATTATCAATGCATAGGATTCTTGCCTTCAAGTTCTTGTAGCAGTCAATCACAGGAAATATTTACGATTTGTCTCCTCATCCTCACTTCCAATTTTGTGCTTTTACCATTTGGTCTTTGTACTGCCCCAAGAGTTTTTACAAAATGTTTGGCAGCCATGGTAGCACACTGCAGAAAGCTGGGGGGTACACATCCGTCCCTACCCTGGACTACTGTCTCATCCAATGGAGATCCATCCCAGAGACCCTAGATGACTTGCAGACCTCTGTAGATTGCTTCCAAAAAGGTGGGCCTCCGGTTAAGTATACAAAAGTCTCATGACACCCGAACAGGGATCAGAACAAGATTGTTTTTCCTGACTGATAATTTGAACACCCTACTTGCAAAGCTGCTTGCCAGAGTTCTTATCTTAGGACACGCATGTATCCTGATGGTCCCTTTAGCAAAGCTGCACATGTGGAAACTCCAATTCCAGTGGTGTCTCAAATGCCTTGGAGCAAGACTCCCAGCCCTTAGAAACTCTGCTAACCTTGCTCCCATGTCTCAAGAAGCTTATAATGAGGGACATGATAAAGAACACAAGGGCAGCTTTCACACTGCATCAGTTAGACAAAGACCATCACTATGGACAGTTGAGATGCAGGAAAGGAAGTAGTTGGAGAGACTCTCTTCGGGCAATTTAGTACCTGTGGACGGTAACCAGGATTGTATTAACCAGCAACATCCCTCTTATCAAGAAAGGGGACACCACAGCAATGAAGCATCAGGTACTGTTTTAAATTTAGGGCGTGACATAAGGCCCCATACTGTTAAAAGCAATGTTATCTCTATCCAAACTTGCACGAACAGCAATGTTTCTCATGTAGATAAAAATACTGGGTACAATTACAGTTTAAAACTAAAGGTGCTTTTACAGTACGACTTTAGCTTTGGTGTGCTTCAGGGAAGTGTTTGGTACGATCAGGCTGGTGTTTGTGATGGTTCTAAGAACAGAAGTTTTGACTCCTTAAGGGACGTTTTTTTTCTCTGAGAAAAGACTAGATGTTATGTAGTCCGATCTCACCTTCATTTTTACATACGAGTTCGGAACCGATCCTCTGCTCAGACTGCCGATTTTACAAGCTGGAAGACTTCTGGTTGGCTCGTGGCTAAGCAGGTATCCCATGGTGCACCAATACAATCCCCAGATCTCGTTTACCGCGTCTAGTTTGGTTGTGCTTCTCTTGGCTCTGGCTAAGTTTTTCAAATTCTTTATATTCAGTATCTTATTTCAATGCTTTATTAGAACTTTTATTGTATATTTAGTGTTGCTAATATATTAGGCAGTTGTATTGCTTGCCCTTTTTGAGTGCAACTTAGTTTGCTAGTGGTTATTGGTATGTGTGCCAGTTTTAGGCGCCGTTGCGCCTTATTTTTTTTTAATTATTAGGTAGAGCATTAGTTTTTGGCAGTTTTCCGCTCTTGGTCAACAGGGGCACCTGTTGTCTTGTCTGTTGTGACCTTTTTGGTCACCGTTGGCAGTTTTCTGCTATATTGAGATTGTTTTTGACGGGGATCCCTTTGTGAATTTACTAGGATTGCAGCCTCCCTAGTATACTACCCGTTAGAAATATAGGAATTTATTGGGTCATTTATGGTTTCTCTTGTGTGAGAGGGCTTTCCTTTCTGGTCTCTTTAAATTAGAAAACCTAGCTTTTTCTACACCTGGCTAGGCCTGTTTAAGTTAGAGGACCTAGTTGTCGTGTAACTCCTTTTTAGGGCTAGGCCCGTTTTAGAGGACCTAGTCCTCCTTTTTCTCTTTCAGTCTCTCTGGGTTTTGTGTGTGTAATGTCTAAGGAACGTAAGGAGCATAAACCCTAGGGATTCAAAAAGTGCTTGAAATGCTCCCAAAAGATGTCTTTAGTGGATGGCCACAGTAGCTCTGTCTACTACCTAGGGGCCATCCACTTGCAGGAATCGTGCTTGTTCTGCCATGCTTTCTTTCCTAGAGTATTACAGGAGAGAGAGAACAAACTCGTACTCCAGGGTCTACTGAAACCATGCTTTGAGGAAGCACTATCCAGTTCTTTGGCTTCCTCCAAGTCTGGGAAATCAAAATCCTCAAAAAGGCCTTCTCTGGTGCCGGCTGGTGTCTCGGAGCCACCTCCTAAACAGTCGAAACAGTCAGTCTGCCTCCTCGACGACTCTGCCTTCGGAGTCAGAGCATCATGGTGGTGTCTGTTGGTTACAGGTGTTTCGGAGCAGATCTCTGAACCTATTGATACAGCAGTTGACTTTGCTACTCGGAGCCGGTCTGTAAGCTCCCTGCTGGTTTCCGTAACAATTAAGTCTCCAGTGCCCCCCCCCCCCCCCCCCCCCAGGTCAAGATCCCCTGCTATGTCTTCCAGGAGCCTCTAAGAAGATTATGTGGAGAGGGTAGTGCTGAAGTAGTCTGCCTTACCAAAATTATTGTTGGCTCTGACCCAGTCTGCTCTGGAGCCACTTGGCCCAGCTTTGCCCTTGTCTGCTATTCCTCCTCCGAGCCATACTGGCCTTTCGGAGCTGGAGTGCTTGGTGCCAATGGAGGAAATGCCAGCTCCAGCTCACTTTGTTGCTGCCTTGGAGCCGGGTTCGGCTCTCACACGCTCGGTGCAGTCCATAGTGTCCAGGGGCCGAAGCTCTCCTGTCAGCACAGACAGGGAGGGTTTGGAATCTATCTTCGGTTCCGAGTTTTCCTCTTGGTGCTTCGGCCAGGGTGAGCTCGGACCCTGCATCTATTTCAGAGCTGACAGCTTTGGCTCTGACGCTAGTCTCTTCGGAGTGGGGGAGGTCTTCGGAGCTGGAAAGGTTGGCGTTTGAGATGAGGAGCGTGCTGTCTTATTCTCCAGCCGCTACCAGTGGCACCCGCACTCTTCCCCTGAAAGCACCCACTTCATTTTCCTCCCCTACTCTTTCTGGAGACAGCAGAGACCCGCAGTCTCAGGAGCCATTGGCTGGTGGCCCCCACTCTTCCGAGGCCTCCCTGGAATGTCCTTCCAAGGAGCCTCTGCGGAAGACATGTTGACTCCCAGGATGAATCTTTGACATCGGACAATGACCTTGAGGTATCTGAAGGGTCCCCCAAGTCTTCCTCTGTCTCCTTTGTGGACATTTTAGAGATCCTTAGGCAGATGTGCAACTGGCCCACTGTTAACCCTTCTGATGAGGAGTTGGTGTACCTGAAGGCTTTCGGGTCTCAACCTTCTGCCTCTTGGGGGTTTTCCAACTTTTGATGAACTGATTGATCTAGTTAGGCGACAGGTGTGGGATACTCCTGACACTGTGAAGCCAGTCCCCAGGAGACCGAACAAGTTCTTGTCTGCCCCTCCTGGAAGAGTTCATGTCCAAGGACCTTCCCATAGATGCCATGGTGGTGGCAGCCATGAAGGAGTTGGCAGAGAATTCATCTGTTCATCCGCCAAGCAAGGAGTCTTGACGGATTGACAAATTTGGGAGGCGTATCTTTAGATCTGAAGTAGGTACTTCATTTGTCAGCAACCTTTGGGTATCTGATCCGATCTCGGATCCGAGCCGGCAACTTGTTTCACAGCTATCAGATCCTAGCTCCTCCCCTTACCCATAATCCCCTGTCAACCCTGACTGACCTCGGATCTAGTTTGCCGCGCTTAGTGAAAGCAGCTAGATTCAGAGCTCCTAGTATTGCGGATAAGTTTTTCAACTTATTGTACTTGTTGTAAATTTTTAGTAAAAGGTTGAGTGTTAGGTTCCCTTTTATTTTAGCCTTAGAGTCTTGTATTTTTTGTTGGTGTAAATTCCTCCCCTCACTGGTGCGTAGTGTTTGTGTGGGTCGGTGTGTGTTTGGGGCCTTGTGTGAGTGAGTTTGCTTTTTTTTGTAGTATGTCAGAGGCCCCAAAACCGATCTTCTCCAAATGCACCGAGTGTGGCCATAAGCTTTCACTGGCGGATGGCCACACTCGGTGTGTTCGGTGCCTTGGGGTTGAACACCTGTCCACTGGATGTGCTATCTGCGCAGGGTTCAACCCCAGGGCACTGAAAGAGCGGAGGTCGAAACTGATCCTGGAGGGACTTTTCCTGGCGGGACGTTTGCCCCCGGATTCGGCTTCGGCCTCTGGTGCTCCTGTGGCCTCACCCCAGTCCTCTGTGGCAGCCACTCCTGCCTTTCTCCCCCCGGTCGGGACACAAACTCCCGCTATGGCACCAGAGGAGAGGGAGGCCAGGAGGGAGAAAGAGGTAGACGCACCACAAGCGGCGGGCCGAGGCCTCCGCTTCAGCCCCCCCCCAGCTAAGCAGGCTTCTCCCTCCATGGCTTCCAAGTCTCCTCCTCCCCGGCTCCGATCTCCATGCTTCTCACCGGTACCCGAGGAGGAGACCCGATCTCAGTCTAGTTCATCGAGGCGGCACTCCCGGCTCGCCTCGGTGGCCTCGTCGAGATCCACTTATAGCCTGTCAGATGCAGACTTGGACCAGATGATGCGAAGGTTCATCCAGGCCCAGCTGCAGATGGGAGTGCTCCTACCTCCCCCCATTCAGGGGGGAGCTAAACGCCTTTTTTTGCCCCGATAGCTCCTTCTCTGACCCGCTTTCTGGGTTAGGAGCGCCCGGAGCCGGGCAGTGTTGGAGCCGGGGGTGGGTCGGCGCCGACAGTGCTTGGTACTTCGGCTCTGACCTTTCCCTCGAGTTTGTCGGGTCTGTCCTTGTCAGATCCAGGCTCTCGGAGCCGTGGGCTAAGCTTTGAATCGGAGGGATTCAGTGTGCCTTCGGCTCCGTCCAGGTCGGAGCACACGGGTCTTTCGGATCCGATGGTCTTGGCTCCGGTTCCAATCCCCCCATCGGATCCGAGTGGGAGTCTGCTCTCGGATCTGAGAGAGCGACTCTCCCTCGGCCTTTGATGCGGTGGAGAGGGCTCTGTTGAGTGCATCTGGACCCCCGGCCCTTGCCTCGGCTCCATCCTGCACTCCCTCTCAGCTGGGTCTGGCTTCCATCGCCCGGCCACAGGGACAGCGTGCTTCGATGTTTCAGGTTGTTCCTCTGGAACAAGATGTTGCTGGTGAGACTTCCTCTGACAGCCCCCCCGAGGATGTTCCTCATAAGCGGAAGTGTAAGAGGAGGCACGTGGACTCCCCTGAGTCCTTAACAGGCGACACTGACTTGGATGAAGGGGAAGGCTCCCCAAGGTCACCCCCCGAGGATGTCTCCTTTGGAGACATCATGGAAATGCTCAGGATTAGGGGGGTGGTCTGCCCCCAAGGCTTCCTCAGAGTCCGTGTTCCTGGAGGCGTTCGAAGCAGGCCCATCTACCTCTTGGATGTCCCCTCTGCCCGACCCCTTGGTGGACCTTACCACCAGGGCGTGGAAGGAGCCGGACACTGTGGAGCCAGTTCCCAAACGCCCCGATAGGATTCTGAGCCCCCTTCAGAGAGGTCCCACTGGAGCAAGGGTCCCCCCGTAGATGCCATGTTGGTGGCGGCAGCCACTAAGAGGGAGTTAGCTCAGGAGAGCCCCTCTGTCCATCCACCGAGCAGAGTCCCACTCGATGGATCGCCTAGGGAAGTGGGTCTGTAGTTCAGTGACCTTCTCAGTAAGGTCCCTGAACTACATGGCACACATTATTAGGATGCAGCGAGACCTTATCAAAGAGTACGCTGCTCCCCCCCCCCCCGGAGTCCATGTCGGCGGAGGACAAACATTTGTACTCCACTCGCATGGCCACTCTAAGATATATATCGAATACCTCTATGCGGCTTTTGTCCCATGCCACAGAGGGAGCCGCTGGAGCCAGCGGAGCAGGCCTAGTCATGAGACGCCAGGCCTGGCTCCGACATTGTGACTTCGCGGAACCCTTCATGGCGTCATTTGCGAATGCCCCTTTCGATGGTTCTGCCTTATTTGGCAGGACAGTTTGCGAGACTTTAGTCCAGAGCGAAAAGGATGGGAAAGACGTCTGCCGTCTGAGTCCGCTTCTCTGCTCCCCAGAGGTCCTTCTCTAAGAACCAAAAGGGACAGAAGATGTGGTTCTGGAAATCGCAACATTCCCAGCCTGCACCGGGCAACCAGTCCTTCCGTGGCAGAGGAGGACAGGGAGGACGCCGCCCTAGAGGCAGAGGGGCCCCGAAGAATTTTGGGTCCAGAGAAACCTTCTCTGATCGGCCCACGCAGCAACCCTGAGGGGTTGCCCGACTGCTCCACTCTGGAGGCAGTCGGGGGGCATTTCTCGAGGCACCTGGCAGCTTGGGAGTCAATCACATCAGATCGCTGGGTGCTTCGTATCATACCCAGAGGTTACCAAATTCCCTTGTATCATGTCCCCAAACTCAGAAACCTCCCCGATGTACCACCCGATCAGAGGGAGGTAACAGCTGCAGAAATTCAGCAGCTCCTAGAAAAAAGAGCCATCCAACCCGTCCCCCCAGACCAGCGCGGATTAGGTTTTTACTCCAGGTTCTTTCTGGTGCCAAAAAAGACTGGGGACTTGAGGCCAATTCTCGACCTCTCCCTTTTGAACCTGTCAGTAACCAAACAAAAATTCCGGATGGTCACTCTTCAATCCATCCTCCCTCTATTGCGGGAGAATGACTGGATGTGCTCAATAGACCTCAAGGATGCGTACTACCACATTCTGATGGACAGACAGACTATCCAGGAGGTTCCTCCGCTTCCGGCTGGGAGCCAGTCACTACCAGTTCAGGGTCCTTCCCTTTGGCCTCACCACAGCTCCCAGGGTGTTTACCAAAGTATTAGTAGTGATAGTGGCCCACCTGAGACTCCAGGGAATGCAGGTTTTTCCATACCTGGACGACTGGCTCCTGACCGCCCCGACAAGGCATCTACTTTGCTCAGCCAGGGACTACTTCCTCTGGCTTGCTCCCCAGCTGGGCATCACCATCAACAGGGACAAATCTTCTCTTGCTCCGACTCAGGTGATAGTTTATAGGGGCCAAGTTGGATACAAGAAACCTTCTAGCATTCCTGACTGCGGAACAACTACAAAACTTGAGGCTTCATGTGCGGGCCATCCTCCATTTAGAAGCCCCATCGGCGGAGTTGGTCCTGAGGGCTCTAGGCTCCATGGTGGCAGCAATCACTCTCTTGCCATTGGCTCGTCTAAATATGATGGTCCTGCAATGGACCCTTCAAGTACAGTGGTCCTTTCTACATTACCCCCTAAGCCACTCTATTCCCCCTCAGCAGGGCTTGCAGGAAGGCTCTCTTATGGTGGCTCCAATCTCCGGAACTCCATACGGGGCGTCCCTTCTCCACACCTCCTCCCCTTGCCACGGTGACCATGGACGCCTCTTTCCTCTGGTGGGGCGGGCATTGCTCAGGCAGGACGGTCCAAAGCACGTGGAACGACTGAGACCTCTTTGCATATCATTGTCCTGGAGATGAGGGCGGTGCTATTAGCGTTGCAAGCACTTCAGAACCTTCTTCCTGTAGGAACTATTGCGATCCAGTCAGACAACATGTCAGTCTGGTACATCAACAAACAGGGGGGGAACCAGGTCCTATCCTCTCTGTCGAGAGGCCATGAGAGTGTGGGAATGGGTGACCTCCAACCACTTTCTTATTGCGACGCACATTCCGGGACGGACCAACAATCTGGCGGACAGGCTCAGCCGCACCATCCTTTCCCCTTAAGAGTGGTCTCTCAATCCCCAGGTAACGAAGCGGATTTTTGCCGAATGGGGGCAACCCTGTTGCGATCTCTTTGCTTCTCCCTCAAATACGAAATGCAACCGTTACTTCGCTCTAATTCCCCCCTTCGGGGAATCCCCAAGAGACGGTCTGGTGCATGCTTGGCCTCCCGGTCTACTTTGCTTACCCACCTCTACCTCTGATGCTGAAACTCCTGCAGAAAGCCAGTCAGTTGGGGAGCAGAATGATCCTCATTGCCCCATTCTGGCCTAGTCAAGCGTGGTTCCCTTACCTGTGGTCTCACCTGGTAAATCCTCCTCGGATTCTGGATCCCCTACCGGATCTAATATCTCATCCCCTGAATCTCCTGATCCCGAATCTGGACAACCTCAAGTTGACAGCTTGGCTGCTCCAGTTCCACTCCTAATCAGGGCTCCCGGAATCTCTTCCCCAGGTAAACCATCCTTGTAGCAGCACATAAAACTTCCACTAGGAAGGTCTATCGCAGTAAGTGGAAGCGTCTCTCCATCTGGGCGGAGAATCATAACTTAGATCCCTTCACAGCGCCGTTACCGACTGTGTTGGATTTCCTTACAGGTCTGTTTTATCAGGGGCTAGCTGCTCTACGGGTCAAGGTTCAACTGGCAGCTATCTCTCATCATGTGGGACATGAGCCAGGTCCCTTGATTACAGCTAAGTTGTGTAAACCCTTTCTAAAGGGTACCTTCCTGCTCAGACCTGTCAAGGAAGTTAATCCCCCTTGGGATTTATCACTAGTCCTACAGGCATTGACAGCTCCCCCTTTTGAACCTGATGCTTCGGTTGATCTTAAGTACCTAAGTACCTGTCTTGGAAAACGGCATTCCTTGTCGCTATTACTTCGGCGAAAAGAGTTTTTGAGCTTCAGGCCCTTTGTGTAAAACCCCTGTACTTGGCTTTTCACCAGGATAGTGTACCTCAGGACCAACCCCTAGTTTCTTCCCAAGGTGGCTTCAGAGGCCAATATCAATCAAGCCATTAACCTGCCAGTCTTCTTTTCTAAGTATCAGAACAAAGGAGAATACAAACTGCATTCGTTAGATGTGCATAGGCAACTGCGCTTTTACATTCACAGGACTGCTGGTCATAGACAATCCGACCAGTTGTTCATCTCCTTCGCCAAATTTAACTTGGGTAAACCTGTCTCTAAGGTCACTTTATCACAATGGATCTCAGTGTATTCTATCGGCCTATGAAAGTTCTGGGAGGCCCGCACCTCAGGGAGTTCGTGCGCACTCTACTCGCTCTATATCTACCTCCACTGCCTTTAGGTCTAGAGTGTCTTTAGATGATATTTGCTCCACAGCCACTTGGGCCTCCTCTCATACCTTTATCAACCATTATAAGCTGGACGTTATCTCCAGAGGGAGAGCATCTTTTGGCTCTGCAGTGCTCTGGAATATCCTTCCATGATGACCGCCCAAGATCCAGGTAGCTGGGGACTCTGTCCCAAAGGTTGCTGACAAATGAAGTACCTACTTCAGATTAAGAAGTTATATACTCACCATAACTTTCCATCTGAGTAGGAAACTTCATTTGTCTGCAACCACCCTCCCTCCTTCCCCCCGACCTTCAGAAGTTTTAGTCCCTGGATGTCCTAGTCCCCTATGGGACGTATTTAACCTTTTTAGCTGCTTGTATGAGGGCAAACTTGATCTGAGGTCAGTCAGGGTTGGCAGGGGATTATGGGTAAGGGGAGGAGCTAGGAGCTTGGATCTGATAGCTGTGAAACAAGTTACCGGCTCGGATCCGATACCCAAAGGTTGCAGACAAATGAAGTTTCCTACTCGGATGGAACGTTATGGTGAGTCCATAACTTCTTATTCAGCGACCTTTACCCTTCGATCGCTGAACTATCTCACGCACTTCACGGGGTTGCAGAGGGATCTCCTCAAGGAGTTAGGAGATTCCATACAAAGTGCGTGTACTGAGAGTTCCTGACATGATTTCTACTCGGTTGTCCACCTTAAATTCTGTGGTTAACTCCTCCATGCGACTTATCTCTTATGCTGCGGATGGAGCGAGTAGAGCAGCGGGTTCTGGAGTTGCCTTGAGGCGCCACTCCTGGATGCGCTTATGTAATTTTGTGGAACCGTTCAAGTCTACTTTCACTAACGCCTTGTTTGATACATTGTTTGGTTCAAAGGTGAAGGATACACTCACTCGGTGTGAGCAAGAAGGAAAGACTTTCTGCCATGGGAGTGCGATCTACTATCCCTTCCAGACCATACACAAAGGGTCAAAAGGGCAGTAAAATGTGGTTCAAGAGGTCCCAGAGGGTCTTTCCTGGCACACAGGGTGAATCCTCCGAGGCAGAGGAGGAGGAAACTGCAGACCCTCGCCCTAGAGGTAGGGGTGGTCCGCAATACAAAAAGGCCATGATTCATTTCGAGGACGGCCTTATCAGCGCTCCTGATGTGGAGCCAAACTGTGCTTCTCTGGGGCCGGTCGGGGATTGCATTTCTTTGTACCAAGAAGCCTGGCTAAATATCATCCAAGACAAGTGGGTACAAAGAGTTGTTACCAGAGGCTATATCATACCCTTTTCCCTAACACCGTTTGTTTCCAAAAGTATCCCAGATGGTACCACCCAATCACACGGCTCAGGCAACTGTGGTGATCAACAAGTTGCTTTTAAAAAGTCATCCAGTCCGTCCCAGCAGACCAGATAGGATCCGGAACTTATTCCAGGGTCTTTTTAGTTCCAAATTGAACCGGAGATTGGAGGCTAATATTGGACCTCAGCAGATTGAACAAATCAGTGAAGGACAAGTTTCGAATGGTAACACTGTAGTCTATACTTTTGTTAGGGAAAGACTTTTGGATGTTCTCTCTGGATCTTCAGGACGCCTACTACCACATAAAAATGGACAAGGCGTCCAGAAGCCATCTACGCTTCCGGCTGGGAGCCGGTCACTATCAGTTTCATGCTCTGCCCTTTGGTCTCACCACAACCCCCAGGGTGTTCAAATGCATGGCAGTAGTGACGTCTCACCTGAGACGTCAGGGATTCTGACCGCCCCCACCAGGCATCTACTCCTCCAAAACAGGGATGCCACATTTCAACTTTGTGCTCAGTTAGGGATCTACATAAATTGTAAAAAATCTGCATTATTGCCCTCTCAATCTGATTTTTATAGGTGCAGAGGTAGACACAGTGAACATGACAGCTTGTCTCCCCACCGAAAGGGCACAGAACTTAATCTCCCAAGTTAGTTTTCTTCCGTTGCAAAAAGTCAAAGCTAAGTGGGTTCTTCAGTTCCTCGGTACTATGGCTTCCACAATTCTGTTAGTACCATTAGCCAAGTTGCACATGAGAATTCTCCAGTGGCTTCTGTGTTCCCATTGGTCCTTCCAGTATCTCCCACTGAGTCATACTGTCCTGCTGACTGAGTCATGCAAGAAGGACCTTCTTTAGTGGATAGCTCCCAGTCAACTGATCATGGATGCCCCCTTTGTTCTGGCCCAACCCATTGCCACTGTGACCACTGATGCTTCCCAGATCGGGTGGGGGGGGGGGCATTATCTCGGCAGGACTGTCCAAGGCACATGGCAAGCACATGAGGCTCATCTGCATATCAGTCTTCTGGAGATGAGGGCAGTGCTTCTGGCATTGCAAGCACTTCAAGACCTTCTTCCTCTAGGGACAATTGCGATACAATGAGACAAAATGTCGGTGGTTTGGTATATCAACAAACAGGGCGGTACCACATCTTACCCACTGTATCGAGAGGCCATGCAAGTTTGTGAATGGGCAATTTCTTCCCAGTGCTTTCTGGTTGCAACGCACATTTCAGGGACGACCAACGTGATAGCCGACAAGCTCAGCCGGGCAATCTTAATGCCTGATGAGTGGTCTCTGAAACTGGAAACGGTGGATCAGATTTTCCAGAAATGGGGACTGCTTTGCTGCGACCTTTTTGCCAGCCCAGTCAATACCAAATGCAGCAGCTATTTTTCTCTCATTCCCCCTCAGGGGAAGGACTCCCAGAGACGCTCTGGCTCACGATTGGCCCATGAGACTTCTTTATGCCTTTACTCCAATCCCCCTCATTTCCAAAGTGTTTCAGAAAGCCAGTCGGCTGGGAAGCAGGTTGATCCTCATTGCTCCTTACTAGCCTCGTCTGGTCTTGTTCCCCTTCCCCGAGCCTCTCCTCCTGGACGATACTTGGATTCTGGACCCAGCTCCAGATCTATTGACTCACATGTCTGGTTCGCTACACCCCTCAATCCACACCCTCAAATTGACAGTGTGGCTGCTCCAGTTCCATCCCTAGTCAGACTTCATGATGTTTCATCCTCAGTGTCGCATATTCTTATGTCCTCCCATAAACCTTCAACCAGGAGGCTGTATGGCAGTAAATAGAAAAGATTTTCTATTTGAGCGCAGAGAATGAATGTAGATCCATACACTGCTTCTATCTCTGTGATTATGGATTTTCTTTCTGAGCTTTTTCCGCAAGGATCTGCAGCTGCCCCTATCAGTCCAGTTGGCGGCAATTTCTTATTTTCACTTGGGTTTTCCAGATACCAATTTAATGTCTCATAAGCTATGCAAGACCCTTTTTGAAAGGGGCTACTCTATTGAGACCACCTCTACAAGAACCAGTGGTTTCTTGGGTTTTAAATTGTGTTGTCCAATTTGACATCTTTTGCCTTTGAACCTTCCCACTCATTTTCTCTAAAATTTGTCTTGGAAGACCTTGCTTTTGGTAGCCATCACATCAGCTAGAACTACAGGCCTTGTCTATTAAGCCACCATATTTGATTTTACACAGACAGGGTGTCATTGCGTACTAATCCCTCCTTTGTCCCCAATGTTTGTTCTAATGCTACCTTAAACCAATCAGTAGAACTCCCAGTTTTCTTCCCTAACCACTGTAATGCAGCTGAGTACCGTTTTCATCAGCTATACGTTCATAGACAGCTACGTTTTAACTACAGCGGACTAAGGTTTTCAGGAAATCAGATCAATTATTAGTTTCCTTTTCTGACTCTAGATTGGGCTTACCAGTTTCTGAAACGACACTGTCTATCTAATTGGATTTCCAGTTGTATAGCCTTTATCTATAGCTCGGAGGGTAAACCTTTACCCTGCAGGATCAAGGCTTATTTTACATGGTCGCTGTCTACCTCTGCAGCCTTTCAAGTCAGGGTACCACTTGATGATTGTGCAGCAGCTACTTGGGCTACCCCTCACATTTTTATTACACATTACAAATTGGATTTGGCATCCAGGGGTTAGAGCATCCTTCGGCTCCACAGTGCTAGAGTATTTTCCAATGAGCCACCCAAGAATAAGACGCTAGGGACGCTGTCGCATATGTAAAAATGAAGGTGAGATAGGACTACCTAACATGAAGTTATGTACTCACCATAACGTTCCATGTTGGTAGTCCATCTCACCCTTCATTTTTACCAACCCGCCCTCCTTCCCCCATCCTGGAAGATCTGGAAGTAATAATTTGGTTTACCCTGGGTTGGAGACCGTTTAGTATTGGTTGTTTTTATGGTGTTTCTAGTTCGCAGCAAACAAAATCTGGGGATTGTACTGGTGCACCATGGGATACCTGCTTAGCCAAGAGCCAACCAGAAGTCTTCCAGCTTGTAAATCGGCCGAGTCAGAGCTGAGGTTCGGCTCCGAACCCATATGTAAAAAAAAAAAGGGTGAGATGGTCTACCAACATGGAACATTATGGTGAGTACATAACTTTTTTAAATCTGTGCAAATTGACATTGCTCATCTTAAAGAATTTTTCTCAAAGTTCTACCACAAGGTTTAAGATTACACAAGTTCCCCTATGGGTTGTTTTATGATGATGTTACCATTTGGGATTTTGCGAATGTTTTTTGTCCTGTGTGGTTTGGAATTTTTAAGAAGGATTTTGTATTACAATGAAAAGCAAAGGGACCTTCTTGATCATGAAATAGTAAGTTTGGACAATAGTATTCATAATGACTTGCTTTACAATACAAACCTTGGTATTGGGTAAAACGTTTTGGAGAAAGGAGGAGGTGTAACTTATTATTTCTTAAAAAGCAACCAAAGTTAGAGATTTGAAACCGTATAATTAAGTGGCAAACCCAGATGTTCGTGTTACCCTGCTGCAGTCATCACACTTGGGTTATCCTGTCATCAGGTGGTCCCGCAGTCTGCCTGAATTCCAAAGTCTTGGTCCGGCGTCGGTTGCTGTCTCTTCTTCCCTGACGTCAGTGCGCCAGGGTTATACAAGAGGCATCCGACGCCATTTTCTCCAGTCTTTCTTGCTGCGCGGTGCCCGAAGCAGAAGTGCCGGTCGGCCGACACCTGAGATTTTCTAATCGAATTTCAGTCCGAAGTCTTCAAAGCCAAGTACCCCGTTGGGGAACCTTTTCTTGCCTCAGTCAGATGTCAGAAAAAGATAACAATTGCATTTCCTGTGGGAAGCAAATACCTCATAAGGACTTTCATTCTTATTGTATACCTTGCCTAGGCCCAGACCACGACGTCTCTGTTTTTTGCTAGGTTCAATAAGCAAACTATAAAGCGACGCTTTGATTTCGCATGACACTACTTCGGTAGGAAATTTAATTACACTATGCCGTCGGAGCAACCGACTACCGGTGTGCATAAAAAACGCAAAGGTAGACAGGCAGCCTAGATCCAAGCCAGACTCAGAGGCCTCGGCTGGGCTGGTCGCCGGTTCTCAGGTTTTCAGTGAGGCGCCTACATAGCCCCTGGCGACCGCAGAATTGGAACCCCAGGCCGCTTCGGATTATCAAGCAGAGAGTTCTAGGCCGACGCAGCCATTTTCTTTAGGCCCTACCGACGACATTGCAGAAGGAGAGGCTGGTGCTGTGGAAACAACTTCAGTTTTAAAAGGTGTCTTCAGACGGACTACTCTCACCATAAAATCCTATGCTAAGCTTAAGACTCCTCTAAAACAAAAAGACTGCACATCAGTCTCCAGTTCAAGGCCCCATGCCTAAGAAACAGATGCTTAAAATGGCTGAAAATTTGATTTCTTTAATCAGGGGTTCCCAACCCCCCCGGCGAAAGGCCTAGACAAGAGGAGGATTATGCCTCCTCTGATCAAGTGTCTATTTCCTCAGGCTCCTCTGAGGAACAGGATTACCCCTTTCCCCCTTATGAAGATTCTGATGCTGAAGATTCCATTCCCTCAGCTTCTCTCCCTGAAGACTACCTTTGGGGAAACCTTGCATACCATGAGGGAACATTTCCACTGGGAAGGCCAGGACTACTCAGAGAAAAGGCTCCGAGTTTCTTTTTCTCCCCCAGCACAGACCACTTGCTATCCCTCCAGTTTTAGACATTGTGTATGATGTTTACTTAGAATCTAGTCTAAATCCAGATTCTCTGCCTCCTGCTCCAGCCAAACCAGATAGATATTCTAGAGTGCCTGACTCTCTCAAATTCCTTTACAAAAGCCCTGTTGCTGACCCAGAGACAGTCTCCCAGGGTCCCAAAGGGACTAAGGCTTCTACGGCTAAAAATCCTGTACCCTCTGAAAGGGACTCCAGAGCACTAGATAGGTGAGGAAAGGAGGTTTACACCTCAGCTACTTTAGCTATGAGAGCACTAAATTGTCAGTTCCACATGCTTAAATACCAGCAATTCCTAATGTCTCAAATAAAACAAAAGATGAGCACGCACCCTCAACAGTCTGAATTCAAGGAAATGCAGGATCTGTTGCATGCAGCTGAACAGGTGGGCAAACGTACTTTACAATGTGGATTTGATTCCTTGGAAGCTTCTTGTACAGCAGCTGTTACTGGGTCTGTCATACGTAGGCATGCTTTGTTAAAGGAACAAACTCTGCCTGATCATGTTAAAGCAAAGTTACTAGATGCACCCTTACAACAGGATGTCTTATTTGGGGTTAAAGCAGAAGAGGTTTTAAAGAAAATGGAGGATAAAGCAAAATCTATGCAGACTGTCAAAGTTTTCTTACAGGTACAACCCCCACGCTTCAGCAGAAATTGGCCAACAAAAAATTGGTCCTTTCCAGCTGACAGACCACAGAGAGGTAAATACAGGCGCCCAAGGGGCAGAGGACAAGCACAAATCCCTTACAAACCTCTCCAATGGGGCACTGCAACACAGAAGGGAGGAGAAGACAGGTCCCAAACTACTAGAAGGCAAACACAATGACTTAAACCTCAAACTGCCGAGTAAAACTCTCTTGGCAGCTCTCTTAGGAGGAAAATTAGCATTTTTTTTTTTTTTTTTTACAGACAACTGGCACATCGTCACAAAGGACAAATGGGTCCTAGACATTATCTCACAAGGATACAGATTCCATTTCCACACCTTGCCAAGGATAAAAGGAATGCCAAACATGCCACAAAATCAATGGGCAGAAGCACAAAAACAAATTACAGCTCTAATGCACATGAGAGCCATTCAACTGGTACCTACACAGGAGCAAGGCCAAGGATTTTACTCCAGGCTCTTTCTAGTCCCCAGAAAGGACAATGCTTAGAGAACACATTCTGGACCTTTCAATTCTAAACACCTTCTTGCAAGTACCCAAATTCAAGATGCTGACACTACAGCAGCTTCTTCCCATGTTGGGCAAGAAAGCTTGGCTAGTAACGTTGGACCTCAAGGAGGCATACCTGCATGTCCCTATCAGACAAAATTGCAGAAGATACCTCCGTTTCATTGCAGGTTCAACCCATTACCAATTCTCTGCACTGCCCTTTGGCTTATCTACTGCACCCAGGGTCTTCACAAAGTGCCTGGCACCAGTAATTGCATACTGCAAAGAGGAATTCAAATATACCCATACCTGGACGACTGCCTCATCCAGGCAGAAAGCAAGGGCATTCTCTTACAACATCTGGCTTTTGTAAAACACCTAAGTTGCCTAGGGTACACATTAAATGAAAATCAAAACTAGTACCCTCACAAAATGACATTCCTGGGTGCCAGCTTGAATACAACAGCCCAGATGGCTTATCTGACGCCAGACAACTACAACCAACTCAATACTTCAAAACGATGGCAACAAAGACCCAACTCCCTGCAAGAAAAATTCTGCAGGCCTTGGGCTTCATGACATTTTGCATAGTACTACCATTTGCAAAACTGCATAGGAGGAAATTACAATGGTACCTAAAAAGCGTATGGACTCAACACAGCCACAGCTTGGAAACAATGATACCTCTCATTCCCTGCCTTCAACAGGAGTTTCTATGGTGGTCACAGGCATGTCACCTCCAACAAGGGTCATCCTTTCACCTTACCCCCAGCCAGGCAAACTATGACAACAGATGCATCAGACTATGCCTGGGGGGCACACATGGCAGGACGGTGCGTTTAAGGCATATGGACTGCAGATTAAAGGAATCTGCACATCAATCAAAAAGAAATGCTAGCTCTACAGAATGCCCTGACAGCCTTCAAGGACCTCTTACATCCAGGACAGCTTATAATAAGGACAAGACAACACCACAGTAATGTGGTACATAAACAAGGGGGTACACACTCCTATCCTCTATGCAGGCAAGCAATGACCTTGTAGAACACAGCACTGGCTTACCTAGTTAAATTGCAAGCTCAATTCCTGCCAGGAAAAAAACACAATGGCAGACTACCTAAGCAGAAACATCATGGATCCCCATGAGTGGAAACTGGTTTCACAAGTATTTGCAATAACTCAAAAATGGGGGCGCCCAGACATAGACCTGTTTTGCCAACCCCCAAAACTATCAGCTGTCAAAATTTTGCACAAGGACATTTCACCATCAAGCTTGGAAAGTGGACGCACACTCATTCAGTTGGAAAATGCTGACAGTATATGCCTTTCCTCCATTGCCCCTTCTCATAAAGGTGCTGCTGAAAGTCAGGATGGAGAGACCCCGAATGATGCTCATTGCCCCAGACTGGCCACGCCAGCACTGGTACCCACTATTAAGGAACATGGCCCACCATGGATTTTACCACAAATTCCTCATCTGCTCACACAGCAAGACGGTCAGATTCTACACAGCCAGCTCAAAACCTTAAATTTGGCTGCATGGCAAATCACCTAAGCAACCAGCCAGCTCCTCTTTCACAAGCTGTTATGATGTTATTCTGGAGGCCAGGAGGCCCAGCACCAGGAAAGCCTACTCAGACAAATGGAAAAGATTTTGCGGCTGGAACCAAGCTAAAGGCCAAAATACCCTTCAAGCCGGACATACCTCAGATTCTACAATATTTAACTGACATGTTACACACGACTTTCTTTTTAATCTATTAAAATCCACGCCTCAGCATTTTCAGCTCACTACAACACGGATCCTCCCTTATTTTCACATCCACTTCTAAGGCAGTATCTCAGAGGGGCCAAAAACATTAGGCCTCCCAGGAGAGCTCCAACACCAACTTGGGACCTCAGTTTTGTTCTGGAAAAACGTACGCTACCACCTTTTGAGCCAGCTTTCTCAGCTGACTTAGTTTATATCATGGAAGACCGCCCTGCTGCTAGCAATTACTTCAGCCAGAAGAGTCTCAGAGCTACAGGCACTAATGGCAGTAGAGCCTTTCCTCATTTTTCATCAAGACAAGAGTTGCTCTACGAACTAACCCCTCCTTTATGCCAAAGGTGGTATCCAGTGTGGCTCTAAATCAAACCATCCATTTACCCACCTTCTTTCCAAATCCACAGAACAAAGGAGAGACTCCTGCATTCGTTGGACATTCACAGGCAACTACATTACTACTTGGATAAAACTAAGGTTTTCAGAAAATCTGACCAACGTTTTGTATCCTATGCTACAGCATCACAAGGAAAGGCCATCTCAAAACAGACCATTTCCAAATGGATAGGACATTGCATACGTTTTTGCTACACCCATCATGGAAAACCAGTTCCTGCTAGCATAAGGCCCCACTCTACCAGGGCAGCAGCTACCTCTACAGCCTTCCTCGGGGGGGGTGCCAACCAAGGATATTCTGGAAGCTGCAACTTGGAGTTCAGTACACACCTTCACCAAACACGGTCACTTACCACTTTACTCTAAGACTAGAGCTGGCTTCGCCACTGCAGTTTTGCAGGGCCTTCTAGCCTCTCCTAACCCTGTTAGACTCCACCTCCCATCCTTAGCTTTGGGATTCTACCAAAGTGTGATGACTGCAGCAGGGTAACTGCAGCAGGGTAACACGAACATAGTACAGATGTTCTTCATCTCACATTGCTGCAGTCCTAACACTTGGGTAGTCCTCTGTCCCAGTCGGCCCGAATACCAAAGTATAAGGCTGACGTCGGTCACGGCGCATTTGTCTGACATCAGGACGTCAGGGTACAAATGCGCATGACCGACGTCATATCCTCAGTCTTTTTTGCCGCATGGTCCGATGCAGAAGCAGTATTGCGAGTGCAGGTTGGCGTTCTGAAATTTTCTGAAGTCTGAGTTTCAGACCGAATCAAAGTTGGCCAAGTACCCCGTTGGGGAATATTTTGGTTTTTTCTTGCCTCAGTATTTAACCGGATGTCAGAAAAAGTGAATAACTGTATTTCTTGTGGGAAATTCACATTATCAGTTCTCTGCATTGCCCTTTGGCTTATCTACTGCGCCCAGAGTATTCACAAAAGTTCTGGCTCCAGTTGTAGCTTTTTTCAGGCTAAAAGGAATACAAATCTATCCTTACTTGGACGACTGTCTGAGTCTGGCTCAAAAAAAGGACGAGCTTCTTCAGCATCTGGAATATGTGATAGCAGTGCTAAGATGCCTGGGGTATTCTGTGAACGAAATAAAGTCCAGTCTAGTACCCTCTCAAGGCATGTGCTTTCTGGGTGTGAGACTGAATACAGCAGCCCAGATGGCCTTTTTAACCCCGGACAAACAAAAGAGTCTATCAGTTTACTTCCATCAACTATCTCATCAGTCCGTGCTGACTGCAAGGACAGTCCTTCAAGCATTAGGGTTCATGGCATCTTGTATTCTGGTGCTTCCCAATGCCAAACTGCATATGAGGAAGCTGCAATGGTATCTAAAAAATGTATGGACACAGCACTGCCAGGATTTGGACACTGTCATTCCAATAATACCTTGCATTCAAAAGGAATTTTTGTGGTGGGCTCAGGAATGTCACCTAAACAAGGGACTCTCTGTGACCCGGCCAGAGGCGAGTCAGATTCTAATGACAGATGCCTCAGACATAGCTTGGGAAGCTCATCTGAATGGAAAGTGGATACAAGACAAGTGGCCTGCCAGACTACAGCATCTACATATCAACATGAAGGAGATGTTAGCAGTCCAGTTTGCATTAATGGCTTTCAAGGAGTTACTTCTTCCAGGGCAGGTGTTGATTCTAACAGACAACACTACTGTCATGTGGTACATCAACAAGCAAGGGGAACACATTCTTATCCTCTATGCAGGCAAGCAATGATTTTGTGGGAGACTGCGCTCAGCTTGCAGCTAAATCTACAGGCAAGGTTTCTGCCAGGAGCACAGAACTCCTTAGCAGATGTGTTAAGCAGGCAAATCATGGATCCCCACAGTGGAAACTGGATCTTCATGTATTTCGACAATTGACAGTGTCCTGGGGAACTCCAGACATAGATCTGTTCGCTTCTCCACTAAACCACCAGCTGCCAAAGTTTTGCACGAAAAGGTTTCATCACACAGCTTGGAAAGTGGATGCTCTTTCGTTCAGTTGGGAAAATCTTCATGAGTATGCCTTTCCACCTCTGCCTCTCCTCCCAAAGGTACTCCTAAAGGTCAGACAAGACAAGCCAAGGATGATTTTGATAGCTCCAGATTGGCCTCGGCAACACTGGTACCCATTACTGAGGAATCTGGTGAGGAAGCCTCCATGGCCTTTACCTTTAATTCCACACCTTTTGTCTCAGAGGGACGGTCATCTCCTCAATGTCAAGCTTCACTCTCTTCATCTAACAGCCTGGCATATTCTGTTTTGAACCACAGCAGGTCTCAACTTCCTCAAGTTTTGAATGTGATTTTGGAAGCCAGAAGGCCTAGTACACGTAAAGTGTATGCAGAAAAATGGAAGAGATTTTTATTTTGGAGTGCAGCAAAGGATTTGGATGTTTCTGAGCCTAATTTGAGTGTGGCTCTTCAATATCTTACTGAGTTATTGGACAAAGGTTTGTCTTTCTCTCCCATTAAGATTCATGCTGCAGCAATTTCAGCTCACTAAGATTGTGACCCACCATTGTTTTCTCATCCTTTATTCAAGCAATTTCTTAGAGGGGCAAAGAATATAAGACCCCCACGTAGAGCTCCTACTCCTGCTTGGGACCTCAATTTTGTGTTGGAGAAACTTACTCTACAACCTTTTGAGCCTCATGGCTACTGCTGAATTGAAATACTTGTCATGGAAGACTGCTTTTTTGATGGCCATTACTTCTGCAAGAAGGGTTTCTGAATTGCAGGCCCTTATGGCGGTTGAGCCTTTTTTGATTTTTCATAAGGATAGGGTATCATTACGTACTAATCCTTCATTTATGCCTAAGGTGGTTTCTAGTGTGGCTTTAAACCAAACTATTCATTTGCCTACTTTTATGCAAATCCCCAAAATAAGGGGGAAAAGATTTTGCACACTTTAGATGTACACAGGCAGTTGCGTTATTATTTAAGCAGGACTAGGGATTTTAGGCAGTCTCAGCAGTTGTTTGTTTCTTTTGCTTTGAGTTCCCAGGGCAAGCCTGTGTCAAAACAAACTATATCTAAGTGGATTGGGTTTTGCATTGCATTCTGTTATTCCCATCATGGCAAGGAGATTCCAGCTGGGATTAGGCCTCATTCCACGAGGGCTACTGCCACTTCAACAGCATTTCTAAGGGGGGTGGCAACTAAGGATATTTTGGAGGCAGCTACTTGGAGTTCAGTGCATACTTTCTCCAAGCATTACCACCTTCCTCTCTATTCTAAATCCAGGGCTGGTTTTGCCACTGCTGTGTTGCAGGGCATTTTGGCAGCTCCTGCTTCATTATAGTTTAGCCATCCTCCCTTACCTCTGCTTTGGGATTCTACCCAAGTGTTAGGACTGCAGCAATGTGAGATGAAGAACATAGTACAGTTTTGTACCTACCATAAATGTAGATGTTCAAGATCCACATTGCTGCAGTCCAATTTACTCCCTCCTTCCCCTCTGTGTTTAGGGGTGGTTGTGTGGGTGGGGTTCTATTTTTGTAAATTTGTATATATTGTACATATATTAGGTACAGGAGTGTTTGGTGTTTTTTGGTTTTGGCCTTATCTTTTTAGGGTCTTCTGACATCTGGGGCAAGAAAAGACTGAGGATATGACGTCGGTCATGCGCATTTGTACCCTGACGTCCTGATGTCAGACAAATGCGCCTTGACCGACGTCAGCCTTATACTTTGGTATTCGGGCCGACTGGGACAGCAGACTACCCAAGTGTTAGGACTGCAGCAATGTGGATCTTCGAACATCTACATTTATGGTAGGTACAAAACTGTACTTTTTGTACCCACCATAAATGTAGATGTTGGTGTATACCCTGCTGCAGTCCAGGTTACCCTCCCTCCATCCCCTCTAACCTAACTAAAACCTTTCAATACCTTAATCTGATAACCTTTGCGGTGTATTTTCTTATAGCTGGAGGGATGTTTTGTTTGTGATAAACTTTTATTATTGGTACTATCAACTGACCACCTTTTGGGGGGGGCACCTGACATCTGGGGCAAGAAAAACTGAAGAAAATGGTGTCTGATGCCTCTTGTATACCCCTGGCGCACTGACGTCAGGGAAGAAGCGACAGTAACTGACGCCGGACCAAGACTTTGGAATTCAGGCCGACTGCGGGACCGCCTGACGACAGGATAACCCAAGTGTGATGACTGCAGCAGGGTATACACTCTAACATCTACATTTGTGGTAGGTACAAAACTGTACTTTTCATGTTTGCTTATTTACCCACATAAAGGGAATAATAGAAGTGAATATAGGTACAGTGATGTGGCAAGAGATGGGCAAATAGGTGGAGAGGGAAAACTGGTGTGATTACAATAATTCCCCTAGTGGAGGAACAGAACATAATTTTCAACTTTCAAGGCACAGAGAGGTTGGCAAACGGATATATAGAGAAAGGGGAGCCCCATGCGAGTTTACCCCCCGAAGCAGAATGGAAACCCTACAAAGGGAAGGGCAAGTACAGGAAATAATTTCCCGTAGGAGGAGAATGGTTAACTCATTTTAATGGTTCACCATTTTAGAAGTACACCGATACTTATCACTAAAGATTATTTTAGTCTATTTTTCAAGGGTTTTAAATTCATACCCACGAAAGTAGATTGAGTAGACTGCTTTGGAACTGAAACTTTATATGACAAAACTGAATTTCAGTATTGCGTTCTCTGGCAGGGGGAAAATCCCTGTCATGGGTTGGATAATGTGAGTCAAGTGCCTAAAAGGAAAGGTACACTTAATCCTCCTCTCCATCCCTTGTGTGTTTGAGAAAGTCGTGATGGAGAATGTATACAAGATCTATCATAGTAAAAAGATTCATTGGTCTCACCAAGGATGAACATCTCATTGCGGGAGCTCAGAGGTGATCCTATCATACACATTATGACCCCTGCTAAGGTGGGTGGAATACTGATTTTTAACTCCATAGACTATTCCAGTGCTATGCAGAGGATTTTATTTGATGAAAGGACCTAATATTCTGTTTTTTTAGGAACCAGATTAATATAGCGTACTGTCGTATTGATTCTTATTTGGAGAAATATGTATTGAATCAAAGGTAAGTGTAGAGACTTGAGTTTCTAAACAGTAAAAACCTGTTCCCTCCATTTTTGGAATTCCTAAAATACACAAAAACTTAGAGGAATCTCCTTTTTAGGCCCATTGTTGCAGCTAGTGGATCCAAGACCACCCCTTGGCTGTCCTAGTTGACTTATGGGTGAAGCCCCTTGTAGAAAACACCCCATTTAGTTAAGAATTCCTGGGCTTTTCTTGGGCATTTAAAGAATGAGGTACGGAACAAAGATCTCCTATTTCTAACCATTGAAATTAAGGATATTTTTTTCTGTGATTCCTAAAGAAGGGTCGGAAATGTCTGAGGAAAGCTTATTACTATGTTCTGATTTATCCCATGACAACATTATCTTGGTGAACTTCTGGCCTTGATTTAAAAAAAAAAACTTTTTTGAAGGGGAATAGTTTCAGTAGGTCAACTGTGTTGCTAACATTGTACTCTGTTGGGGAAAATAGGTTTTTGTTCAATTGCACCTAGTGGAAGAATGTGCAACTTTATACAAGATTTATTTTGTGGAAAGTTCTGGGAGAAGAAATTCAGGATTTTCTTTATTCTTTAAACAACGCAACTCAATTCTTGGAATTTACGTATAATTTTAACATCTCTAAAATTATTTGGAAACTATTTCACACTCTGGTAAAGGTTTTAGGTCTAATGTATATTGCAAAGAGATTTTCTGTAGTTAGTTGCATTTTTCTAGCAACTCTCCCAGTAGCCCAAAAAAGTCTAGTTAAGCTGCAACCTATTTGTTACTAGGATGACTTCCCATTTTGAGGATGTCTGAAACAAATTGGGTATAGTGGGAAATATGTTTTGTGGGAGAGGCTATCCAAAAATGCTGGTAGATCAGATTCTTGAAGTTTATAGTAAGTGTGTGTGTGTGTGTGGGGGACGGGGGGGGGGGGGGCATACAAGCCCCTGTTGGGTACAGCTGTGTCTTGGGAATGGCCCAACAGGGAAATCAGGGACTTAAAAAAAGTTCGAGAGAGCCTGCTACAATACAGCCAATTTTCCAGAGAAATAAAAAATGTGTTCAAAAAGAACTGTAACATTTTTTTAAGGTTAATCCAGAAGTTTATAAAGCATAGGGTGATGGGCAGACCTTTATCAATAAAATTGGTGCTAATTTTAAAAGGCTATTAAGAGTTTAAAACCAGTACAATTGTAGATTATTGGAAAGGCACCAGGCTGTGTGAGAGCTGCAATAAGTGTACATACATTTCCAAGAGATGAAAATATCCCTTTAACATTAAGGAACAGAATTATCTTCCAGAAGGTGGATTATGCCACTAGTGTAGGAGTATATCTGGCCCTGAGTGAAAAATGTAGCTGTTTTTGTGGGTAAAACTGAGCGCGCACTGAGAACCAGGCTATACGAGCACCTATATGATATAAATGATGAAAGAGAATAATGCCTTATATAAACATTCCTTGGTATGTTACAAGTTTATTAAATTTACCTTTTGTATTTTGGAGTGCATTAAAATTAACCAGAGAGGGTGATTGGGAAAATATTTTAAGGAAGAAGGAAACCCAGTGGCAATTTAAAACTGGCTGCTATGTTCCCCCTGGTTTAAGTTATGCAATTTCCATCTTGCTTGTGTTGCATGAAAGCGCTCATAGATTGCAATAATTTTTGCACTTTTTTATTCAAGACTGTAGAGTTTTAAATGGTAAAATGTTGGTTTAGGGGGTTCTTTCAAATTAATGTGTTTAAACTAGGTTATATTTTTGGTTTTATATTCAATTTTTCAGTTTGTGATTTTAAATGTGGTGTTGCACAGCGACCTGTGGAAATTGAGTGTTTAATCTTTTGTGGCTTATGCAGGATCTTTAAATTGTTTAGAAAGGGTAATTGTGTATTCTGATGAAGTCCCAGGTTGCAGGGATGAAGGTGCTTAGTACTAGCTCTGTATATTAAAGATTGGCGTTTTTAAGCTGTGTATTAATAAAGATTGGTGTTTTTAACCATGTCTGCCCTCGTTAGTGTGTACTTTTTTCACAGCTGAGATGTAGCTTGAGAAGCCCACTTAGGCCCACTGAGGGGGTTTATTTCCTCCCCATAGCAGAGGAAATTGCACATCAGTCTAAAGGAAATACTAGCAGGCTTCTTAGCCATAAAAGCTTTCCAACAGCATTTAAGCCCAGGAAGTCTGCAAATCTGGGCAAGACAGTACTACAGCCATGTGGTATGTAAACAAGGGACCTTATCTTGCCCACTGTGCAGCCTTGGCAGAAAGATCTGGATGTTAACCTAAGACTTTGGGAATTGCCCTCATGGCTACAGCAATCTTCTAACTGACTCCCTGACCAGGGACCTACTAAATCCAATGGAGAGGTTGAAAATGGCAGGCTTCCTGGATCTCACCACTCTATGGGGGATCCTCTCTGTAGAACATTTTGCCTTCCACAACAAACATCCTTTGTGAATCCTGTTCCATAACACAAGGGAGCATGGAAAATGGATGACTTCTCCTTCATATGGACTCATTGGTCTCTAAGTACCCTCAGAATAAAGAGTGGTTGAGGCATATAAAAATCAGGCCCAACGTGATACTCGTAGCCCCTTGTGGCCCACACAACCTTGGATGTTCGTGTGTCACTTTTGCAGTCATTACATTTGGGTAATCTGCTGGCAGGTTGCCCTCAGTCGGCCTGAATTCCAAAGTCTTGGGTCCTGTCTGTTGACGTCTCCTCTTCCATGACGTCAGGTCATCAGGGGTATAAAACATGCAGCCGACGCCATTTTCTTTAGTCTTTCTTGCTGCGTGGTGCCCAAAGCAGAAGCATTTAGCAAGTGCCAGTCGGCAGACTACTGAAATATTCTTGTTTGGGTTTTAGAACCAAAGTCTTCACTAAAGCCAAGTACCCCGTTGGGGAAACTTTTTTCTTGCTCCATACCGATGTCAGAAAAAGTTAATAATTGTATTACTTGTGGGAAGCAAATACCTCCTAGGGATTTCCATTTGTACTGTATTCCTTGCCTGGCTGTTGGTTTTGTGCTAGATTTAACCAACGCACTATTAAGCGTCTCTATATTTTTACCTCAAAGTATTTTGGAAACCGATTTAACTACCCAGAAATGTCGGATAGCAATCAGACCACTGGAGTACATAAATGCAAAGAAAAGGACAGAGGCAGTCGAGATCCAAAACCGACGAAGCTTCTCCTAAGCCAGTCGCCGGTTCGCCGGTACTTGGGTGCTTTCGCAGCCCCTGATACCCGCTACCTTAGAGTCACAGGCCTCTACTGACACCCATGTGGAGTCCGGCATGCCGCAAGATGCTCAAGGTATTGGACAGATGGATGCATCTCCCTTGGATGGGTCTGGAGCCGCTGAGCAGGCACCGGCTTCTGAAGGTGTATTCAGACCTCAACATTTGTATATCAAACCGACAGCTGCAAAACCAAAGACAAAAGCAACTTCTAAAACTAAAAAAAAAGATGCATGAGCCACGTGCACAGGCCTCTATGCCTAAAAAACAGATTATCAAAATGGCTGAAGACCTTATTACCTTAATCAGGGGTACCCATCCCCCTCCAGATAAAATGGCTAGGAAAGACACTGATTATTAATATTCAGATCAGGTTTCTATTTCTTCTGATTCCTCTTCTGATCAGGAGTTATCTGTACTTCCCTATGAGGACTCTGATGCAGAGGAGTCTATACCATCTACTTCTCCTCATGAGGATTATTCATTTGGGGAAACCATGCATACTTTGAGGGAGCAATTTCACTGGGAGAGTCAAGACTTCTCAATCAAAAAAGAGGCTTCGATATTTCCTTCTCCCTCAGCACAGGCCTTTAGCCATTCCCCCCGTTTTAGACCTTGTGGATGATGTTTTCGGAGTCCAGCTTGACCCCTGACTCCTTGCCTCCGGCTGCCAGTAAGCCTGACTGATATTACAGGGTCCCTGACTCACAAATTTTTATTTAGAAACCCTGCTGCTGATTCTGAAACCATTTCACAGGGTCCAAAGGGAGTTGAGGCATGAACAGCAAAAAATCCTACCCCCTCTGACAGATTCAAGGGCACTGGACAGATTGGGGAAAAAAGGTTTATACATCTGCAGCCTTTGCAATTAGAGCCTTAAACTGTCAGTTTCATATGCTTAAGTATCAACAACATGTTATGGGATTGCTGAAACAGAAAATGAGTTCTGAATGTGCAGAAAATAAAGAATTGCAGGAATTATTGCATGCAGCTGAACAGATTGGAAAGCCTACTTTGCAATGTGGTTTTGACTCCTTGGAGGCCTCCTGCAGGGCCGCAGTTACTGGATTTGTGATTACGAGACATGCCTGGCTAAAGGAGCAGAATTTGCCTGATAAAGCTAAATTGCTAGATGCACTTTTACAGCATGATACTCTGTTTGGTATTAAGGCAGAAGAGGTTTTAAAGAAAATGGAAGACAAATTCAAGTCTGCAAACTGTTAAAGACTTCTTACAAGTGCAGCCACCAAGATTCAGTAGCCACTGGCCTGCAAAGAATTGGTCCATTCCTGTGTCAGACAGAGCTCAAAGGGGCAAATCCAGACGCCCTAAGGGTTCCAGATACCAGGTGCAAGATTCATGCAGGTCAAAGCAATGGGGCGCTTCTACCTCCAAATATGGAGGAGATAAAGCGCAAACCTACAGAAAACGGTCCCAATGATTTCCTTCTGCCTACACCAAGCACTTATCTTTTGGCAGCACCCTTAGGGGAAAATTAGCACTTTTTGCTCCAAATTGGCAGTTAATAACCCAGGACAAGTGGGTACTAAACATAGTATCACAGGGATACAGATTCCATTTCCACACTCTGCCAATGGCAAACGGTTGGCCAGACCTGCCCAAAAGTCAATGGGCAGAGGCACAGAAACAGATTACGTCCCTAATGGATATGGGGGCCATTCAACCAGTACCAGAACAGGAAAAAGGGCAAGGTTTTTACTCTACTGTTCTTTGTACCCAGAAAGGACAAGGCCTGGCAGCCAGTACTGGATTTATCAATTTTAAACACATACCTGGACATTCCAAAATTCAAAATGCTGACTTTGCAGCAGCTTCTACCCATGCTGGGCAAAAATGCTTGGCTAGTGATATTAGACCTGAAAGAAGCATACCTGCATGTCCCAATAAGGCAATCGTGCAGAAGATACCTCAGGTTCAAGGCTGGCTTAATGCATTACCAATTCTCTGCACTGCCCTTTGGCTTAACTACTGCTCCCAGGGTCTTCACAAAGTGCTTGGTAGCAGTAATTGCATTTTGCAGACTGCGTATACAAATATACCCTTACCTGGATGACTGTCTCATTCAAGCAGAGAGCAAAGACTTTCTTCAACACCTGGCGTTTGTGAAAAGGCTTTTAACATGCCTAGGGTAAACAATAAACTAAAGTAAATCACAGCTGATACCCTCTCAAAAGATAACATTCCTGGGTGCAAGCTTGAATACAACTGCCCAGATGGCTTACCTCACGCCAGACAAAGGCAACTGACTACTTCAAACTGATGTAAACAAAAACCCAGTTATTTGCAAGACAAATTCTGCAGGCTTTGGGCTTCATGGCATCCTGCATCCTACTGATTCCATATGCAAGACTGCATATGAGGAAACTTCAGTGGTACCTAAAAAGTTTATGGAGTCAACATTCTCAGTCTGGAAACAATGATTCCTCTCGTACCCTGCCTACAACATGAGTTTCTATGGTGGGCAAAGGCATGTCACCAAAACATGGGACGGGCCTTTACTCTACCCCCTGCCAGCCAAACCTTAACAGACTCATCAGATTATGCCTGGGGGGCCCACATAGCAGGAAGATGCATTCAGGGCATATGGACCCCAAAACAAATGCATCTACATGTCAACCAGAAAGAGATGCTGGCTGTTCAAAATGCCCTAATGGTCTTCAAGGACTTGCTTCATCCAGGACAACTACTGATAAATACGGACAACACCATGGTCTTGTGGTATTTAAACAAGCAAGGGGGAACACACTCATACCCCCTTTGCAGATTAGCCATGGCACTGTGGGGCACAGCTTTGACCTACCAAATACATCTTCAAGCTCAATTCCTGCCAGGAGAGCAAAATACTCTGGCAGACTATTTAAGCAGAAACCTTATGGACCCTCACGAGTGGGAACTAAATCCACAAGTCTTCAGCATAATGAGAAATGGGGGAGCCCAGACATGGATCTATTTGCCTCTCCTCAAAATTATCAATTGAAAAGATTCTGCACAAGGACTTATCACAGACGAGCATGGAAAGTGGACTCCCTATCCTTCAGTTGGAAAAAAACTATCAGTTTATGCCTTTCCTCCTCTGCTTCTTCCTAAGGTCCTCCTAAAAGTCAGACAAGAGAAACCAAAGATACTAATTACCCCGGACTGGCCCTGCCAATACTGGTACCCAGTCCTAAGGAACTTGTCTCAATACCCAGCTTGGACCTTACCTCAAAGACCTCATCTACTGTCCCAGCAAAACAATCCGATCCTGCACAGTCAATTCCAGACACTGAACCTGGCGGCATGGCTTATGTAGTTATACAAAACCTCCTCTCAGGAAAGCTGTGATGGATGTCATTTTGGAAGCCAGAAGGCCTAGTACTAGAAAATCTTATGCTGATAAATGGAAGAGATTCTGTGCTTGGAATCGAGCACAAGGAACTGATACAGCAGAACCAAATATTCCTCAGATATTACAATACTTAACTGAGATGCTTGACAAAGGTCTATCTTAATTAAAATCCATGCCTCTGCCATTTTGGCTCATTACAATACAGAGCCACCAATCTTTTCTCATCCTTTACTAAAGCAGTATCTTAGAGGAGCCAAAAATTTAAGGCCTCCTAGAAGATCACAATTACCTGCATGGGACCTCAATTATGTATTGGAAATGCTCACCCTGCCTCCATTTGAACCAGCTGCTACCGCAGATATAAAGTTATTGTCATGGAAAACCACTCTGATACTAGCAATTACTTCAGCAAGAAGAGTTTCAGAGCTACAGGCCCTCATGGCTGTAGAGCCTTTTATCATATTTTACCCAGACAGGGTGTGTCTGAGGACAAATCTTACATTTATGCCCAAGGTGGATATTCATCGTGCATACAGCTGCAGTCATAACGGGTTCTCCTGCAGTCAGGCGGGTCCTCGGTCGGCCGAATTCCTAAGTCTAGGTCCGGTGTCGGATGTCGTCACCTCTTCCCTGACGTCAGTGCGACAGGGGTATAAAAGAACCAGCCGACGCCATTTTCTTCAGTCTTTCTTGCCGCGCGGTGCCCGAAGCAGAAGCAGTTCGCAAGTGCCGGTCGGCCAGCTCCTGAGATTACGAATATTTTTCAACCGAAGTCTTCTTGAAAGCTAAGTACCCCGTTGGGGAAACTTTTCTTGCCTCAGACCGATGTCAAAGTTAATTGCATTTCATGTGGGAAGCAAATACCGCATAAGGATTTTCATTCCCTCTGCATTCCTTGCTTAGGCCAAGACCACGACGTCTCGGCCTGTCGTTTTTGTGCTACATTCAACAGACGCACTATTAAGTGTCGGGCGGAGTTCGCCCAACACTATATTTTGGCAAAAAGTTTAATTACATTGTCGTCGGATACTCGGACTCTAGTTTTGAGTAAAAGACGCAAAGATAAGGACCGACTTACGAGGTCCGCGACTTCTACCGACACCATGTCAAAGCCGACTACAGGTGGTCCGGTTCTCGGCGAGGTGCCTACCCAGCCCCTGACTACCGATGACACTTCATTGGCGGTGTCTTCTGTGCCCGAGGTCGCAGGCTCTTCGTCCCACACCCCGACTACAGATACCGAAGCCACTCTTGGCGGTGAAACTTTAGACAGGCCTGCCACCTCTCAAGGTGTATTCAGGCCTTCCTCTTGTTTTTCCATCAAGGCTTTCACTAAGTCTAAAGCAGCCATGCATACTAAGACAAGCTCCACAGGGCCCCTCTCAAGGCCCCATGCCTAAAAAGCAGATGCTCAAAATGGCTGAGGATTTGATTACTCTTATCAGGGGTTCTCAACACCCCCCCCCCCGACAAAAGGCCCAGAGTGGAGGAAGAATCCCCTTCCTCGGACCAGGCCTCCATTATTTCAGAACATTCTGAAGACCAGGAACATTCATACTCCCTTTTTGAAGATTCAGATGCAGAAGAGTCCAGTCCCTCTGTCCCCCCCCTTAGGATTACTCTTTTGGGGAAACCTTACATACCTTGAGGGAACACTTCCACTGGGAAGGCCAAGAGTACTCAGACTCCAAGAAAAGACTTTGGGATTTCCTCTTGCTCACTCAGCACAGGCCTCTGGCTATACCTCCTGTCTTAGACATACTAGATGTGTATTCGGAGGCCTGCCTTAACCCAGATTCTTTACCTCCAGCTCCAGTCAAGCCTGACGGGTATTACCGGGTTCCTGGTTCTCACCAATTCCTATACAAAAGCCATGCGGCTGACCCAGAAACTATTTCACAGGGTCCCAAGGGAATTAAGGCCTCCACTGCTAAAAATCCATTACCTTCAGAGAGAGATTCCAAAGCTTTAGAAAGGTGTGGGAGAAAGGTATACACCTCTGCCACCTTAACCATGAGGGCATTAAACTGTCAGTTCCATATGTTAAAGTACCAACAGTTTCTGTTATCACAGTTGAAAAGCAAAATGTCACAACCTGAACAACCAGACTTGGAGTTGCAGGATTTGTTATAGTGCAGAACAAGTGGGTAAACATACCTTGCAATGTGGTTTTGATGCTTTAGAGGCCTCATGTAGAGCTGCTGTTACAGGATCAGTCATACGTAGACATGCTTGGCTCAAAGTGCAAACCTTACCAGATTGTCAAAGCTAAATTACTAGATGCACCTCTGCAAAAAGATGTATTGTTTGGTGTTAAAGCTGAGGAGGTATTAAAGAAAACGGAGGAAAAGGCAAAATCGATGCAAACAGTGAAAGATTTCCTACAGGTACAACCTCCACGTTTCAGTAGAAATTAGCCTTCAAAAAATTGGTCCTTTCCAGCCACGGACAGACCCCAAAGAGGTAGATACAGGCGCCCAAGGGGTAGAGGGCAATCTCAAGGATCGTTTAGAGGCAGACAATGGCAAGCACCTACACAGAGGTGGTGAGGATAGTTCACAGCCATTCAGAAAGCAGAACCAATGACTTTCCCCTTTGCATACCAAGCAAGGCTCAAATGGCAGCACCTTTAGGCGGAAAACTGGCATTTTCGAAAAATTGGCATATTGTCACAAACGACAAATGGATTCTGGACATTATAGACAGAGGCTACAGATTCCACTTTCACACCCTTCCAAAAATGAGAGGCATGCCAAACCTGCCACACAATCAAAGGGCAGAGGCACAAAAACAAATTTCAGATCTCATACAAATGAAAGCTCTTCAAGAGGTACCTGCACATGAACAGGGTCGAGGTTTTTATTCCAGACTATTCCTGGTTCCAAGGAAGGGCAAAGATTGGAGACCTATTTTGGACCTATCCATCCTAAACACATTTTTACTCGTGCCAAAATTCAAGATGCTCTCACATTACAGCAGCTTCTTCCCATGCTGGGCAAGGAGTCTTGGCTGGTAACATTGGACCTCAAGGAGGCATACCTGCATGTCCCAATCAGACAAGATTGCAAAAGATACCTCAGATTTATTGCAGGTTCAACACTTTATCAATTCTCTGCATTGCACTTTGGCTATCTACTGCGCCCAGAGTGTTCACGAAATGCCTGGCATCAGTAATTGCCTACTGCAGACTTCAAGGGATACAAATATATCCATATTTGGACGACTGCCTGATTTCCAAGCGGACAGCAAGCACATACTTCTGAAACATCTGGCGTTTGTAATAATGTTGTTGAATTCTCTGGTATACACAGTCAACAAAAAGAAATCAAGGCTAATACCCTCTCAAACAATAATTTTCCTGGGTGCCAGCTTGGATACAAACACCCAGATGGCCTTCCTCACGCCAGAGAAACAAGGGCAACTAACTCAATACTTCAGAAAACTGGCAACTTTCACCAGGCTGACTGCAAGGAAAATCCTGCAGGCTCTGGGATTCATGGCATCTTGCATCCTACTAATCCCATGTGCAAAGCTGCATATGAGGAAACTTCAATGGTACCTAAAAAACCTATGGTCTCAACACAGCCACAGTTTGGAAACAATAATACCACTGATTCCATGTCTTCAAAAGGAATTTCTGTGGTGGGCTCAAGCATGCCAAAGAAACACAGGTCTCCCATTCTGCAAGCCTCAAGCAAATCATCACAACAGACGCCTCTGACTACGCCTGGGGGGCGCACATGACAGATCGGTGCATTCAGGGCAAATGGTCCCAAAAAGAAAAGCACCTACACATCAATCAAAAGGAAATGCTAGCAGTAATAAATGCTATTATAGCTTTCAAAGACCTACTGCATCCAGGCCAGCTATTGATAAGGACAGACAACACCACAGTAATGTGGTACATAAACAAACAGGAACCCATTCATACCCCCCCTATGCAGGCTAGCCATGTCTCTTTGGAACATGGCTCTGGAATTACAAATCGAACTTCAAGCACAGTACCTGCCAGGCAAGGAAAACACGCTGGCAGACAACCTAAGCAGAAATATGACAGATCCACACGAATGGAAGTTGCATCCTCAAGTTTTTACAAAGATAATTCAAGCATGGGGAAGGCCAGACCTAGATCTTTGCCTCCCACAGGAATCACTAGTTGACAAAATTCTGCTCAAGGACCTTTCATCCACAGGCCTGTTAAGTGGACGCACTCTTTCAGTTGGACAACAATGAGTTTATGCCTTTCCACCTCTTCCTCTGCTGCCCAAAGTTCTATTAAAAACCAGAGCAGACAGACCAAAGATGATTCTCATTGCTCAAGACTGGCCACGACAACACTGTTACCCACTCTTGAGGAGCCTGACGCATTCCCCACCATGGATCCTGCCTCTAATCCCTCTTCTACTGACTCAGCACAACTTCAAAACTCTTCACAGTCAGCTGAAAACACTCAATCTAGCCGCATGGAAGATTCCTTGGAATCACAACAGACCCTACTCTCCAAGGAGGTGCAGGATGTCATTTTGGAGGCCAGAAGACCTTCTACTAGAAAAGCCTACTCCGCAAAATGGAAACTGTTTTGTGCCTGGAATGAGAAAAAGGGTCAGAATCCTGGAATACTGAATTTACCTGAAATATTACAGTACCTAGCTGAGATGCTAAGCAGTGGACTTTCATTCTCCTCCATCAAAATCCATGCCTCAGCCATTTCTGTAGAATACAACACTGATCCTCCTTTATTCTCTCACCCCCTCTTAAGACAGTTCCTCAGAAGGGCTAAGAATATAAACCCCCCCAAGGAAACAACCAGTACCTGCTTGGGACCTCAATTTCATTCTAGAAAAACTGACCTTGCCTCCTTTTGAGCCAGCTGCTTCAACAGAACTGCAATATTTGTCCTGGAAAACGGCCTTCCTGCTGGCTATCACCTCAGCTCGCAGGGTTTTGGAACTACAAGCCCTCATGGCTGTGCAACCTTTCATCATTTTCCATCAGGACAGAGTTTCCTTACAAAACCAATCCTTCCTTTATGCCAAAGGTAGTATCCAGGGTAGCCTTGAATCAGGCTATCCACTTACCTACCTTCTACCCTAATCCTCAAAACAAAGGGGAGAGACTACTACATTCCTTGGACATTCACAGACAGCAATCTCAAAATGGATAGCCCACTGCATACGCTTTTGTTACTCCTTTCATGATAAAACTGTACCTGCAGGTATCAGATCTCACTCCCCAAGGGCCACAGCTACCTCTGCAGCTTTACTCAGGGGGGTTCCTACCAAAGATATTTTGGAAGCTGCCACTTGGAGTTCTGTACATACTTTCTCCAAGCACCATCACCTACCATTATACTCAAAATCTAGAGCAGGCTTTGCCACTGCAGTCTTGCAGGGCATCCTGGCTCCTCCTAGTTCCACCTAGTGCCTACCACCCCTTTTTTAGCTTTGGGATTCTACCCATCTGTTATGACTGCAGCTGTATGCACGATGAACATAGTACAGTTTTGTACCTACCATAATGCTAATACAGCTGCAGTCCAGGTTTCCCTCCCTCCTTCCCCTCTTGGGACAGGCCTTATGGCTAACACCTCCTCATACAACCTGATTGGGGTATTCTTTTATGGTGTATTTGCTTGCAACTACTGTATTTTGATTATTTTGCATTGCATTATTACATAAATTTATGTATTGCCTTCCTTCTGGGGGCACCTGACATCTGGGGCAAGAAAAACTGAAGAAAATTGCGTCGGCTGGTTCTTTTATACCCCTGTCGCACTGATGTCAGGGAAGAGGCGATGACATCCGACGCCGGACCTCGACTTTGGAATTCGGTCGACAGAGGACCCGCCTGACGGCAGGAGAACCCATCTGTTATGACTGCAGCTGTATTAGCACTCTAACTTCTACATTTATGGTGGGTACAAAACTGTACTTTTCCAGTGTGGCTCTTAACCAAACAATTCATCTGCCAAATTTTTATCCAAATCTGCAGACCAAGGGGGAGAATTCTGCATACCTTGGACGTACACAGACCGCTAAGATTCTGCTTGAGCAGGACTAAAGCTCTAAGAAAAACTGAGCAATTACTAGTGACATATGCTGCAGGATCAGAAGGAAAGGCTATTTCAAAGCAGACCATTTAAAAGTGGATAAGCCACTGCATCCGTTTCTGCTACTTACACCATGGTAAACCTGTGCCCAAGGGCATTGGGTCTCATTCCACCAGAGCTGCAGCTACTTTAGCAGCCTTTCTCAGAGTACCAACCAAAGACATTCTAGAGGCTGCTACTTGGAGTTCTGTTCACACCTTTACAAAGCATTATCATTTGCCTCCAAGTCCAGGGCCGGCTTTGCCACTGCAGTTCTGCAGGGCCTTCTAGCCGCACCTAATGCTGTTTAGCTCCATCCTCCCAACCATAACTTTGGTATTCTACCCAAATGTAATGACTGCAACAGTAAAACAGGAAGAACATAGTACAGTTGTGTGCACTTACCATAAATGTGGATGTTAGTGTATTCACTGTTGCAGTCCAGGTTACCCTTCCGCCATCCCCCTTTCATTCTTGAGTTTCTTTCCTTCTCTATCTTCTACGATCTATGTGGTGTATTTGCTTGTAGAGGAAGGTAAAGTTTATGTTGATGCATGTATATGTATGCGTATTTTATTTATATATATGTATAGATATAGATATAGATATATATAGATATATATAGATATATATAGATATATATAGATATATATAGATATATATAGATATATATAGATATATAATTTTTTTTGCTACCTTTTTGGGGGCACCTGACGTGGGGCAAGAAAAGAAAATAGCGTCGTCTGCATGTTTTATACCCCTGATGACCTGACGTCATGGAAGAGGAGACCGCAGCTGACGCAGGACCCAAGACTTTGGAATTCAGGCCGACTGAGGGCAACCTGCCAGCAGATTACCCAAATGTAATGACTGCAACAGTGAATACACTCTAACATCTACATTTATGGTAAGTGCATACAACTGTACTTTCTCTCTCGTCACCCTCTGTGAGGAGAGGTTTTGCATGCTTCCGAAGGACATAGACCTTAGCCAAATCGGGATCGATCATCCACACCAACCTCGTATGTCAGTCTAGCTGTCTGGAGGATTGGGTCATGACACCCACCTCGGTGCCTTAAATAAGAGATGCGATGTATTTTAAAGAAAGCAAGAATAACTTGACACCAGAAGATCATACATGACAAAATGGAAGAGATTTCCACCTGGTGTCATGGCTGACGCTGTGCATGTCAGTTCATGCAGACATCGATACAGTACTGCTTTACCTTTCATACCTGTTTGAATGGGGCTTACTTTATTCCAGCATCAAGGTTTATGCTTTGGACAACTCAATTTGCTTGTAGATTACCCCCCCCATTCTTCTCTCACCTATGAAATGTATAAAAAAGGGTGATTCACTTGAGACCTTCAGGAGGGACTCTATTTCTACTTATGGGGGAACTAACCCTGCCACCCTTTGTGCCAGCTGCTGCACCTCTCAAAATGCTCCCCTGTAACACCACCTTCCTTATAGTCATAACATTAACTAGAAGGGTCTTTGAATTGCAAGCTGTCTTGTATATAAAACCTTTCATTGCCTTCCATAAGGACAGGGTAACCCCTGGACCAAAACAGTCTTTCATGCCAAAAGTAGTTTCAGAAGGCTGCCTTTACCAGGCTATCTGCTAGTCATTTTTACAAACCTACAAAACAAAGTGGGGAAAAAATGCTGCACTAGCTAACGCCCACAGAGATATTTGGTAGTACTTGGACAGAACAAAAAGTACGGAGAGGGCAGATCAATTGGTATCCTTAGAGGGAAACATGGCAAGCCTGGCTCAAATCAGACCATCAGGTTGTTCATGTTTCACTGTTGCAGTCCTAACAAATGGGTTATCTGACTCCCGGTAGCCCTCGATTGGCCAGACTGTAAAAGGGAAGTAAAAATCATGTTGGCTGCCGTCGGTTGCAAAGGATGCCAGGGCGTCCGATACAAAAGGAGGCAGCCAACGTCACTTCCTCAATCTTCCTTGCCGCAGAGTCAGAAGCAGAAGCTTTTCATGCATGAGTGCCAGTCGGCAGTTTACCTTTGGTTTCAGAGTACAAGAGTTGATTTGTTTAGGCCTTGACCACGACGTTCCCAAGTTTGATCTCTGTGCCTCCTTTAATCTGCGTACTATCTGTCGTCTGGCTAAGATTTTGGCTAGGCATTTTGGAGATTGGCCTAAGTTTGTTGGTATGGCGTCTGCTGGTTTTCAGGCTTCGGATTCCGAAGAAACCCAAGGATAAGTACCGCGACAGGCCTCAGAAAGCTAAGTCCTCGATTGAGAAGGTGGTATTTAGGTGGTAGCTGGTGAGACTCCTTTGCAGTCTACAGACGTACAACCGCAGGCCTTGATTCAGTCCCTTAGGCCTCCGTTTTGCATTCTGACCTGTCACTGGTCGCCTCTTCTGCTGGAGCCGGAACCGGTAAGCTGACCAGAGGCCTCTGTTTTGCGTTCTGACAGCAAACTTCTTCCTTCGTCTTCTGCTGCAACTTCGGCTGTTGCCAGGCCTCCCGAGTCCTTCAGGCTTGCAGGTAAGTCTTTAATTCGTAAGCCTGTGAAAAGGATGGCTCCAGTTTCTTCTCGTTCCCCTCAATCCCAAATGGTTAAAATGGCTAATCTGGTGACTCTTATTAGGGGCTCTCAGCGCCCCCCCCCCCCCCCCCCAAAAGGAATAGGGATGTTTCTCCGGAGGTTTTGTCCTGTTCGGGTTCTGACTCTTCCAGCATTTCTGCTGATGAATTTTCTCAGACTTTTTCTCCTTTGGAGGATTCAGATGCAGAGGAGTCCATCCCTTCGGCCTCTCCTCCAGAGGATTTCTCTTTTGGTGATACTTTGAATACCCTCGGGGAACATTTTAAATGGGGAAAGTCAGGATTATCCCCAATCTAAGAAACGGATTAGGGAGTTTCTGGATTTACCTCAGCATAAGCCTCTTGCTATCCGCCTGTGTTGAAGTTTTTCTGGAAAATTCCTCTACTCCAAATTCGGTTCCTTCTGCTCCCAGGAAACCTGACTGGTACTGCAGAGTCCCTGATTCTCATCTCTTTCTTTTCAGGAACCCGTTGGTGGATCCAGAGGTTATTTTCAAGGCCCTAAAGGAGTTGAGCCACGGTTACCAGGAATCCCTGTTCCCTTTGACAGGGAATCTAGGAACCTAGATAGGTGGGGCAAGAAAGTTTATACCTCTGCCACTCTAGCAATTAGAGCTACCAAGTGCCTTCTTCATATGCTGAAGTACCAGCAGCACACCTTGGAGATTATTAAGTCTAAGATAGAAAGTGTACCTCCTTTGGCAGAAAGTAAAGACATGCTGGATTTACTGAATTCAGCCAGTCTGGTCAATAAGCATTCTTTACATTGTGGTTTTGACATCTTTGAAGCCTCCAGCAGGGCTACGGCTACTGTATCTGTTAGAAGGCACGCCTGGCTCAGAGAACAGCCTCTTCCAGAACCTGTCAAGGCTAAGCTTTTGGACGTACCTTTGCGTAAAGACTGTCTTTTTGGCAGCAAAGCAGAGGATGTACTTAAGACGGAGGATAAGGCCAAGCCCATGCAAACTGTTATTTTTGCAAGTTCAACCCCCTTGCTTTAGCAGGACTTACCCTTTTAAGAGTTGGGTCTTTCTGATGCCAGCAGACAGAACCGTTCCAGGACTAGAGGTTACAAATCTTCTAGGGGGCAGGCGGCTACCCCTCAAAATCTAGGCGTTGGCAGGCTTCCACTTCTAAGGTGGGAAGCTCCAAGCCTGCATCTCTATCAAAACACACTTTTTCCAACTTCTGCCTGTTCTCGCTTGCCTGGGGAGCCCTTTAGGGGGAATGTTGGCTCTTAGCAGATGCCTGGGCCCAATATCACAGACAAATGGGTGCTCAGAACAGTGTCCCTAGGGCGCAAGTTTTTTTCCTGCACCTTTCCAACTCCCGAGGGATTACCGGATGTTCCTCCAAACCAAAGGGCAGAAGTAGAAAAACAAATTGTCTGTCTCTTCTGGGAGCAATAGGATCAGTTCCTGCTTAGCAGGTAGGCCAGGGCTTTTATTCCAGGCTTTTCCTAGTTCCAAAAAAAGAAGGCACCTGGCGTCCTATCCCTAGATCTTTCCATTCTAAACTTTCTTCTAGTAATTCCTAAGTTCAAAATGCTCACTCTGCATTAGTTGCCACCAATGCTAGAAAAGGATTCCTGGCTGGTAACCTTGGATCTCAGAGGCTTATCTGCACATCCCTGTCAGGGAAAGTTGCAGGCAGTATCTTCGTTTGAGTTGGCAAGCAACATTATCAATTCTCTGCATTGCCCTTTGGCTTGTCTACTGCTCCCAGAGTCTTCACAAAGTGCTTGGGCCCCAGTCATTGCTTTTTGCAGGCAGAAGAAAATTCAGATTTACCCATACTTTGACAACTGTCTGATTCAAGCAAGTTCTCAGGAACAGCTGTTTAAAGGATCTGGAATTCGTAAACACTCTTCTCTCTTTCCTGGGTTACACTCTCGAGGAAAAATCAAAAAGGGTACTATCCAAGGAGATAACCATTCCTGGGAGGGAATCTGAACACAGCCACCCAGATTGTATATCTCACCCAGGAGAAGCAGACAACTTTCAGTTTACTTCAAGGACTTGGCAAGCCTGTCCCAGCTCCCTGCAAGGAAATACCTGCAAGCTCTGGGATTCATGGCATCTTGTATTCTCATGATTCCATATGAAAGACTGCATATGAGGAAATTGCGATGGTACCTCAAGAACGTTTGATGTCAACACGCACACAACCTGGATATGATGATTCCTCTGCTTCCATCTTTGCAGATGGAGTTTCTATGGTAGTTAACAGCCTGTCTGCAAAACAAAGGCATGCCTTTTCAACCACCTCCTGCCACTCAAGTTCTGACCAGACTTCGCCTGGGGAGAACACCTGGATGGCAGATGCATACAGGGATGTTGGAACGCCCAGCAGATGCACCTGCACATCTAAGAGTTGATTGCAGTTCAGCAGGCCTTACTAGCTTTCAGGCATCTTCTTTCTCCAGGGACCCTGCTTGTCAGAACAGACAAAAACCACAGTCGTGGTACATCAACAAGCATGGAGGGACACGCTCTTAGCCCCTGTGCAGACAAAGCATGAATCTTTTTGGTCCATGGCAGCATCCCTGGACCTGCATCTCCTAGCTCAATTTCTTCCAGGAAGGTTCACTGTTGGCAGACAAGTTGAGCAGGCATGCCCTGGATCCTCACGAGTGGCAGCTGAACAGAGCAGTCTTTTACAGCATCATTCAGTGTTGGTGCACACCTCAGGTGGATCTTTTTTCCACCCCAGACAACCATCTTCCTCTCTCTTGCACCAGACAGCATCACAGCACAGCCTGGAAAGTGGATGCTATGTCCTTCCTTTGGATGTTGCTATCAGTGTATGTCTTCCCTCCTCTTCTTCCCAGAGCATTAGTGAAGATCAGGGACTAACAACCAAGGACTATTCTTATAGCTCCAGACTGCCCCAGACAGCATTGGTATCCACTGCTTCGCAATCTGTCCCAATTTCCTCCTTAGCATCTTCCTCTGAAGCCAGATGTTTTGGTTCAGGAAAGGGGAAACATTCTACATACTCATTTTCAGTCTCTCCATTTGGCAGCATGGCTCACTGTATGACTCCTTCCCTTTCCCAGTAGGTGGTTGATGTGCTGAGGGAGGCTTAGCACTAGGAAGTCCTGCACTGGCAAATGGGAAGGGTTCTCTCAATGGATGCAGGCTAGAGGGGAATCTTCTTCCTGGCTTACCCTTCCTCTGATCCTGGAATACCTGGCTGATTTGCTACAGAGTGGTCTTTTTCATCTTTCAAGATCCATGCTTCAGCCATTTCTGCTCATTGTTCTCTTGAACAACCCATTTTCTCTCATCCCCTGATGAAAATATTAGAGGTGCTTGTAACGTAAAAATCTCCCAGATGGGCACCTATTCCAGCTTGAGGTCTTAATTTTGTTCTAGAGAAATTCACACTTCCTCCATTTGAGCTGGCTTCCTCTGCAGATTCCAAGATTCTCTCTTGGAAGACCGCCTTCCACTTGGCTATAACTTCAGCAAGGAGGCTTTGGAGCTGCAAGCTGTGGCCGTGCAGCCTTTTCTTATTTTTCATGCAAATAGTTTCCCTGAGAACTAATCCCTCCTTTATGCCTAAGGTGGTTTCTAGCCCGACTCTTAATCAGTCCATACACCTTCCTTCCTAATACTCGAAATAAAGGTGAAAGGATCCTACATTCTCTTGGTGTGCACAGACAGCTCAGGTTTTACCTGGACAGGACTAAAGACCTTCGGAAATCAGCAGTTATTGGTCAGTTTTGCCCCTGGAGCTCGGGGCAAGCCTATTTCTAAGCAAGCCATTTCCAAGTGGATTGCACATTGTATCACCTTTTGTTGTTCCTTTTATGGCAAGGTTCCTCCTCAAGGGGTTAGGACCCACTCAACTAGAGCGGCTTCTACTTCAGCCTTTTTAAGCGTGTCCCTACTAAAGATATTTTGGAGGCTGCCACATGGTGGTCTGTTCACACTTTCACCAAGCATTACAAATTGCCTCTGTTTTCCAGAGCTAGGGTAGGGTTTGCCACTGCTGTGTTGCAGGGCTTTATCTCCAACCCTTGATTGTTGGTTCCCCCTTCCTTCTCTCTGGGCTTTGGTAATCAACCCATTTCTTAGGACTGCAACAGTGAAACACTATGAACATAGTACAGTTGTGTACACTCAACATAAATGTAGATGTTCTAGTGTATTCACTGTTGCAGTCCTGGTTTCTCTCTTTCCTCCTTTTTGGTCCTCTTCTATTCTCTTTTCCTGAGTTACAGGCTAATTTGGATATTATTTGCCAATGTTGCTTTTGGCTTCAGCCTTATTTCTGGGGACTTCTGATTGTTATGGCAAGAATGAGGAAGTGACGTTGGCTGCCTCCTTTTGTATCGGATGCTCTGATGTCCTTTGCAGCCGACATCATTTTTACTTGCCTTCGGTATTCTGGCTGATTGAGGGCTACCAGGAGCCGAATAACCCATTTAGGACTGCAACAGTGACTACACTAACATCTACATTTATGGTAAGTGTACACAGCTGTACTTTCTGTTGAAATGTACCATAGAAAGCCACTACCCAGCCACATTGTAGCCCATTCTTTAGCTTCATAGATTACAAGGCTAACTGCTCAAGAGCCTTTACAAGCCTAGCCATTATTACTCAAAATTTCCCTGATTTGAGTCATGGGGCAAGTACCACCCTTTCCCTTGGAGGAGTTCCTGCTCAAGCCCTCCTAGAGGTAGTCGCTTGGAATTCTGTTCATACCTTTACTAAACATTAACTTGGGTCTCCGGGTCTGTGACATTTTGTCGAATGGGTATTCAGCAAATACACATTCATCAAGCACCTAGTTATCGAAGCTGCATTTCAGTGAACGGTGGAATTTAACGGCCGAGAAGTGGTTGGCCAACCGAGCGACTGCAAACCCCCCCCAAAAAAAAAATTTAAAACCTGCCAAGGTGGTGGTGGGAGCTATGCCCCACCCCCTAACTAAATGCATCAACTCAGATTGCACTACAGTGGGGGAAAGGGCAAAGTCCAGATGGTGGCCAACCACTGATTTACCCTATTTAAAGCAGACGTTCGCTGAAATACGGCTTCGATAATTAGGTGTTCAAATGGGTATTCGTTGAATACCCATTCAACATGATAGACCCCAGGTCTCGAAGCCCTTGGCAGCATTTACCTTTGTCATTCTACAGAATATTTTCTAAACTTGCAGTAATTCGATCACCCTCTAGTAGCAGTGGGAATCTTCCCAAGGATTAGTACTGCAACGTTTATTACGAGGAACATGATGCACCTGTGTCCCACTTAACATAATTGTAGATATTTGAGTAGATCAGTGATGTCCTTCATGGATGCATCTGCAGTCATAACAAATGGGTTGTCCTGTCGTCAGGCAGCCCTTCGGTCGGCCGGATTCCAAAGTCTGGGTCCGGCTTCGGCTGATGTCGCACTTCACCCGACGTCATCTCTGCTGGTCTTCGGGTATAAAGGCATCAGCCGACGCCATTTTCCTCAGTCTTTCTTGCCGCGTGGCGCCCGAAGCAGAAGCTGTTCGCAAGTGCCGGTCGGTCAGATCCAGAGATTACTACTACCGAATACTACATCTAAGACTTCTAAAAAGCTAAGTACCCCGTTGGGGACTCTTTCTTGCCTCAGCCGATGTCAGAAAGTCAATAACTGTTTAACTTGTGGGAAACAAATACCTCATAAAGATTTCCACTCTTACTGTCTGCCTTGCTTAGGCCCAGACCACGACGTAGCAGCCTGTTCGGCCTGCGCTTCCTTCAACCGACGAACGCTAAGGCGTCGGTCGGAGTTTGCTGAACAGTTTTTCGGCTCAGACTTTGCGTACATTATGCCGTCGGATCCTCCGACTACCCAAATTGTTAAAAAACGCAAGGAAAAAGACAGACACCCGCAGTTTCGGCCGAAACCATGGTTAAGCAAGCCGCGAGTGTCTCTGTTTCGGCCGAAACCGAGAAAACTGGTCAATCTTCAGCCGAATCCATGGCTACTACTGAGGCTCCTGCTACCTTACCTGAATCGGCCTCAGAAATTTTGCCTACAACTGTGGTTTCTACTGATTTATTAAACACCATCCCTCTGGATGTCTCTACCCCAGCACGTGGTGCTGCTAGACCCCCTGCAGCCATGTCTATCAAGGCCTTTGCCAGGGCTAAAGCAGCCAAATCTGCTAAGTCAGTGCCTGTTAAACCTCCCTCACACAGGCCCACTTCTAGTTCACAAATGCTTACTCTGGCAGAAGATTTAATATCCTTAATTAGGGGATCCCAATCTCACCCAGACGGCCTTTCAGCCCCCAGAAAAGAGACCTAGGACAGAGCCCCCCGAGCCAGTGTCCTCTGATGATTCTGCGGATGACTCCGACATTACAGAACAGCCAGAGGATCCTTTTTCTACTTATGAAGACTCCGATGCTGAAGAATCCATTCCAGCTGCCTCTCCACCAGAGGAATTTTCCTTTGGGGAAACCTTACATGCTATGAGAGAACAATTTCAATGGCAGGGACAAGATTTCTCAGATTCAAGAAAAAGGCTTAGGACTTTTCTGCACTTACCACAACATAGGCCCTTAGCTATACCTCCTGTTTTGCCTGTTGTGGATGATGCATTTAATGATGTCTGCACTGCTCCTGATTCTTTACCTCCAGCCCCTGCCAAACCAGATAGATTTTACAGGGTACCTGACACTCATCACCACCTATACAAGGCCCCACTGGCAGACCCGATACTATTTCCCTGGGCCCTAACGCAGTAGCCACGACCACTGCAATAAACCCTATTCCTTCAGAAAGGGAATCCAGGTCCTTAGACAGATGGGGAAAAAAGTTTACACCTCTGCTACTCTCTCAGCTAGAGCTTTAAACTGTCAGTTTCACATGATCCAATACCAAGAGTTTATGCTTGATCAGTTAACCAAAAAAGTATCCTCTGATGAATCTTTAGATAAGAAATATGTATTAGAAATGGTGAATAACATACAACAGGTTAGTAACCATTCCTTAAAATGTGGCTATGATGCACTGGAGGCTTCATTTAGATCAGCCATGACTGGCACAGTGATAAGAAGGCATGCATGGTTGAAAGAACAGGTCTTACCGGATCATGTTAAAGCAAAGCTATTAGATGCTCCTATGGATAAGGCCAGTTTATTTGGTACACCTGCCCAGCAGGTAATGAAGAAAATGGAAGAAAAGGCAAAATCTGTACCAACAGTTAAAGATTTCTTACAGGTTCAGCCCCCAAGGTTTAGCAGGAACTGGCCTGCCAAAAATTGGTCCCTTCCTGACTCCACAAGATCCCAAAGGGGCAGGAATAGACGCTCCAGAGGCAGAAATCAATCCAGAGGAGGTGCCTACAGAGGACGACAGTGGCAAGGTAATAACAGAGGCACAGACACAACCACAACCACTGCAACAGGACAATCACAGTGACTTGGCTCTAACTCCGCCTACCAGGGAGCAAATAGCAGCACCATTAGGCGGAAAGCTAGCCTTATTTTCGAAAAATTGGCACTATATCACTAAAGACAAGTGGATTTTGCAAACCATAGACCAAGGCTACCGGTTCCACTTCCACACCTTACCAGTAAAAAGAGGAATGCCAAACCTGCCTCCAAATCAAAAAATAGAAGCTCTACAGCAGATAACAGAATTAACAAAGATGAGAGCTGTGGAAAGAGTACCAATAACAGAACAGGGCAAAGGATTCTATTCCAGACTCTTCCTAGTACCAAGAAAAGAGAAAAGTTGGAGACCTATTCTCGACCTGTCCATCTTAAGCACATATATCATTGTCCCAAAATTCAAAATGCTGACCCTACAGCAACTTCTTCCCATGCTGGGCAAGGAGTGTTGGCTGGTAACTCTAGATCTCAAGGAGGCATACCTGCACGTCCCCATTCGACCAAATTGCAGAAGATACCTCAGATTTCTTGCAGGATCAGAGCATTATCAATTCTCAGCATTGCCCTTTGGCTTATCTACTGTGCCCAGAGTATTCACAAAATGCCTGGCATCAGTAATCGCTCACTGCAGACTACAGGGAATCCAAATGTATCCATACCTGGACGACTGCCTGCTACAAGCGGACAACAAAAGCAAGCTGACAACAGATTTACAAAGGGTCATTTACTTGCTACAAGCCCTGGGATACACAGTCAATTTACAAAAGTCAAGGCTGATACCATCCCAAACAAGAACATTCTTGGGCGCGGAATTGGACACAGTAAAACAAATGGCATTCCTAACTGCAGAAAAACCAAAAGAACTCCCTCTTTACTTCTTGGCATTAACAAAACAGAACAAACTAACAGCAAGAAAAGTTCTGCAGGCCTTGGGCTTCATGGCATCATGCATAATCTTGGTCCCACATGCCAGACTGCATATGAGAAAACTACTGTGGTACCTAAAGAATTTATGGTCTCAACACAGGCACAGCCTAGAAGCAGAAATACCACTAATCCCATGCCTAAAACAGGAGTTCCTATGGTGGGCTCAAGCATGCCAGTCAAACCCAGGCCTACCCTTCCACAACTTTCGAACAAGCCAAACCATCACAACAGACGCCTCAGACCTAGGATGGGGGCGCACATGATGGACAAATGCGTGCAAGGATTGTGGACTCAGGACCAGCTGCACCTGCACATAAACCAAAAAGAAATGCTGGCAGTAAAACTGGCAATCCAAAAATTCAGACCATTCCTCAAAGAAGGCCATTTGATGATAAGGACAGACAACACCACAGTCATGTGGTACATCAACAAACAGGGAGGCACTCATTCATACCCCCTATGCAGAATGACTTTGGACCTTTGGAATCTGGCTCTCAGCTACAACATCCAGTTACAGGCAATATTTGTACCAGGAAAAGAGAACACCCTAGCAGACGTGTTAAGCAGAACCACCTCAAATGCTCACGAATGGATGCTACACCCGGACATCTTCAAGACCATCACAAAGAAATGGGGAATGCCACAAATAGATCTATTCGCTTCCCCTCTCAATCACCAGCTCAAAAAATTCTGCACAAGGACATTCCACCCACTTGCATGGAAGGTGGATTCTCTCTCCTTCAGCTGGAAAGGTCTGACAGCATATGCATTTCCACCTCTTCCCTTGATACACAAGGTATTACTGAAAATCAAACAGGAACATCCAAGGATAATCCTGATAGCTCCGAACTGGCCAAGACAACACTGGTACCCATTGCTGAGGAGCATGTCTCGGGAGAAAATGTGGTCAATACCCCTGATGCCTTTGATGTTAACTCAGAACAACTACAGCATCATGCATCCAAACCTAAAAACTTTGCAACTGACTGCCTGGAACATCACATAGCAGCAACTAATCCAGATCTTTCCCAAAGGGTTAAAGACATTATCCTTGAAGCCCGCAGACCTTCAACAAGAAGGAACTATGCAGGAAAATGGAAAAGGTTTGTCATTTGGAGTGCTGAAAGAGGAAAAGATGTGTCGAATATAGATATTGCTAACATTCTGGAGTATTTGGCAGAGCTTCTACATACAGGCCTGTCCTATTCCTCCATCAAGATACATGCATCAGCTATTTCAGCAGAATACAGCTTTGATCCACCTGTCTTTTCACATCCTCTACTCGGGCAGTTCCTCAGAGGGATCAAGAATGTAAAACCTCCTAGGAAGCCACCATTACCAGCATGGGACTTGAACTTTGTGCTAGAAAAGTTGACACTCCCTCCGTTTGAACCAGCAGCAACAGCAGATCTGCAGCACCTGTCATGGAAAACTGCTTTCCTACTGGCAATTACCTCAGCAAGGAGGGTTTCGGAACTACAGGCCTTAATGGCAGTACAACCCTTCCTAATCTTCCATCAAGATAGGGTGTCCATGAGAACTAATCCTACATTTATGCCTAAGGTGGTATCCAGAGTGTCTTTAAACCAGGCAATCCACCTACCTACCTTCTTCCCCAATCCACAAAACAGAGGGGAAAGAATGCTGCATACCTTGGACGTACATAGACAGCTACGCTACTACCTGGACAGAACCAAAAGTAACAGAAAAACTGACCAGCTTTTTGTAGCCTATGCAACAGGAAGGGAAGGAAAAGCAATTTCCAAACAGACAATCTCCAAATGGATAGGAAATTGCATAAGATTCTGTTACTCCTACCATGGAAAACCAATTCCACAGAACATAAGGCCTCATTCTACAAGGGCTACAGCCACTACCACAGCTTTCTTACGAGGAGTGGCAACAAAGGACATTATTGAGGCGACTACTTGGACCTCCGTGCATACATTTGCCAAGCATTATAATTTACCTCTATATTCTAGATCCCGAGCAGGGTTTGCCACTGCTGTACTGCAAGGGATCCTAACCACACCATAATTTTTCTTCCTCCTCCCCTAGTTGGCTATGGTATTCTACCCATTTGTTATGACTGCAGATGCATCCATGAAGGACATAGTACAGTTTTGTACCTACCATAAATGTAGATGTCCGAACTGGATAGCATCTGCAGTCAGGATTACCCTCCCTCCTTCCCTCTGTGGTACTCCTAGGGTATTTACCCTCCTAATAGCTAGCTGGGAGTCTCTTATGGTGTATTTGTTTGTATATATGTACATACATGCTTATTTTTTGTGTTTGCCTTCTATCTTTTTGGAAACATTGGCATTTATCCAAAGTTTAGCCTTCCAAGAGGGCAACTGGCATCTGGGGCAAGAAACACTGAGGAAAATGGCGTCGGCTGATGCCTTTATACCCGAAGACCAGCAGAGATGACGTCGGGTGAAGTGCGACATCAGCCGAAGCCGGACCCAGACTTTGGAATCCGGCCGACCGAAGGGCTGCCTGACAACAGGACAACCCATTTGTTATGACTGCAGATGCTATCCAGTTCGGACATCTACATTTATGGTAGGTACAAAACTGTACTTTTTAGTACATATTGCCACCCAACTATTCCTCTACAATTTAGGGGCAGTCTGCTACTGTTTCTGAGTGTAATCCCTTTGACACATCCGAACTATACATAAATTTGTTGCTCCTTTCCATTCTTAACTAAAAACAGCCAGCTGGGGAGGTCATGCTGTCCTCTTTCTAGGCCATGAAAAGCAGTTTGACAGACTGAAGATGGCACCAATGAATGCTTCTCTCAACCTAATGTCCTGACATTTTCATTGCTCACCACTGTGGACACATGGCAGGCTGCTATTTATCAGTGTATGTAGATCTCTCACCCCTGAGTCCACCCTTAGGAGTGTGCTGTTAATGTCATTTGCAGGGGAATTTACCTTTCCAAAGGGTTTGATTATGCATGTTTTAGGCTATGGCCCTGGCAACAATCATTTTCTGAATGAGACTGTTCTGAAGGATGGCTACTTCGTTGAGTCCGTGATTGCTGATAACTGCAAGTTGGGGGCAGACTGTCAGCCAGAGGCTTTCTGCATTTGCCTCTACTTCAAGGAAGTATATTCTGAACAAGAGTAGGCCTAGCACAGAACCCTGTGGCACACCATTAGTAACTGGTCTCTTGCTGGATCTGGATTCTGTGAGCCATTTGGGTATCCATCTGGTAACATGACTTATACCCAGTTTTGAGAGTATAATACTAGAGTAGAAGAATGTGTTGGATGCCTTTGCCAGGTCAAGGAAGGCAGTATGCACTATTTTACCATTATCCATGGCCTTGGTGACTTTTTTCCTAAAGTCCACAAGATGTAGTAGGCAGGACCTTCCCTTGACAAAGCTGAATTGGGTTGGGTCCAGTGTTTTTCTATCGGTTATCAGGTTCATTATTCTTTCCATGGCCTAGCATAAAAGAGTAGTCATGCTTATTGGTTTGTAATTTTCCAGGGTTTGTTGATGGCCGTCCTTTATGCAGAAAGGACTGCAGTCCTCAGTTCCACTAGGACAAAGCCAGTCCAGAGACACTGGTTAAGTAGAGATTCTAATGGAACCCATTTTGGCCAAGTTTTCAGGTTGAGAGAGCACAGTGGCGACTGCTTCTTTGGTGGCAACTGGTAGGTGAATGGAGGAGAGTATTTCATGGGTGAGGTAACCAGAGGTGATGGGAAGGTGAAATTTGAGCCGAATTTATCTGCCAGCGCGTTTGCTGTAACTTCTGGCTAAGTGTAGGTGATGCAATCTACAACTAATTCTGCACAATGTTGGGTGTTGCATTTGAGGCATTTTTCAGTTTTGTCAACTATTGTATGGCTATCCTTGGCTTGGGAGGCTATTTTTCCTCAAAGTTTGGTTTTGAAGACTTGACTGGTTTTCTGATTTGCTTTGTTAGGATGTTTTGCTGTGTTGTGCACATTTTTACTTGTAGCCAGGCTTTTCTTTTTATTGTAGACTACATTTATACCAGGGATCCACCAAGGTGGCTTGTTTTTGCATTTTGCAGCTTGACCTATGCTTATTTTGGTCTCATGTTGCTCCTTGTGCAAAAAAAAAAAAAAAAAAAAAAAAAATTATTTTTCCTGCCTTTGCTGAAATAGATTAGTCCAGATATCAGGTTTTGCTGAATTCCGGACTGTGGTATAGTTTTCTGTGTTGCCCATATCCTTACTTGGATAGGAGGAAGCTTCTCTGTTCACCAGTGAAAGTGGGGAGCTTTGAGCAGCCTATCTGTCCCTGGAGGAGTGGTCTCAGCCCTGAAACTAGTAGCTTATTGGCCGTTTTGGGTCAATTCCTATCTGTTCACCTGCTTTAAAACCCGCATTTGCGCAGTTGTGCACGATTTTGCGAATAGAGCAGCATCGGACAGCGCTGCTTAAATGGGTTTAAAGTATTCCCGGCTCCACAGTCTGCTCTTCACTTTTTCCCTTAGAACTGTTCTAAATCTCAGAGTAAGCACTCTATTTTCATTTTAAAGCCCTGCAGTTGCTCGTATAAGTAATCTTAAAAGTAAGCACTAATAAACTAAAGCACTATACCCTCTTATACTCCCTTAAAGTACTTGGCTCCTTATTGGTCCTTTTTGATCAGTCAAAAAGTAGTTCCTTATACTATTCTGGCATGTTCAAAAGTCAGTTTTGGGTTTACTCTCCAGTTCAGCTGGTGAATCTGGGAATCTTGAGGCAATGTTACAACTGCCTTATGTACACAGACCACCCTCTCCTCCTCCCAACAAGCTCAAATATATGTGAGATGCAACTATATAGCCAAACTGGAGGGTGAGCTCTCTCAATCCAGTACTGGCGCAGTCAGGTGGAGAAGGTAACCACACACACCACAAATCCAGTCTCACATAGACCTATCGCAACAGCAAACCAAACACATAAACTCACAAAAACATACTCGGAAGCTCTAAATAAAAATCTTCCCAAGCAGGAGAGACCTCCAAAGCAGACATCCAAGCAACCGCTACCCCACAACAATACCCATGTATCACATAGTTCACAAAGTCAGTGTGCCACACAGTCACAGCCCTTAAGGCTAAACAACACACCTAATACACTTGTAATACGTGACTCTATTGTCAGACACACTGACTTCCCACTCACCAGGATGAACAAGGAGAAGGTCACTGTAAGCTGCCTGTCGGGTGCCAAGATCCGCCACATAACACAAGCACTCTGGTCACTCCAAAGGAAGTACAAATATAACTCAGTCATTGTCCATGCTGGTGTGAATGACCTGAGACGTACCTCCCTGGACTACATGAAAAGAGACAGAGGAGCTCTCTGATCATGTAGCCCAGGCCGGTATGACCCTGACCTTGAGTAACATCTTACCCTCACCAAGAATGATGCCACAGTATAAAGACAAAATGATCAATTTTAACAATTGGCTAAAGTATTGGTGTCATTCAAAGGGGATCCAATGTCTCAGCCTGGGTTGACATGCTCGACAAGCCACGTTGCTTCGCTAGGGACGGCTTGCACCTGTCACCCCTGGGCTTTCAAATATTGGCTAAGGCTCTTGCCACCCCCATAGTGCCTTTTTTAGGCAAGTCTCAAAAGACAAACCCACCTCCATAGACAACACAAGGAAAAAGAAACTAAGGGTAATGCTGCTCAACGCCAGAAGTCTAAACCTCAAGATGCACGCACTCGAGGCTCTCCTCAGTATGGAGAATATCGATATCTGTGCAGTAACAGAAACCTGGTTCAAGACTCCCGAGAGCACCCCAGCACTACCAGGTTATACCGCATACCATGCTTTTCGGCCCCAAAACTCTGACCGAGCCACAAAAGGAGGAGGGAGTATCCATATTCATCAGATACCCACACCTCCAGGTTAGTGGCACTGCACGAAGCATCGGAGACCATCCATGTGCAACTAACAGTGGGTAAAACTGCCTTTCAGTTTGTAGCCTGCTACAGACCACCCTCCCAAACTCAGGAACCCCACTCAGCTTCCCTGAGAACACTGGAGAATATGAAGGTCTCTCCAAACATAATCATATTGGGTGAATTCAACTACCCAAACATAAACTGGGAGCACTACTCAAGCCCCAACACCCTAGCCCAACGCTTCCTAGAATTTATAAACTCGGATGGTATGGAACAACTGGTCACCACTCCCACAAGAGGGGAAAACATATTGGACCTGATAATGACCAGCATGGGGACTCTGTGTTCTATACCAGAGGTATACCCCTCATTGGTAAGATCTGACCATAAAATAATCTCACTGGACATCCATATCCCGTCCCCACCCCCAGCCAAGGAAACCACGGTGAAGAACTTCTGAAAAGCAATCTTCACACTTCTCAAAACCGAGGTGGAATCCTTCAAAGCCCCCGGGCCAGTGGAAAATACGGCCCAAACCGCAGAATCCTTTACAAATGCGTTCTATGGACACCTACAGGAACGCATGGATCATGCTCTCCAAAATAAAACCGACTCACTCCTTCAAAGGCAGGAGACCTGTCTGGTGGACCCCAGCCATAAATAAGCTATACAACAGGAGGAGGAAGCTACTACATGATAGAGCAAAATCCCAAAAAGGGAAGGCATCTCTGATCAGTACTAGCAAGAAACTGCGATCCCGCATAAAATTATCTAAGGCCAGCTTCGAAAGAAAAATTGCACAAGATGCTAAAGATAATCACAAGGCCTTCTTTAGTTATGCCAGGAACCTGGGTGGCAACTCCCAGATATGCTCTGAGTTAGTGCAAAATGACAAATACACTGAACCCACAGACATTGCCAACATCTTGGCAGACAGGTTCAGTGCAAACTTCTCCCCCCCCCCCCCTTCCCCTCCAAAAGAGCAAATGTCTATCCCAACAGAGTGTAGCCTCCCTGACATCACAGATGCACAGGTGAGAGCTGCCCTCTCCAAAGCAAAAAACACAGCATTAGTGGGACCGGACGGTGTCCTGGGCTGCGTCTTATATGAGCTCCAAGAAGAACTGAACCCTCACATAGTCGCTCTTCAATCTCAGCCTTACTACAGGATATGTACCCAAGGAATGGCATACAGCAACAGTGGTCCCACTCCACAAAGGTGGTGCCACAACGGACCCCGGAAACTATCGCCCTATAAGCCTGACTAGCCTGGTCTGCAAAGCTATGGAGCGTATCATCATGGAACTCAAAGACATTGGGAACTTCCAAACACTGGATCCTACCCAATTCGGCTTTAAGGGCAGATCTTGCCTCTTGAACCTGGTCGACTTCTTTGAAACAGTCACCAAGGCCATAGATGAAGGGAAGGTAGTCCGCACAGCCTACCTGGACCTTGCAAAAGCCTTCGACACAATACCCCACTCAGGCGTCATAAATAAGCTCACCAGCTTAAATATCAACCTCTATGTCACAAGATGGGTTGCAAACTGGCTCAGGGATAGAACTCGCATGGTCAGGATTGCAGGTGCCATGTCAGACTCTAAACCAGTTACAAGTGGCGTCCCACAAGGCTCAGTCCTGAGACCTCTCTTGTTCGGTATATATTTCTCTGAGGTACAGTCAACACGGGAGGACTATGGCTGACAAAGTTCGCAGATGACTGCAAACTGGGTGCCATAATCGACTCGCCGACTGACACAAGCATCCTCCAAAGGGGGTCTCACAGAGACTGATAACTGGTGCCAGAGCCATTGCCTAAAGCTAAATGCCAAAAAGTGCATAGTCATCTCCTTTGGGAAAAACAGTGCCCACAAATTACTACATAGGTGGTAATCCATTAAGTACGGAAGAAGTAATTAGGGATTTGGGGACCCAAGTAGATAGCAATCTCTCCTTTGACAATCACGTTGCCAAAGTGGTTAGAAAGACCTTCTATATATAGCCCACCTTATCACGAAAGGGTTCACATCTAGATCGAGGGGTCATTGTGCCCCTCTACTCATCAGGCCCATAATTGAATACAATGCCCCATTTGAGATGTACCTTACCCGACTCCTGCAGCAACTGGAAAGACCCCAAAAGTACCTCACCACGAGGATCAAGGGACTCCAACAGATGCCCTACGCAGTTAGGCTAAAGAAACTCCAGCTCTACTCAGTTGCTTACCGCCTACTCAGAGGCGATCTGTGCCTGACGTATAAAGCCATGTCCAAACCAGAATTAATGGACATGCTCCACCTCAGGAAATCCAAATCCCTTAGAGCTACATGCTCCAGGGACTTAAACCTCAGCACAGAAATAAATAGGATATGCTGGAGGGACAGATTCATATCCCAGAGGCTCCCCTGACTCTGGAACAAAATCCCAATCCATGTTAGGCAGAGCCTCTCAATGACCCTCTTCAAGAGAAATCTTGACGAGTGGATGAGAGATCGTAGGTTTACCCCTGGGATCTCTTCTGTGTCCCTGCTAGACAGAGGCACAGTAAACTAACCTTAAAAGGGCTATCTTCTGTGACCTACTATACAGAGGCACAGTCGACTAATCTAAAAGGGTGGCGAAAGCCAAACACACACTGGCTAGTATCAACCTATGAATTTGTTTATATGGTCATACAGGGCTTTTGTGTAAGCTTCTGCATATGTTTGTTTGGATCTTGGAAACTAGCTATGCCGTCACTAGGAGGTAGTTTGCTTTTAAGTTTTTCAAGGTTTTGGTGACAGTTGAGGGGTGTGGTTTTTGTGTACCAAGGGAGACCATCTTGTGATCTGAATTAGGACATCACACTTGCTGGGAGGGGGGCTGCAGCTCTTTCCCATATTTGAGTACCAGGGCTAGGATATTTGAACTGCTAGTGGGAGTGCAGACTAGCTACTACACGGCATTTGCATTGACTGTCTAGAAATCTTTGGGCCTACATATTGGACATGTATGCTTCCTAGTTAATGGAGGGGTAGTTAAAATCACCCATGAGTATAGTATTGGGCTGAATGATGAGTGATTCTAGTAACTTCAGGTGTGATTTTATATGGGTTTCCAGGTTCATGATGGGGGGAACCTGTAGCTAGCAAGAATATGGTAATGGGTTTTTCGTTTAGTTGAACATGGAGTAGCTCAAGCATGTCATTGTTAGACCAGTCTTCAGGTGTGCTTATCCTTTATGTAGGTATGCCTTCACCTTTTGCCCTTTCATGTGCAGTGTGTGATTGGAATGTATGAAAGGTGTTATAGCCGTGCACAGCTGGAATGCTTTCCATGGCTTTGAATTATGTTTCAGTAACTACAGACAGCATTCTCCAGGGTGAGGATTGCTTCCAGAGTGCGCAGTTTCTTGTTGAGACTCCTAGCATGGAACAGTAATGCCTTCAGTTTATCCTGAGTAAATTTTATGTTGGATGTTTTGACTGTTCGGCACTGCCTAAAAAAGGCACTATATAGGGGTGGTTAATGTTTTGCCCAATGTTTGGAAGTTTGGTGGTGACTGAAGACCATCACTTGAAAGCAGCATGATCTGCCAACCATGATGTTCTTTGTGTTTCACTGTTGCAGTCATCACATTTGGGTTATCTCTGTCGGCCAGATTATCAAAATCTTGGGTCCTGCGTCGGTTGCTGTCTCATTTTCCATGACGTCAGGTAGTCGGGGGGGGGGGGGATAAAGCATGCAGCAGACGCCATTACATCAGTCTTTCTTGCTGTGCAGTGCCCGAATCAGAAGCAGTTTTGCAAGTGTCGGTAGACACCTGAAATTTTTGTTTTCGAGTTTCAGTACCGAAGTCTTCAACTAAAGCTAAGAACCCAGTTGGGGAACCTTTTTCTTGCTCTAAACCAATGTCGGTAAAAGGCAGTAACTGTATTTCTTGTCAAAAGCAAATACCTCCTAAAGATTTTCATTCGTACTGTATTCCTTGCCTAGGTCCTGACCATGACATACCTCGCTGTTGATTTTGTGCCTTATTTAAACAACAAACTATTTGTCTGAATATTTACACTTCTAAATATTTTGGTACTCAGTTCAATTATCCAGATATGTCTTCAGTAAGCCACCCGACTACAGACATTCTGAAAAAAAACGCAAAGATACGCCGCCTAGGTCCAAAGCTGCTGGCGACGCTTCTAAGCTAGTCACCAGTTTGCTGGTACTCAGTGAGGTGCTTTCGCAGCCCCAGATACCCGCTGCTGCAGATTTACAGGCCTCTACTGAGACCCATTCAGAGTCTGTATGCCACGAGATGCTTCAACTGTGGAACCTGCGGATGTGTCTACCTTGGATGTGTCTGGAGCCGCTGTGCAGGCACTGGCTTCTAAGGGTGTAGTCAGGCCTACTGACTTGCATATTAAACCGGCGCCATTTTCTTCAAGGCCTAAAACTCAATCCACGCCTAAAAAACTGACGCCCAGACCACATGGTCAGTCCTCTGTGCCTAAAAAACAAATGAGAAGAATGGCTGAAGACCTTATTACTTATACTCAGGGGAAGCTAACCTTCCCCTTCTGAGACCTAGGATTGAATTTGCTTGATACTTCTGATCAGGATTCTGACATTTCTGTTCCCTCTAATGACCAGGATTTACCCTTAACTACCTATGAGGATTCTGATGCAGAGGACTCTATTCCCTCTGCTTCTCCTCCAGAGGATTTCTCTTTTGTGAAACCTTGCATACTCTTGGGGATCATTTCCGCTGGGAAAGCTAGGATTACTTTGATTCTGAAAAGAGGCTTGGGGATTTCTTAACTCCTGCCCCAACACAGGCCTTGAGCTATCCCCCCTGTACTGGACATTGTTGATGCCTTTTCGGAATCTAGCTTGGCCCCTGACTCTACCTCCTGCTCCCAGAAAACCTGATAGAATCAGGAACCCTGTAATATCTAACAAGTTCCTTTTTAAAAATCTTACTGCGGATCCTGAGACCATTTCACAGGGACCCAAGGGCATTAAGGCTACTACTGCCAAAAATCCTACCTCCTCTGATAGAGATTCCAGGGGTGTGGATAGATGTAATTAGGTATACGCTTCTGCAACCTTTGCCATTAGGGCCTTAAACTGCCAGTATCATATGTTAAAAGTATCAGCAGCATACTATTGGACTGCTCAAACAGAGAAAATTATATTGATTCCTGATTGTGCTGAAAAGAAGTTACAGGATTTAATGCATTCTGCTGAACATGTTGAAAAACATACTTTGCAATGTGGTTTTGATTCACTAGAGGCATCTTGCAGGGCTGCTGTCACTGGGTCTGTACTTAGAAGGCATGCTTGGCTCAAGGAGCAATCTTTGCCAGATCATGTTGAAGCTAAATTGCTGGATGCTCCCTTAAATCAGGACCGCCTGTTTGGCAACAAAGCAGAAGTAGTACTTAAAAAGAGGAAAAAGCTAAATCTATGCAAACTGTTAAAGATTTCCTACGAGTACAGCTTCCAAGATTTAGTAGGCATTGGCCCACTAAGAATTGGTCCTTTCCTGCCTCTTCCAGGCCCTCTCAGTCCAAACCCAGAACCAGCAGAACACCCAGGCTTCAGTCCCAAGGTACGCATAGGACTAAGCAGTGGGGGGCTCCCACTTCCAAATCAGGGAGTAGTAAGACCCCCTGTGGTAAACTGTAATGACTTAACTTTAAAACTTCCAAGCCCTTCTCAACTGACTGCTCCTTTAGGGGGAAAGATTGCTCTGCAGGCAAAAAACTGGGAACTCATTACCCAGGACAAATGGGTTTTAAATGTAGTATCCCAAGGATACAGATTTCACTTCCACACATTAACAATCCCAAATGATTGGCCAGATCTACCCCCAAATCAGTGGGCAGAGGCTCAAAAGCAAGTACTCTTTCTCAAGTATAAGGGCTATTCAAACTATACCAGAAGAGGAAAAAGGACAAGGTTTCTACTAAAGACTTTTCCTGGTACCCAGAAAAGGCAACTCATGGCATCCTATCCTGGACCTTTCTATCCTAAACCTTTCTATCCTAAACGCCTTTTTGGTGATCCCAAAATTCAAGGTGCTAACTCTTCACCCGTTGCTTCCTATGCTAGGTAAGGATGCCTGGTTGGCAACACTGGATTTAAAGGAAGCCTACCTGCACATCCCAATCAGGGAATCTTGCAGAAGACACCTACGCTTCAAAGCAGGCTACATGCAATATCAGTTCTCTGCAGTGCCCTTTGGCTTATCTACTGCGCCCAGGGTATTAACAAAGTGCCTAGCTCCAGTCATTGCATTTTGCAGGCAAAGAAATATTCAAATATACCCATACCTGGACAATTGTCTAATTCAGGCAGAAAGCCAGGACTTATTTTTGAATCCTCTGGCGTTTGTACAAAAGGTGCTAATTTGTCTGGGGTACACCATAAACGAAAATAAATCACATCTTGTACCCTGTCAACAAATTGTATTCCTGGGAGCAAGCTTGAACACAACTTCCCAGATGGCTTTCCTCACCCCAGAGAAACAAATTAATTTGACAGCTTACTTCAAACTAATGGGCACAAAAACCCTGCTATCTGCAAGGCAAATACTGCAAGCCTTGGGGTTCATGGCCCCCTGCATTCTCTTAATTCCATATGCAAGACTGCATATGAGGAAACTACAATGGTATCTAAAAAGCCTATGGTGTCAACATTCTCAGGATCTAGAAGCAATGAATCTGAAGTAGGCAGACTTCATTCGTCTGCAACCTGTGGGTATCGGATCCGATCTCGGATCCGAGCCGGCAATTCAAAAGCTTAGGCTCCGAGCTCCTAGCTCCTCCCTCTTACCCATAACCCCTTGCCAAGCCCTGACTGACCTCAGATTTCGTTTGCCGCTTTTCAAAGAAGCAACGGAATTCTAGAGCTCCTGGCGTGGTTTGAGATAAGTGTAGATTTTTTGACAGGAAAAGTTTTCAAATTCTTTTTTTTGGTTATTAATCTAGTTAGTGCTGTGTGTGGTTAAGGCTTTCCTCCCTCTTTAGTTAATTTTTCTCGGGTTTTCGTAGTTTGTTTTGTGTGTGTGTGTTTTAGGCCTTAGGTGTAATGTCTGAAGCCCCTAAGGCTGTTTTTTCGAAATGTACCGAGTGTGGCCATAAGCTGTCCCCAGCAGATGGCCACACTCGGTCAAGAATCTTGGGGTTGAACACCTGTCTTCTGGTTGTACCATTTGTGCAGGGTTCAACCCCGGGCTTTAAGGGAACGGAGGTCGAAGTTGGTGCTGGCGGGTCTTTTACCCCAGATACTGCTTCGGCCTCTGCCCCTTCCAGTCAGCAACCTGTTGCTGTGAGTTCTCCCCCTCCGGCTGGGACTCAACCTCCCTTAAAGTTGCCGGAGGGGAAGGATTCTTCTAGGGAGAGACAGAAGGAGAGGCACAGGGAGAAGCACCACAAGAGGAGAGCTGAAGCTTCTAGTTCCGCTCCTCCATCTAAGCGGGCCTCCCCTGTGCCTTCTAGCCTTCCTCCTCCTCGGCTCCACTCCCCTCGGTTCTCTCCTGGACCCGAGGAGGAGGAGGCTAGCCCTTCCAGGAGGTCACCGAGACGGCTCTCTAGGTCCGCTTCGGTGGCCTCCTCTAGATCGACCTTTTCAATGAGCGAAGCTGATATGGACCGGATGATGAGGAAATTCATCCAGGCCCAAATGCAAATGGGAGTGCTCCTAGCCCCCCCCCCATCCGGGAGGGGCTTCGACCCCTTTTTTCGCCCCCTTAGCTCCTTCTCCGACCCATACCACGGGTTCGGAGCTTTCGGCGCCGTGCAGATTTGGATCCGGGGGTGGGTCGGATCCGATAGGTCGGCGCACCTCGGATCCGTCCCATCCCTTGAGTGCTTCGGGTACTTCGGACCCGACCTCTCGGAGCGGAGGGCCGAGCCTCGGATCCGAGGGAGCTGGTGTGTCTTCGGCTCCGTCCAGGTCGGAGCACACTGGTCTCTCGGATCCGACGGTTTCGGCACCGACTCCGATCCGTACGTCAGATCCGAGTGGGGTTGGCTCGGGCTTAGAAGCTGGCTCCCCTCGGCTTTCAGCGTTATGGAAAGGGCACTGTCGAGGATATCCGGACCCCGGTCCCTGCCACGGCTCCATCCGCACTCCATTGCAGTTGGGCCAGGCCCCACCAGCCGGTCCCAGGGACAGCCCGCCTCGATGTCCCAAGTGGTTCCCTTGGAACATCCATCTGCTGAAGAGTACTCCTGACAGCCCCGATGAAGTACCTTCGGGCGTAAGTGCAAGAGGAGGCACATGGACTCCCCTGAGTCCGTCACTGAAGACACGGACTTGGATGAAGGGAAGGCTCCCTAGGTCACCCCTGAGGACGTCTCATTTGGAGACATCATGGAGATGTTAAGGATCAGGGGGTGGTCTGCCCCAAGGCTTCTTCAGGCGAGTCTGTGTTCTTGGAGGCATTCGAGGCGGGCCCTTCTACCTCTTGGGTGTCCCTCCTGCTGACCCCTGGTGGATCTTATATCCATCAGGGCGTGGAAGGATCCGGACACCATTGAGCCTATCCCTAAGCGCCCGGACCGCTTTCTTTCTCCTCCATCAGACCGCACCCACTGGAGTAAGGGTCCCCCAGTAGATGCCATGATGATGGCTGCAGCCACGAAGAGGGAATTGGCCCAGGAGAGTCCCTCCGTCCATCCTCCGGGCAAGGAGTCCCGTTCGATGGATCGCATTGGGAAGCGAGTTTTTAGTTCAGCGACCTTCTCCTTGAGAGCGCTGAACTACATGGCACATGTTATTAGGATGCAGCGGGATCTGATTAAAGAATACGCTGCATCTCCCCCGGAGTCCATCTCGAGTGAGGATAAACAGGTTTACTCCACCCGAATGGCCATTCTCAGGTCAGTATCCAATACATCTATGCGGCTGCTGTCTCATGCTACTGAGGGAGCCGCTAGAGCCAGCGGAGCAGGCCTTGTCATGAGGCGACAGGCCTGGCTCCGCCATTGTGATTTTGCAGAGCCCTTCAAGGCGACCTTCGCGAATGCCCCTTTCGATGGTTCTGCCTTGTTTGGCAAGACTGTTCGCGAGACATTAGTCCAGAGCGAAAAGGACGGGAAGACGCTGTCTGCCGTCGGAGTCTGCTTCTCAGCTCCCCAGAGGTCCTTCTCTAAGAACCAAAAGGGACAGAAGAAGATGTGGTTCCGGAAGTCGCAGCAGTCCCAACCTGCTCCGGATAACCAGTCCTTCCGTGGCAGAGGAGGACGAGGAGGTAGTCGTGCCAGAGGCAGGGGGGCTCCTGGCAATTTTGGGTCCAGAGAACCCTTCTCTGAGAGACCCACGCAGCAGCCCTGAAGGGTTGCCCGGCTGTCCGTCTCTGGAGGCAGTCGGGGGGCGTTTTTCGATGCACCTGACTTCTTGGGAGTCCATAACAACAGACAGTTGGGTGCTTCGACTTATATCCAGAGGATATTCAATACCCCTATTCAAGATTCCCAAATCTCGCAGCCTCCCAGATGTTCCACCCGACCAAAGGGAGGCGGCAGCTATCAATCGAGCAGCTGCTAGAAAAAGAGCCATCCAGCGTCCCCAGATCAAGCGGATTAGGGTTTTACTCCAGGTTCTTTTTGGTGCCAAAGAAGACGGGGGACTTAAGACCAATTTTAGACCTTTCCCTGTTGAACCTGTCAGTAACCAAGCAAAAGTTCCGGATGGTCACCCTGCAATCTTTACTCCCCCTCTTGAGGGAGAACGACTGGATGTGTTCCATAGACCTCAAGGATGCGTACTACCACATTCGGATGGACAGACGATCCAGGAGGTTTCTTCGCTTCTGGCTGGGAGCCAGTCATTATCAGTTCAGGGACCTGCCCTTTGGTCTCACCTCAGCCCCCAGGGTGTTTACCAAGGTGTTAGCGGTGGTAGCGGCCCACCTGAGGCTCCAGGGATTACAGGTCTTTCCATACCTGGACGACTGGCTCCTGACGGCATCATCAAGGCATCTTCTGTGCTCAGCCAGGGATTACTTTCTTCAACTAGCACCAAGGCTGGGCATCACGATCAACTGGGAGAAATCTTTTCTGAATCCAACTCAAATTATAGATTTCATAGGAGGAAGACTAGACACCAGATCAATGCGAGCCTTCCTCACCCCAGACTGTATCGTCAGCCTGAGGTGTCATGTGACAGCAATCCTGCAACCATCTCCAACTGCAGCTTCGGTCCTGAGGGCCCTAGGTTCTATGGCGGCAGCCATCCCGCTTCTAATTCATGCCCGTTTACGCATGCGGGTTCTTCAATGGACCCTTCAAGTTCAGTGGTCTCCTCTTTGTTCGTCTCTAAACGCTCCGATTGCGGTCAGCAGAGCGTGCAGGGACTCCCTTCTGTGGTGGCTTCTTTCTCCGGAGCCCCTAGCAGGGAGACCTTTTGCGCTGCATTTCCCGAGCCACAGTGACCACGGACGCTTCTTGCCTCGGGTGGGGGCATTCTGCGGGAAAGATTGTCCAAGGCACGTGGAATCCCACAGAGACGTCATTGCATATAAATGTCCTGGAAATGGGCGGTGCTCCTAGCGTTGCAAGCACTTCACCACGTTCTTCCTACAGGGACTATTGCGATTCAGACAGACAACATGTCCGTAGTCTGGTATATCAACAAGCAGGGAGGAACCAGGTCTTACCCCTTTGTCGAGAGGCCATGAGAGTCTGGGAATGGGCAATTTCCACCAAACGCTTTCTGATAGCAACGCACATTCCGGAAAGTCCAACATCCTTGCGGACAAGCTCAGTCGCACCATCCTTTCTCCACACGAGTGGTCCCTCAATCTTCAAGTAGCGAAGAAGATTTTTGCCATTTGGGGCAACCCTGTTGTGATCTTTTGCTTCTCCTCAAACGCCAAATGCGACAATTTCTTCGCTCTGCTTCCCCACCAGGGGAGTTCCGAGGATGCTCTGGTGCATGCTTGGCCTCCCGGTCTCCTTTATGCCTACCCTCCACTTCCTCTGATGCAGAGGCTTCTGCAGAAAGCCAACAGTTTGGGGAGCAGAATGATTCTCATTGCCCCATTCTGGCCTCGACAACCTTGGTTCCCCTTCGTATGGTCTCACAAAATCAATCCACCATGGATTCTGGATCCAATTTCGGATCTCATCTCTCACCCTCTGGGAATGCCAGTTCCCAATCTGCGGACCCTGAAGTTGACAGCTTGGCTGCTCCAATTCCAACCTTGATTAGGACTCCCGGTATCTCTTCACCGGTCAAAGCCATTTTGGTGGCTGCTCATAACGGTGCTAGATTTTCTAACAGACCTCTTTCATCAAGGGGCTAGTTCTTCCACGATTAAGGTACAATTGGCGGCTATCTCGCATTATCACATTGGTCAGGACACAGCTCCCCTTATGACAGCGAAATTATGTAAAACTTTTCTCAAAGGAGTTTTTTTGTTAAGGCCTCCAGTCAAGGAGGTTGTACCGCCTTGGGACTTGTCTTTAGTCCTACAGGCCCTTACTGCTCCTCCCTTCGAGCCTGCAGCTTCTGCTGATTTAAAATACCTTTCCTGGAAGACTGCCTTTCTGGTAGCTATCACTTCAGCCAGAAGGGTGTCTGAGCTTCAGGCTCTGTGTCAAACCGCCTTATCTTTCTTTCTTCCCTGATAGGGTGTGCCTCAGGACCAATCCATCTTTTCTTCCGAAGGTCTCTTCTGAATCCAATATTAACCAATCAATCAATTTGCCTGTATTTTTTCCCAAGTATTCAAACAAAGGAGAATACAAATTGCATTCATTGGATGTTCATAGACAATTACGTTTTTATATTAACAGGACAGCTGGCCACAGGAAATCAGATCAGCTGTTCGTCTCCTTTGCTAAATTTGCTCTGGGTAAAGCAGTATCTGAAGTCACTCTATCTAAATGGATTGCTAATTGCATTCTGCAGGCATATGACACTTCAGGCAGACCTGCTCCTCAGAGGGTTACGGCTCATTCTACTAGGGCAGTTTCTACGTCAGCTGCCTTTAAGTCCCGTGTTTCGTTGGATGATATCTGCGCGGCAGCTACTTGGGCCTCGCCTCATACTTTTATTTCTCATTACAAGGTGGATGTTGTTTCTAGAGGAAGAGCATCCTTTGGCTCAGCGGTGCTCGAACATCCTTCCATGACGCCCAAGATTCAGGTAGCTAGGGACTCTGTCCCACAGGTTGCAGACGAATGAAGTCTGCCTACTTCAGATTTAGAAGTTATGTACTCACCATAACGTTCCATCTGAGTAGGTGACTTCATTCGGATGCAACCATCCCCTGACCTTTATAGAGCGAGTATTTATGCTGTTTTAGTATACTGTGGTCAGTATTTTGAGGCAAACTCAATCTGAGGTCAGTCAGGGCTTGGCAAGGGGTTATGGGTAAGAGGGAGGAGCTAGGAGCTCGGAGCCTAAGCTTTTGAATTGCCGGCTCGGATCCGAGATCGGATCCGATACCCACAGGTTGCATCCGAATGAAGTCACCTACTCAGATGGAACGTTATGGTGAGTACATAACTTCTAATTCCCATCATACCTTGCCTACAGTTAGTTCCTTTTGTTGGCAAAGGCCTGCCACCAAAATAAGGGACTACCATTCACTCTACCCCCCTGCTGCCTATACCCTAACAGACTCAGACTATGCATGGTGGGTTCACCTGGCATGGAAGTGCGTTCAGGGCAAATGGAACCCAAGTCAAATGCACCTACATATCAACCCAAAAAGAAATGTTAGCTGTACAGAATGCTCTGTCAGCCTTCAAGGACCACATTCTTCCAGGACAATTTAATGCTAGACGGACAACACAACTGATTTGATATTGTTAATACTCGTTCAATCCTTACGCATGAGCGTCTGTTCCGAGCTCGGAACCGAGCCGGCCATTTTCCAAGCTCGCGTCTGCTTCAAACTCTCGAGCTAAACTCTTACCACAATCCCCCTCTCCCTGTTGCCTCAGATTTTGTTTGCCGCGTTGCCATCCGGTCGTGTCAAGCTACTTCTCTTGAGCCAAGTACAGTCAATTGTTCAATTGCTTTACAAATTACTTTTCTGTCAGAAGTTGATATTTTATTTTCTCTTACCCTGTCGCATCTAGCGTTCATATTTTCCTCAGGCTTTTCTGTTTTTTACTTACTACTTTTACCGCGAGATTTTCTCTTTACCATCTTTGGTAATATTTTTTTCCCTTTTCTTTCTCATATCTTCGGGTACTCTCTTGTACCATTGTTGGTACTTTTCTATTAATTAATGTGGCAGATAAAGGTAGTCTGGGGTTTAGGCAGTGTTCTGATTGTGGGCACAAACTGCTTACTTCTAATGCACACTCCCATGTGTGTATTGTTAGGGAGCTTCCCATTTATCTTTTGAACCACCATGTACTATTTGAGAACTTTTCTAATAGAACTGTTAGAAAAAATAAGCTGATGCTGAAAGGACTTCTAAAATCTCCCTTTTCAGAGGCTATTTCTGGGTCTGAGGTCTCAACCCCTCCTAAAGCCCATAAGAAAATGGAAGTTTCTACTAAGGCTAAATCATAGGTTTAGGTTTAGGTTTAGGTTTATACTAGGCTATCTGCCCTAAGGCATTTATAAGCCTAGCCCACTAGGCTATCTGCCCTAAGGCATTTATAAGCCTAGCCCAAATTATTGTGGCTTACGCCACCCCTTATATGAAAAATACTGTGCCCATTAGTTTGTTGTGCCTCTGTCCAGCAGTGACCCAGAGATGATTCCCGGGGTAAACCTACGATCTCCCATCCACAGGTCTAGATTTCTCTTGAACAGAGTCAGCGAGGTGCTCTGCCTCACATGGACCGGGATTTTATTCCACAGCATAGGGAGTCTCTGAGTGATAAATCTATCCCTCCAGCACGTCCTATTTATATCCGTGCTAAGGTTTAAGTCGCTTGCTCTAGTGGTTTTGGTGGATTTGGATTTTTGAGGTGGAGCATGTCCATTAATTCCGGGTTGGACATGGCCTTGTATGTCAGGCACATGTCACCTCTGAGCAGGCGGTATGCGACTGAATAGAGCTGGAGTTTCTTCAATCTGGCAGCATATGACAGATTTTGGAGTCCCTTTATCCTTTTGGTGAGGAACTTTTGGGGTCTCTCCAATTGCTGCAGATGTCGGGTGAGATACATCCCGAATGGGGCATTGTACTCGATCATTGGTCTGATAAGTGAAGAGTACAGGGAACAGTGACCTCACTAGATCTGGATGTGAATCCCTTCATGATCAGGTGGGCAATGTAGAAGGTCTTTCCTAACCACTTTAGCAATGTGAGTGTCAAAAGAAAGGCCACTGTCAACCTGGGTCCCCAGGTCCCTGATAACCTCTTCTGTGCTTAGTGGATTGCCACCTATATGGTAGCTTGGGGTTACCTTGTTTTTCCCGAAGGGTATGACTATACATTTTTTGGCGTTTAACTTCAGGCCATGGCTCTGGCACCAGCTATCTGTTTCCGTGAGTCCCTTCTGAATGATATCAGTGTCCGATGCACTTTCCACTATGGCGCCCAGTTTGCAGTCATCTGCAAACTTTGCCAGCCAAAGTCCTCCCATGTTGGCCTGTACTTCTGAGAAGTAGATGCCAAACAATAGGGACCAAGGACCGAGCCCTGTGGGACACCACTTGTGACCGGCTTGGAGTCTGACACAGCGCCAGCAACTCTAACCCTGTGGGTTCTGTCCTTAAGCCAGTTTGCAACCCATCTTGTGACATATGGGTTTACATTTAAGCTGGTAAGTTTTTCTACAATACCGAGTGGGGTATTGTGTCGAAAGCCTTTGCAAGGTCAAGGTAGGCTGTATGGACTGCCTTTCCTCATCAATGGCCTTGGTGACTATTTGAAGAAGTCGACCAAGTTCAAAAGGCATGATCTTCCCTTGACAAAGCCAAACTGGGTCGGGTCCAATGTCTGCAAGTCCCCTATATCTTTGTTTATGAGCTCCATTATGATCCTCTCCATAGCTTTGCAGACTAGACTTGTTAAGCTTATGGGGCGGTAATTACCAGGGTCCGTGAGGCGCCACCTTTGTGGAGTGGGACCACAGTTGCCGTCACGCCACTCCTTGGGCACGTATCCTGTGGTAAGGCTGAGATTAAACAGCTGCCTTATGTGCGGGTTTAATTCCTCATTTAGCTCGTGTAGCACACAGCCGGGGACACCATCGGTCCCATTGATGCTGTGTTTTTAGCTTTAGAGAGCAGCTTTCACCTCCGCATTTGAGATGTCCGGGAGGCTACACTCCGCTGGGATAGTTATCTCTCCTTTAGCCGGGAGAGGGGGGTGAAGTTTGCACTGAACCTGTCTGCCAGTATGTTGGCAGTGTCTGTGGGTTCAGTGATTTTTGTATCATTTTGGACTAATTCTGAGCATATCTGTGAGTTTCCACCCAGGTTGCTAACATAGCTGAAAAAGGCCTTATGATTGTCCTTTGAATCCATGGCAATCTTTCTCAAAATTGGCCTTAGTTGATTTTGAGTGCTCGTATTTCATTACTAATAATGATCAGGGGTGACTTCCCTTTTATGGATTTTGTTCTATCATGTAATAGCTTTCTCCTCTTATTGTAAAGTTTGTTAATGGCTGGGGTCCACCAGACTGGACGTTTGCCCTTTGTGGTAAGAGTCTTGGTTTTATTTGAGATTGCCTGATCCATGCAGTCCTGGAGGTGTTCATAGAAGGCATTTGTAAGGGCTTCCGCAGCTTGGGTTGTGGTTTCCTCTGACTCAGGGGCCTTGAAGGATACCACACCAGTCTTGAGTAGTGTGAAGTTTGCTTTAGAGAAGTTCTTCACTATGGTCTTTTTGTTTGGGGTGGGGGGATGTGGATTTCCAGTGAGATTAGTTTATGATCAGATCTCACCAATGAGGGATATACTTCGGTGTGGAGCATTTTGTCCCCATGTTTGTGACAATGAGATCTAGTATATTTTCTCCTCTCGTGGGAACAGTGACTAGCTGTTCCATGGCATTTGAATTTATGAACTCCAGGAACCGTTGGGCTAGAAAGTTAGGGCTTGAGTAATGTTCCCAGTCTATATTCGGGTAGTTGAAGTCACCCAATATGATGGTGTTTGGAGATACATTTATACCCTCCAGTGTCTTCAGGAAGGCTGTGTGGGGTTCCTGAGTTTGAGAGGGTGGCCTGTAGCATGCTACAATTTGTAGAGCAGTTTTGCCTATTGTTAGTTGCACCTGGATGGTTTCCGAAGCTTCATGCGTTGCCACCAACCTGGAGGTGTGAGTATCCTTTATGAATATGGATACACCCCTTCCTTTTGTGGAGTGGTCCGGGTTTTGGGGCGGGCATGATATGAGGTAAAACCTAATAGTGCCGGGGTGCTCTCAGGAGCCATGAACCAGGTTTCAGTTACAGCACAGACATCGATGTTCTCCATACTGAGAAGGGCCTCGAGTGCGTGCATTTTGAGATTTAGACTTCTGGCATTGAGCAGCATTACCCTCAATTTCTTCCCATTTTTGTTTTCTAGGGTGGTAGGTTTAGAATTTGAGCCTTGCCTAAAAAGGCACTATGGGGTGGCAAGAGCCTTAGCCAATATCCGGAATCCCAGGGTGACAGGTGCAAGCCGTCCCTTATGAAGCAGCGTGGCTTGTCAAGCATGTCATCCCAGGCAGACAGACACTGGATCCCCTTTGAATGACACCAGACATTAAGCCAATTGTTAAAGCTGATCATCTTGTCTCTATATTGTGGCATCATTCTTGGTGAAGGAAGGATACTGCTCAGGGTTAGGGTCATACCTGCCTGGGCTACATAATCAGAGAGCTCCTCTGTCTCTTTTCATGCAGTCCAGGAGGTGCGTCTCAGGTCGTTCACACCAGCATGGACAATGACTGTGTCATATTTGTACTTGCTGTGGAGTGACCAGTGCTTGTGTTATGTGGCGGATTCTAGCGCCCGATAGGCAGCTTACTGTGACCCTCTCCTTGTTCAGCCTGGTGAGTGGGACGTCAGTGTGTCTGACTATGGAGTCACCTATGACAAGTATGTTTGGTGTTGTATTTGGCCTTAAGGGCTGTGACTGCTTTGCACACTGCTTTTGTGGTTTATGTGTTGCTTGTGGGGTGTCTTGAGGTAGCAGTTGTTTGGGTGTCTGCTTTGGAGGCCTCTGCTGTTTAGGTAAATTTTTACTCAGAGCCTCCGAGTATGTCTTTGTGTGTATGTGTTTGATTCAGTGGAGTGGTAGCATTATGTGAGGCTGGTTTTGTGGTGTGTGTAGTTGCCTTCTCCTCCTGTCTGGTCTTGCCAGTCCTGAGTTGAGAGAGCTCAGCCTCCAGTTTGGCTAAATAGCTGCATCTCTCGCAAGTATTTGTGTTATGTGGGAGGAGGAGAGGGTTGTCTGTGTACATGAGGCAGTTATAACATTGCCTCAAGATTCCCAGATTCACCAGCTGGACCGGAGAGGAGATTGACAACTGACCTTTGGACATGCTAGAATAATATTGGGAAATCCTTAATTGAAAACAAGGGCCAGTGGGGAGTGAGGGTGTAGTGCTTTTAATTTTTAGTGCTGACTTATATAATTGCTTTAGTGAGCAAGTGCCAGGTAACTTGAGTGCAATGTGATACAAGTAACTAAATGCAAAAGCGACAAACAGTAACTTTCTTTCAAGTGAAACAAGGAAATAAGTACAGTAAGCAATGCAGATATCACTAGTGATCCACAGAAGCTGAGAAGTTGCGTATTAGGTGAATTAGCTTCCAGGAAATAACAAGCAAACAAACAACAAGTATATAAACAAAGCTAGATTCAGTAGGCCTGGATCTAGTCTATGCTAGAGCAAACAAGGTGAACCAATTTCAGTAAGATACAGTTCAAATATTCAGGCACTATAAACCTTTAACCAGAAAATTCCCAGCTCAGAAGGGCAGAGTCCAGCCTCTTCTCCCACAAGAGTGCAGTCCACGAACCTTCTTAATGTAAAATAACTGGCCTGAAGCCCAAGTGCCTAAACCAGAACTAATACACTTGGACACTGGGCTCTCAATCAGCAGTTCCCAACTTAGAAGGATGAAAGCTACCTGTCCTGCCACCACAGTGCTTGCCACAAACCTTCCTAATGTAAAACAACTGGTCTGAAGCCCAAGTGCTTAATCCAAAAGACTTGAATGATAGCTACACTTTAATCAAGTTACAACCAAGCAGTAATAAATACCACTGAATACTTTAGAGAATGTCTGGATTAGTGCTCAAGTTACACAAACAAAGCTAGATCCAGCAGGCCCGAATCCAGTCTATGCCACAGCAAACAAGGCGCACCAACTTCAGTAAGAAACAGTTCACATATGCATGCACTATAAGCCTTTAACCAGAAATTCCCAGCTCAGAAGGGCAGAGTCCTGCTGGGGACTCGCCAACCAAAGGCTCAAATTTCGCCTCCAGAGCTGTCGGCCCCAGTGCTTTCGGTGCCTAGAACTTCGGCTCCATTAGTGATTTTGGCTCTGTCCTCTCCTGCAACCTTCTATACATCGGCACAGAGGGGCTCCTCGGTTCAGACCATTACCACTGTATCGGCACAGACCGTTCAGTCGGTGCAGACCTTGACTGCGTCGGCTCAAATCTTCCTTGGAACAGAGGCCCTTATTGTTGACTCCAGTTTTGTCGGTTCCAACTTCGGCACCAATCCCTGTGTCAGTGTAGACTATGACCTCTGCACCGATGACTTCAGTGCAGATCACCGTAGTCCAGTGTTTCTCAGCACCGTTGTCCTCTGTACGGTCAAATGAGATGGGCGCAGAGTCTGCTTCTGTGGACAGGCCTGTTTCTCCCTCAGTCTCCGTGAGGTCCACTAGAAGCCTTTCCAAACATGTGTTGCGTCTTGTGGACCAGGTACTCTTGGCCAGAGGTATCCCACCACTCAGGAACTATCCTTCCTTGGGAGGTGATCACCCATCTCCAAAGACCCCTTCTTATTCTCCTCCATCGCTTTTGAGGTCCATGGGTATAGCAGTCTTTCCCTTCTGCGGTTCCCTTTATGGATCTCACTAAGGAACCGCAGTTGCCTTTGTGGCAGGAAAGTTTTGCTACGACCCAGGATGTCAGCTGTGACACGCATAGCTTGCTGCTCCACAACCATCCAGGGACTCTGGGTTGGCAGGCTGAGCCACTTAAGGGAGGAGTGACCCCTGCCCTAGACATACACTCCTGTTCGGGTGGACCAGCCTTCCAACTGATGGAGAAGGCTTTCGCTGCTGCTGGCAATACAGGACTGTCTATACCTCCGCCCTCCTCTGGTACACTGGTTCCACAAGTCACATCTAGCGGACTCCGGGTGCAAGGGCCTCAGGACATATTCCCTCAGGAATCCCCTTTTCTGCTGTTTTCTCCAGCTTCTCCCGCTGAGGAGGTCCACCGGAAAAGTTCATGTAATTGGAAGCACATGGACTCCACAGAGGAGTCCCTCACCAGAGACACAGATTTCGATGAGGGGGAAGGATCCCCTCTGTCACCCTCTGAGGTATCCTTTGGCGATATCCTCTAAATCCTGAAACAGAGGTGACTGGCAGTCCTCTAATCTGACCTCTGAGGAATCTGTTCCTGCAGGCCTTTCACTCCCAGCCCCCTACCTCCTGGTTTACTCCACCTGCCAATGAACTTGTCCAGCTCATCGTGCAGCATGCTTGGAGGGCTCCTGATACCGTCAACGCTATTCCCCGGAGGCCAGATAAGATCTTGTCCCCTCCTGCTTCGGATCCCCATTGGTCCAAAGGTCTTCCTGTGGATGCTTTGGTGGTGGCGGCCGCCATAAAAAAGATCTGGCAGAAGAAGAAAGCCAGACTATCCATCCGCCTAACAGAGTCCCAGGCCTTGGACAGGATAGGGAAGCGCACCTTTGCATCAGCTACCTTTTGCTATCGGCACATTTCATCAGGCTTCAAAGGGATCTGGTTTCTGAGCTCTCTGAAACCTTGGCTGGTGCCATGTCTGATGAGGTGTGTGACAAAGTGGCCTCTCAGCTGGCCACCATTGAATCTATTTCTAACTATGTGACTGATATCTCACGCATCAGAAGGAGTAGCTAGAGCAGCGGGTTCCGCTGCGGTCTTGAGACATGCCTGGATGCGCTTGTGCAACTTTGCCGAACCCTTTGTCTTTTCTTAATGCTCCCATTGAGCCCTCCTCGTTGTTTGGGCCTAAAGTTAAAAGCAAACTGGCCAGATGTGAACAGGACAGTAAGACCCTTTCTGCTGTAGGTGTCCGTTATTATTCCCCTCAACGTGCTTTCTCCCGAAACCAAAAGAGTGGGAAGATATGGTTCAAGAAGTCTCAGGGTCCTTTCTGTGACACATAGGCCGAGTTGTCCCCCAGAGGCAGAGGGGGAAACTCACAGGGAAGACACTCCTTTCGGGGCAGAGAGGGACTGCGTAATCAGGGTTCCAGGGATTCTTTCCCTGGTCAATCCTACCAGTGCTCCTGAAGAGCGGCCCAACTCAGTTCCTTTGGAGGTAGTTGGGGGACGTTTTTCCTTGTACCCTTCTGCCTGGCTAACCATCACCACCGATTCTTGGGTACAAAGGATCATAACCAGAGGTTATCATATCCCCTTAGATCTTTGTCCCATCCCTTCAAAAAATATTCCCCACGTTCCACCCAGTCAAAGGGAAGAAGCAGCACTAGAGATAGAAAAGCTGCTAAGAAAGTCATCCAAATAGTCCCTCCAGACCAGCTAGGATCCGGATTCTACTCGAGACTATTTTTGGTGCCAAAGAAAACTGGGGACTGGAGACCAATTTTGGATCTCAGTGTATTGAACAAGTTTGAGAGTACAAAAATTCCGGATGGTCACAATAGTCTCCTCCAGCTTTTGGAAAAAGACGATTGGATGTGTTCTATAGGTCTTCAAGATGCATACTACCACATAAAGGTAGACAGGCCATCAAGAAGATTTCTGCACTTCTGTGTGGGAGCCAGTCACTACCAGTTCAGAGTACTGCCCTTCGGACTCTCTACAGCCCCCAGAGTGTTCACAAAGTGCATGGCAGTTGTCACAGCTCACTTGCGACTTCAAGGATTCCAGGTGTTTCCATACCTAGACGACTGGCTCATTTCCGCCCTCACCAGACATTTACTGGAAAAAGCCTTGACATACTCTCTCCTCGCTGCTCAAAGGCTAGGCATAACCATAAACTGGATTTCAATCTCACCCCATCTCAGTTGACAGAATTCATAGGGGTTATCTTGGACAAATAACTGCAGAGCTGCTATTCCAGAGCACAGAATTCAAAGGATAAAGCAACAACTAATTCCAGTTCTTTCAAAGGAAAAAAAATCCACTGCTCACTTGGTTCTACAGCTATTGGGTTCCATGGCAGCCTCCATCACCATTATTCCCCTGGCCAGGTTTCACATGAGGCTTCTACTCGCCCAATGGTATCCTTTTCAGCATTCTCTTTCAGTCATGATTCGAGTAACCCACAGGTGCAAACAGGATTTAAATTGGTGGTTGACGCACAATTTCACAATGGTCTCGCCCCTTCTCCCCCCAGCAACACAAGGTCACAGTGACCTTAGATGCCTCCCTGATGGGGTGGGGGGGACTATGTCAGGGACAGACAGTCCAAGGCACTTGGTCCCAACTGGAGGCCCATCTGCATATAAATATTCTAGAGCTGAGGGCGGTGCTTCTGGCGTTGCAAGCATTCCATCCCCTGCTGCCGTTTGTGACGATTGTGATTCAATCAGACGACATGGCGGTGGTCTGGTACATGAACAAGCAAGGTGGAACCAAATCTTACCCCCTTTGTTGAGAGGCCATGAGGATATGGCAATGGGCGATGACTATAAATTGTTTTCTTCTAGCAATGCACATTCCCAGGAGTTCCAACGTGGTAGCAGACGCTCAGCAGGTGCATTCTTCAACTTCACGAGTGGTCCCTGAATCCTTTGATAACTGAGATCTTCCACCGCTGGGGGTGTCCTTGCTGCGACCTCTTTGCACCCCCGACCAGCTACAAATGCAGCAACTACTTTGCTCTGATTTCCCCCTCCGGGGCAGTCACCCAGGGATGCTCTAGTTCACGATTGGCCCTCGGATCTTCTTTATGCATTTCACCCTTTCCCCTCATTCCCTAGTTTCTGAAGAAAGCCCAGCGTTTGAAGAGCAAGGTGATCCTCTTGGCACCATATTGACCTAGACAGATTTGGTTCCCCTTCCTTTGGCCTCACCTACTAGATCGACCATGTATTCTCCATCCAACCCGGAGTTGATCTCGCACCCACAGAACCAGATTCATCCCAACCTGAACAGCCTGAAGCTAACTGCTTGGCTACTCTAATTCCCCTGATTGCCAGGCAGAATGATCTTTCTTTACCAGTATGTGATATTCTCATTGCTTCTTATAAGTCTTCCACTAGAATTACTTATCTGAGCAAGTGGACAAGATTTACCTGTTGGCTGAAAGATAAACAAGTAGAGCCCTTTTCAGCACCAGTGTCATTAATACTAGAGATAATCGGGTCTGTCGGCCTCTACCATTAGAGTTCACTTGGCTGCAATTTCTAATTTTCATGAGGGTATCCAAGATTCCTCTCCTGTCCCATAAATTGTGCAAGACCTTCATAAAAGGTGTGAATCATCTGAAGCCACCTTTCAGAGAAACCTATTCAACCATGGGATTTATTAGTTCTACAAGCTTTGACAATGGCACCTTTCGAACCAGCCTCTTGCGACTTCAAGTATTTTTCATGGAAAACCTTGTTTTTGGTCGCTATTACTTCTGCCAGACGTATTATTGAACTTCAAGATTTATGCATCAAGAGTCCCTACTTGATTTTTCATAGAGATAGTGTCTCTGAGAACTTATCAGTCATTTCTGCCTGAAGTGATCTCTGAAATTTCCATTAATCAAGCCATTGAATTGCCAGTTTTCTTTCCCAATCATTCAAACAGAGGCGAGTATTGCCTACATACCCTAGATATACACAGGCAAATCCGTTTTTACTTTAACAAGACTAAACCCTTTTGTAAATCTGACCAGTTACTTTTGGCCTTTTCTGGATCTAGATTAGGATCTGCTGTTGCTAAGGTCACATTAGCTAGATGATTGAAGGACTGTGTGACCTTTACACACGACGTAATATCTCGTTGCCTACTACCATGAAAGCTCATTCAACAAGCTTTTAAGCGTAGTAAACAAGCAACTTCTGCTGCCTTCCATGCCAGAGCTTCTTTACATGACATCTGTGCAGCTGCAACTTGGGCTACGCCTCATACCTTCATCATTCATTACAAATTGGATTTGGCCTCCAGGGTAAGAGCATCTTTCGGTTCTATGGTGCTCAGGAATGTCCTTCCATGAGAGCCTCCCAGGAATAGAGGTAGCTGGGGACTCTGTCCCATGTGTAAGGAATGAACGACTGTTAATATCGGATAAAGAACTTATGTCTTACCATAATGTTCCATCTGTACTGTTGATCCTCGTTCAGTCATTACGACCTTCCCTCCTGTGGTTTCTAGTGGATCTCGCCATCCGGTTCTCTTAGGTTATTTGACCAGAGGTAGCCTCTACCTTCTTTAACTTGTAAACTCAATCTGAGGTAACAGGGAGAGGGGGATTGTAGGTAAGAGTTTTAGCTCGAGAGTTTGGAGCTGACGCGTGCTTGGAAAATGGCCGGCTTGGTTCTGAGCTCGGAACCAATACCCATGCGTAATGACTGAACGAGGATCAACAATACAGATGGAACGTTATGGTACCACAACTTTTTATGTGGTACATAAACAGGGGGGTACCCATTCATACCCCCTCTGCAGACTAGCCATGGCTCTGTGGACACACAGCCTTGAGCTACCAAGTGCATCTACAGGCTCAGTTCCTGCCAGGAAAGCTAATTACCTTGGCAGATGAACAGAAATCTCATGTACCCACACGAGTGGAAACTGGAACCAACAACTTTCAACACGGTGATAAACAAGTGGGGGAGCCCAGATATAGACCTGTTAGCCTCCCCACAGAGCTACCAATTGGACAAATTCTGCACAAGGACTCCCCACAAACAAGCTTGGAAAGTGGATGCCCTGTCCTTCAACTGGAAAAATCAGTTTATGCCTTTCCTCCTCTGTCTCTCCTCTCCAAAGTACTACTAAAGATCAAACAGGATAAACCAAGGATGATACTGATTGCACCAGACTGGCAACGCCAACACTGGTACCCCTTCTTGCGCAGTGTCTCATTACTGGCACCATGGCACCTGCTTCAGACCTCTACCCTGCTGTCCCAGCAGGAGGACCAGATTCTGCATTCTCCGCTTCAAATACTGAACCTGGCAGCCTGGCTGATTACTTGATCTCTCCGTTGTCATCCCTCAGTAAGCAGGTGTTGGATGTCATTCTGGAGGCAATGAGGCCTAGTACTAGAAAATCTTATGCTGAAAAATGGACGATTGTGTTCCTGGTACCAAATTCAAGGAATGGGCACAGCAGCACCCAATTTACCTCAGATTCTTCAATACTTAACTGAGATGCTTCGCAAGGGACTTTCCTTTTCCTCCAGAATTCATGCCTCAGCCGTTTCAGCTCATTAAAACACAGAACCCACCCCTCTTCTCTCCTCCACTGCTTAAGCAAGTTCCTCAGAGGGGCCAAAAACCTAAGACCACCCAGGAGAGCATGAACCCCGGCCTGGGACCTTAACTTTGTATTGGGAAAAACCTCACTCTACCTCCTTTTGAACCAGCTGCAAGTGCAGAGTTAAAATTCCTTTTTTGGAAAAGTGTTTTCCTTTTAGCAATCACTTTAGCAAGAAGGGTGTCTGAATTACAAGCCGTTATGGCAGTGGAGTCTTTCATGCGGACAGGGTGTCCCTCAGGACCAATCCCTCCATGCCCAAGGTAGTATCCACTGTGGCTCTTAATTGGTCCATTCATTTGCCAACCTTTTCTAATCCACAGAACAAAGGGAAATGGATACTGCACTCCTTAGATGTGCTCAGACAACTTAGATTTTACTTGGACAGGACTAAACGTAAAAGGAAATCTGAACAGCTGCTGGTGCCATTTGCTGCAGGGGCAGAGGGGAAGGCCATTTCAAAGCAAACATTTTCTAAATGCATAGGCCATTGCATTCATTTTTGCTATAAGCACCATGGAAAACCTATCCCCCAGGAGACAAGACCACACTCAACCAGGGCTGCATCTACCTCTACAGCCTTTCTCAGAGGTGTCCCTACCAGGGACATCCTAGAAGCTGCTACCTGGAGTTCTGTACATACTTTCACCAAGCATTACCATTTGCCAATTTTCTCTAAATCCAGAGCTGGTTTTGCCACTGCAGTCTTGCAGGGCCTTATAGCTGATCCTAATGCTATCTGAACTCCTCCTCCCATCCTTAGCTTTGGGAATCTACCCAAATGTGATGACTGCAACAGTGAAACAGGAAGAACATAGTACAGTTGTGTACACTTACCATAAATGTAGATGTTAGTGTATTCACTGTTGCAGTCCTGGTTACCCTCCCCTCAGCCTCTGAATTCTATAAACTATACCTCTTTGCTTGCTTACTAAGCTTAAAAGCTTTTTGGTGTATTTGCTTTTTTGTTGGAGGTGTAACCTTGTATCATTGCTTTCCATTATTGGGGCACCTGACATCTGGGGCAAGAAAAACTGATGTAATGTCATCGGCTGCATGCTTTACACCCCTGACTACCCAACGTCATGGAAGATGAGACAACCGACACAGGACCCAAGACTTTAATAATCTGGCGGACTGAGGGCTACTGCAAGCAGATAACCCAAATGTGATGACTGTAACAGTAAATGCACTCCCAACATTTACATTTATGGCAAGTGTACCCAACTGTACTTTCTCCCAAGTTGATAAATACTGGACCCTGTTGAAATAACACCAGTAGCTAAGCCAGTTATTAAATCAATTCTTTCTATTGATATTGTGGCATCAGCCTTGGTGGTCGTAGAATACTGCTCAGTGATAAGTTCATACCTGCCTGTGACATATAATCTAAAAGTTCAGTCATGTCTGTTCATATAGTCCACGAAGGTGTCTGGTTTCATTTACACCCACATGGACCGAGTCATGACATATTGGCACTTAAGATTTAGTAACCAGAGTGCCTGCATGATCTGAAGCAACATTCCTGGGTTTTCCAAATATTGTGGTATAAACTGTTAGGAGCAGTTGAGTTCACCAGTTTGGGGTAGCTCTGCATAAAGTATCTGAGCTGTACAATGTTTTATGGTAAGATGCTAAAAAGCTATTGTTACTCTATTGAGTGGGAAAATATATTGTGTTCCTGCAGGTGCCTTCATGCCCTGTATAATTTTAAACTTTTAAAGAAGTGCATTGACTGTTTATACCAAGCATCTATACACTGAAGAATGTGCAGTCTTTCTCCTAAGTTTAGCAGCGTGTCTCATGCCTGACCTGTTTAATCCTCCACCCACCTGCCCCTTACATTTTGTGTACAGTGCCTCTCCATGAGCATTCCAGCACTGAGGTTAAAAGGTTTAAGTTCAGCTTTTGGGCCAAAGTATGGGTGATTTTGTAAGTTTTTATCCATTGTGATACAAAACCTGGGCATGTCTGCTGCCTTTTCACTTCGAGTGAATTATTGTCAACTTGCCTAAAAAGTAGGTTAAATTGTACTTCAGATTATTTGCTCGGTCACATAATTGACGCCATCAAAGATATAAAAGAATTCTAGCCAGTTCAGCTTTAGGGGTACATCATAGTTGTGTGAATGTCACAGCTTTCTGAAGCTGATTGGAAGGTAGGTTGTCAGGACATTCATCAGGGAGATGATCTTGTGTTAAGCTGTGGGAGGGGCTTTTAATATCTGATCTTTCACAGAACAGTTGGACTAAAGGGGTAGATTCATAGCATCTGTATGATAGAGATGGCATTTCTGAGAACCAACTTATAATTTGTATCCTAGTTGTTATTTTTAGCAGTTTGTTTTGAAATTTTGAACATGGCTAAAAGTATGAGGAGAGAAGAATGTTTAGGTGACAATGTACTTTACTAATTTTACTGCTTTTAAACGACTGTAGCCATGGTCAGCTTTTTTAGCTTTAATCCAAGTATGTTATATGTGCTTTGTTTTGGAAGATTTGCATCACATGGTAAATTTTCTGGTGCTTTCCTATGCTTTTCAACATTTCACACTATGAAAATATTACTCTTTCACAGCTCTGAACCCATTAAAGGTGCAGTTATTGGTATTGACTTGGGTACCACAAACTCGTGTGTTGCGGTTATGGAGGGAAAACAAGCTAAGGTGAGTAATCCCACATTGTACTGTGAATATCCACATAACTTCAGACACTGTGCTGTTTCCAGGTTATAGCGCCTTGGTTGCATGCCACTTACAGTTCTGTTTTGTGTCCCAGTAAAGTCGATAAGGTATGTTATTGCATTTGAAGGATCGTTGGTGAGGCTTGCATTGCATGAGCTCTGTTTTCAGCATCCTGTGGAAAGATGTACGTTTTCAGTGTGTGTTCAGAAACTGTTTACCAGCGGGTTGAGAGTAGCAATAGTCCTTTTGGCACAGTGGTTTGATCTCTACTCGACAGCTGCTTGGTGTTAAGAGCCACTTGTGACCATTGGAAGGCCTGCTTTTTGTATTTCAGTATAGCTTTTCACAAGTTTCTCTTTGTGGGATGTTGGGATGTAATTGGCAGGTAGGAATTTCAATTTGATTTTTTTAACTGAAGTGGTGATGGTTGCAGAGTTGCTTTCACTGATCTTTAATGTTGCACGTCATTTTAAGGGGAAACAGCAAGTGAAAAAAATATACAAATCCCTAACAATGGTTTGTGTGTGTTTATGGAGCCTGTGTTTTGTATTGGACTTCATTAAGCTATCAGTAACGAGGCCAGTGTCTCAGCTTGGTTAGTTCAGTTATCTCAAACGTATTTTCTGGTTAAAGCTATTATATGGTGTTATACTAAAATGTTCAGTCATCCTTCAGACACACACAATTTTTCTTTCTAGTTTACATTTAAACCACAAGATTCTGCTGACATGAGTGCTCTGGAGAGGTTTCTGTTATTGCATTCACAAGCATTTTTAGTCCAACTCAGATTTTTTTTGTTTCCTTTTTCTTTGTGTGGTCTCAAGTCTCACTTTTGAGTCTTTGGTATTGTGCTCTGAGCTACCAACATTTTAATTCATTTTTGGCTCAAGATGAATTTGGTACCACCAGTGGTATTTAAAGCATCATAGGAACTTCTCAAAAGACCAGACACTGGTGGTTGATACCGAATGAGACGCTTTTTAGAACAGGTAGCCTTTATGGTTAGCCATAAACATGCAGTTTGCAATGTTGCAGGTGAAGCAGGTAACTTACTTT
>NC_056733.1:1059587317-1059654817 GCF_019279795.1 Protopterus annectens
TTCTCATGTCTGTTTTAAAACAAAAGCTGACTTCCATTTCCGCCTGTGCAGATAAGGAATTACATGATTTAATGCATGCTACTGAACAAGTTGGGAAGCATGGTTTACACTGTGGTTTTGATGCCTTGGAGGCTTCTTGTAGGGCTGCTGCCTCTGGTACAGTAATTAGAAGGCATGCATGGTTAAAGGAACAAAATTTGCCAGATCAAGTAAAAGCTAAATTATTGGATGCTCCTGTTCAGCATAATGTTTTGTTTGTATCTAAAGCTGAAGAGGTGATTAAAAAGATGGAGGATAAGGCTAAATCCATGCAAACAGTTAAAGATTTCTTACAAGTACAGCCACCCAGATTTAGTAGGAATTGGCGTACAAAAAATTGGTCCTTTCCCAATTCAGACAGGCCTCAGAGGGGTAGATACAGACGCTCACGAGGAAGGCCTCCATCACAAGCCTCTTATAGACCAAGACAGTGGACTGCTTCCACCCCTAGGGGAGGAGAGGACAGGTCGCAAGCTCATAGGAAACTGACTCAATGACTCCCTCTGTTGGGCTGCAGGAACTTCTTGCCTGGAAGCCCCCCTCGGAGGAAAACTTTCTCTTTTTCACCTAAATTGGACTCGTATAACCCAAGACAAGTGGGTTCTGGATGTGGTTTCAAGAGGTTACAAATTCCATTTTCATACCCTACCAAGGCCAAGCGGATGGCCAGGTCTTCCAAAACATCAATGGACAGAGGCCTTAAACCAGGTGGAAGCTCTTTTGGCTATGAAAGCCATAGAACTAGTACCACTTTCAGAGATGGGACAAGGCTTTTATTCAAGGCTCTTTCTAGTCCCCAGGAAACAAAATTCATGGAGACCCATTCTGGATCTGTCAGTCTTGAACACTTTTCTAGAGATACCAAAATTCAAGATGCTAACTCTGCAGCAGCGGTTTCCAATGCTGACCAAAAATGCATGGATGTTAACTTTGGATTTAAAGGAGGCATATTTACACATTCCCATCAGGCAGGAGCGCAGAAAATACCTCAGGTTCAAGGCCGGATCGAGGCTCTTTCAATTCTCTGCGCTGCCCTTTGGATTGTCTACTGTGCCCAGGGTCTTCACCAAATGCCTGGCTCCAGTAGTAACTTATTGCAGACTCAATGGAATTCAAATCTACCCTTATCTGGACGACTGTCTTATTCAGGCAGACAGCAAGGAGGTCTTACTACAGCATCTACAGTTTGTTCAAAATCTTAAGTTCCTGGGATTCACTGTAAACATAAAGTCAAATTTGACACTCACAACAGATAACTTTTCTGGGTGCTTCTCTCAACACAACAACCCAGATGGCATTTCTGACACACGAAAAACAGTTACAGCTGGCTCTAACTTTCAAAACCTTGGCAACTTTAACTCCACTATCTGCAAAGAGATTCCTGCAGGCTTTGGGTTACATGGCCTCCTGCATCCTTCTCGTACCATATGCAAGGCTACATGAGGAAAATACAGTGGTACCTAAAAAGTGTATGGTCGCAGCATTGCCACAGTTTAGACATTCTGATCTCCGTCCTGCCTCGTCTTCAAAAGGAAATCCTTTGGTGGTCCAAAGCATGCACTCTAAGCAAAGGAAAGCCCTTCTGTCTGCCTCCGGCCACTCTGATAGTAACCACGGATGCCTCGGATTATGCATGGGGAGCCCATTTTCAGGGCAACTGTGCAGGGCCTTTGGACAAAGGATCAGAAACACCTGCATATCAATTTAAAGGAAATGTTAGCCGTTCAGAAAGCTCTATTGGCCTTCAGGAATCTTCTACAACCAGGACAACTGCTGATAGGACAGACAACACCACAGTTATGTGGTACATAAACAAGCAAGGGGGATCTCATTCCTACCCCCTTTGCAGACTAGCCATGGATCTATGGAACACAGCTCTAGCTTGCAATCTGGACCTTCAAGCTCAGTTTCTACCAGGGAAGCAAAACTTCCTGGCAGACAGTCTGAGCAGAAACCTTTCGGACCCACACGAGTGGATGCTGGACACCGAAATATTCAGGATGATAGCAGTCTGGGGATGTCCTCACATAGACCTCTTTGCATCCCACCTCAATCATCAACTACAGATTTTTTGCACCAGGACTTTCCACGAACAAGCTTGGAAAGTGGATGCACTATCATTCAGTTGGAGAAACCTCTCGAGATATGCCTTTCCACCTCTTCCTCTTCTTCCACGAGTAAAGCCCAAGATGATGATCTTGTTGGCCCCAAATTGGCCTAGACAGTTTTGGTACCCAACCCTGAAAAACCTATGTCTGGAGCCCCCTTGGGTTTTGCCACAGACTCCGAACCTTCTGTCCCAGCACCAGGGTCAGGTTCTACACTCCCATGTCAGAACTCTCAGCCTGGCGGCCTGGTTAATCCAGGGTCTTTGATACATTCTCTCCTACCGAAGCAGGTTATGGATGTCATTTTAGAAGCCAGACGTCCTAGCATTAGAAAATCTTATGCAGGAAAATGGAAAATATTTTGTTCCTGGATGCAGGCTAAGGATTCTGATCCTCTTCTTCCCAACATTCCTTTGATTTTACTTTACCTGACGGATCTCTCTTACATAAGGGTCTCTTTCTCTTCCATTAAGATACATGCCTCTGCTATTTCCGCTCATTATAATACAGATCCTCCAATCTTTTCACACCAGCTCATGAGACAATTTCTCAGAGGAGCTAAGAACCTAAGACCTCCTAGATCTCTTCCCATTCCTGCTTGGGATCTCAACTATGTTTTGGAAAAGCTCACATTGCCTCCTTTTGAGTCTGCTGCCTCTTCTGACATCAAGTTTTTATCTTGGGAAAACAGCCATCCTCTTAGCTCTGACCTCTGCCAGGAGAGTTTGAGTTGCAGGCTCTTATGGCTGTAGAACCTTATATTATTTTTCATCAAGACAGGGTGTCTTTAAGGACTAATCCTACTTTCATGCCTAAGGTGGTTTCCAAAGTGGCTTTAAATCAAACTATTCACTTGCCAACTTTTTTCCCTACTCCAAATAAAGGGGAAAGGATCTTGCATTCCTTGGATGTACACAGACAACTACGTTTTTACCTGGACAGAACCAAGGACATCAGAAAATCAGAGCAATTGTTTGTTTCTTATGCTTCAAGTTCCCAAGGTAAAGCCATTTCAGAACAGACCATTTCTAAATGGGATTGCTCATGGAATCAGATTTTGTTATTCACACCATGGAAAGCAAATCCCAGAGTGTATACGTACTCATTCCACCAGAGCTGCTGCCACTTCCGCTGCCTTCCTCAGGGGAGTTCCTACCAAAGACATTTTGGAAGCTGCAACTTGGAGTTCAGTGCATACTTTTTCAAAGCACTACAATCTACCTCTCTACTCTAAGTCTAGGGCAGGCTTTGCTTCTGCAGTCTTGCAGGGCCTTTTAGCCGCCCCTTCTTTATGACCACCTCCCTTTCATTCTGCTTTGGGATTCTACCTTAGTCATGACTGCAACAGTGTAATACTATGAACATAGTACAGTTGTGTACACTTACCATAAATGTAGCTGTTCGAGTGTCTTCACTGTTGCAGTCTGGGTTTCCCTCCCTCCTGTCCCCTCTTATTTTTACTTTTGTGTGGTTCCTTTTTTCTCCATTCTTCTGAGGTGTATTTGAAAAGGTTATGGGACCTTATTAATTTTGGGACTCCTGACATCTGGGGCAAGAAAAACTGGAGAACATGGCGTCTGCTGTCAGCTTTGTACTCCTGGCGCTCTGACGTCGGGGAGCATGGCTGAACCGCTGACGCCGGACCCAGACTTTGGGATTCTGGCCGACCGAGGACTGCCTGCCGGCAGGGGAGAACCCTACAGTCATGACTGCAACAGTGAAGACACTCTAACATCTACATTTATGTTAAGTGTACACAACTGTACTTTCTTAGCTTCTTATTTAGTTTAGAGAGTGGTTATGGGAATTAACAGCTGAACATCGGTAAGAGCAACATTTTTCTTTTGTTATATTCCATGTTAGTTATAATTCCACCCCATGTGTTTTTGTAGAATTTTGATTTTTAGTAGGCACAGCAGCCACAATACAACCATTTACCTGGTTGTGTAGGGTCTTTGTAAACAATTCAGCAGTTTTTATCTTTAAAGTATAAATGGTTGTGTGGACATGAGAACTGCTACATTGTCTCAATACCCATATGTACAAAGCTGCTTTTGGAGACTGCATATTCATGTTTGTTCCTGTTTTCGGCTGGGCTATTGTAGGTTGAATGGGTTATACAGAGTGACCTCTGGGATATGACACTAGATTAGATTGCACTAAGATTTGATAGTAAGCAAAGTAATACTGGAATATAACTGTAAGCAGGTAAATGATATGCATTGTAAAGAGTCTGGCAGCAAAACTGCAATATAAAAAGCTATAAAGCAATTTTAAGCACAAATCCTCCAACAGAATTCATAATACTTACATTCCTGTCAACAATTAAGCTTTAAACACCTACAAAAAACGACCACAAAGCAAGTAATCTTTGCAGGTTAACTAGCTTACAGTTGCTCTGTTTTCTGAATTGCTTGTCATCTGTAATCTAACTACTCCAAGATGTGAGGAAGATGTTACTCAAATGTTGATGCCTAAAACTTGAATATTGCTTCCCAGCCTTAGCTGTAAACTCTAAGCATCCAGTCTGTACCTAGTTAACACCCATGCAGTACTTTAAGCAAGCCAGACTAGTTACCTCTAAACAGCATGAGCTAGTGTCCCTTTTAACTGTTTCACTTGCTAGATACTGAATTGTTCCTAGTGCTTTCAGCAAAATTTAGACCTGAAAATTTGTGTTCACTCTAATGCACACAATGGTATTACCACAAGTCCATCCTACAGGAAGGCTATCGAGAAGGCATTCTCGGAGATGGTTCCTGCAGCATGGCATTCATGGCTCCGCGAGATAAATTTCAGTAATGGTGAGTACAAGTACCTTACTGGACATCGTGCTTTTAGTACGATGCTGCATAACTTCTAGTAGAATGTACAGTGGATATAAAAAGTTTACACACCCCTGTTAAAATGCCAGATTTTTTTGGTATAAAAAAAGACCACAATAAATGTCAAAACTTTTACCACCTTTAATGTGACCTATAACTTGTGCAATTCAATTGAAAAACGCACATCTTTTAGGGGAAAAAATGCGCTGGTTGCAGAAGTGTGCACACCCTTAAACTAATACTTTTGTTGAAGTACCTTTTGATTTAATTGAAAGCATTCAGTCTTCTTGGGTACACAGCTGCCATCAGTTTGAGACTGATTAACCCCAAATTAAGTTCAGCTGTCTTAGTAGGATTTCCTGACATTTACTCAGTTGCTTGCTACAGCAAAAGCTATGGTTCGCAGGCAGCTTACAAAGCATCAGAAGGATGTTCATCGTGCATACAGCTGCAGTCATAACAGATGGGTTCTCCTGCCGTCAGGCGGGTCCTCGGTCGGCCGAATTCCAAAGTCTAGGTCCGGCGTCGGTTGTCGTCACTTCGTCCCTGACGTCAGTGCGACGGGTATAAAAGAACCAGCCGACGCCATTTTCTCCAGTCTTTCTTGCCGCGCAGTGCCCGAAGCAGAAGCACTTCGCAAGTGCCGGTTGGCCAGCTCCTGAAATTACGAAAATTTTGCAAACGAAGTCTTCTTGAAAGCTAAGTACCCCGTTGGGGAAACTTTTCTTGCCTCAGACCGATGTCAGACAAAGTTAATTGTATTTCATGTGGGAAGCAAATACCGCGTAAGGATTTTCATTCCCTCTGCATTCCTTGTTTAGGCCCAGACCACGACGTCTCTGTCTCGTTTTTGTGCTACATTCAACAAACGCACCATTAAGTGTTGGGTGGAGTTCGCCCAGCACTATTTTGGCAAAAAATTTAACTATTATGTCGTCGGATACTCAGACTCAAGTTTTGTCTAAAAAACGCAAAGATAAGGACCGACACACGAGGTCTGTGGCCTCTACCGACACCACGCCAAAGCCGACTACAGGTGGTCCGGTTCTCAGCGAGCCCTCGCAGCCCTGACTACCGACGACACTTCATTGGCGGTGTCTTCTGTGCCCGAGGTCGCAGGCTCCTCGGCCCACACCCAGACTACAGATACCGAAGCCACTCTTGGTGGTGAAACTCAAAATGTAGACAGGTCTGCCTCCTCAAGGTGTCTTCAGACCTTCCTCTTCTTTTTCCATCAAGGCTTTCACTAAGTGTAAAGCAGCCATGCATTCTAAGAGACCAGCTACACAGGGCCCTTCTCCAGGCCCCATGCCTAAAAAACAATTGCTTAAAATGGCTGAGGATTTAATTACTCTTATCAGAGGTTCTCAACCCCCCGGACAAAAGGCCCAGAGTGGAGGAAGAATCCCCCTCCTCTGACCAGGCCTCCATTATTTCAGAGCACTCGGATGAACAGGAACATTCTTACACTCCTTTTGAAGATTCTGATGCAGAGGAGTCCATTCCCTCTGTCTCCCCTCCCAGAGGATTACTCATTTGGGGAAACCTTGCATACCTTAAGGGAACACTTCCACTGGGAAGGCCTAGAGTATTCAGATTCCAAGAAAAGGCTTAGGGATTTTCTCTTGCTACCTCAGCACAGGCCTCTGGCTATACCTCCTGTCTTAGACGTACTAGATGTGTATTCGGAGGCCTGCCTTAACCCGGATTCTTTACCTCCAGCCCCAGTCAAGCCTGACGGGTACTACCGGGTTCCTGACTCGCACCAATTTCTATACAAAAGCCATGCTGCTGACCCAGAAACTATCTCACAGGGCCCCAAGGGAATTAAGGCCTCCACTGCTAAAAATCCATTACCTTCCGAGAGAGATTCCAGATCTTTAGAAAGGTGGGGAAAAAAGGTATACACCTCGGCCACCTTAACCATGAGGGCATTAAACTGCCAGTTCCATATGTTAAAGTACCAGCAGTTTCTGTTCTCACAGTTGAGAAGCAAAATGTCTCAACCGGAACAACCAGACTTGAAGGAGTTGCAGGATTTGATGCATAGTGCAGAACAAGTGGGTAAACATACCTTGCAATGTGGTTTTGATGCTCTAGAGGCCTCATGTAGAGTTGCTGTAACAGGATCAGTCATACGTAGGCATGCCTGGCTCAAGGAGCAAACCTTACCAGATCATGTCAAAGCTAAATTACTAGATGCCCCTCTACAAAAGGATGTATTATTTGGTGTTAAAGCTGAGGAGGTATTAAAGAAAATGGAGGAAAAGGCTAAATCAATGCAAACAGTGAAAGATTTTCTACAGGTACAACCTCCACGTTTCAGTAGAAATTGGCCTTCCAAAAATTGGTCCTTTCCAGCCACGGACAGACCCCAAAGAGGTAGATACAGGTGCCCGAGGGGCAGAGGGCAATCTCAAGGATCGTTTAGAGGCAGACTATGGCAAGCTCCTACACAAGGAGGTGGTGAGGATAGTTCGCAGCCATTCAGAAAGCAAGCCCAATGACTTTCCCCTTTGCATGCCAAGCAAGGCTCAAATGGCAGCACCCTTAGGTGGAAAACTGGCATTTTCAAAAAATTGGCATGTCACAAGACAAATGGATCCTGGACATAAACAGAGGCTACAGATTCCATTTTCACACCCTTCCAAAAATGAAAGGCATGCCAAACCTGCCACACAATCAAAGGGCAGAGGCACAAAGACAAATTTCAGATCTCATGGACATGAAAGCTATTCAAGAGGTACCTACTCAAGAACAAGGTAAAGGTTTTTATTCCAGACTATTCCTGGTACCAAGGAAGTGAAAAGATTGGAGACCTATTTTGGACCTATCCATCCTAAACACATTTTTACTCGTACCAAAATTCAAGATGCTCACATTACAGCAGCTTCTTCCCATGCTGGGCAAGGAGTCTTGGCTGGTAACATTGGACCTCAAGGAGGCATACCTACATGTCCCAATCAGACAAAATTGCAGAAGATACCTCAGATTTCTTGCAGGTTCAACCCATTATCAATTCTCTGCATTGCCCTTTGGCTTATCTACTGCACCCAGAGTATTCACGAAATGCCTGGCATCAGTAATTGCCTACTGCAGACTTCAAGGGATACAAATATACCCATATTTGGACGACTGCCTGATCCAAGCGGACAGCAAGCACATACTTCTGAAACATCTGGCTTTTGTAATAATGTTGTTGAATTCTCTGGGATACACAGTCAACAAAAAGAAATCCAGACTAATACCCTCTCAGAAAATAATTTTCCTGGGTGCCAACTTGGACACAAACACCCAGATGGCCTACCTCACGCCAGAGAAGCAGGGGCAACTGACTCAGTACTTCAGAAAACTAGCAAATTTCACCAGGCTGACTGCAAGGAAAATTCTGAAGGCTCTGGGATTCATGCCATCTTGCATCCTACTAATCCCATGTGCAAAGCTGCATAGGAGGAAACTTTAATGGTACCTGAAAAACCTATGGTCTCAACACAGCCACAGTTTGGAAGCAATAATACCACTAATTCCATGTCCTCAAAAGGAATTTCTGTGGTGGGCTCAAGCATGTCGAACAAACGCTGGTCTGTCATTCTGCAAGCCTCAAGCAAATCATCACAACAGACGCCTCGGACTACGCCTGGGGGGCGCACATGGCAGATCTGTGCATTCAGGGCAAATGGTCCCAAAAAGAAAAGCACCTCCACATCAATCAAAAGGAAATGCTAGCAGTAATAAATGCTATTATAGCTTTCAAAGACCTTCTGCATCCAGGTCAATTATTGATAAGGACAGACAACACCACAGTAATGTGGTACATAAGCAAACAGGGAGGAACCCATTCATACCTGCTATGCAGGTTGGCCATGTCACTTTGGAACATGGCTCTGGAATTACAAATCTAACTTCAAGCACAGTACTTGCCAGACAAGGAAAACACGCTGGCAGACAACCTAAGCAGAAATATGACAGATCCACATGAATGGAAGTTGCATCCTCAGGTTTTTACAGAGATAATACAAGCATGGGGAAGGCCAGACATAGATCTTTTTGCCTCCCACAAAAATCACCAATTGACAAAATTCTGCTAAAGGACTTTTCATCCACAGGCTTGGAGAATGGACGCTCTATCTTTCAGTTGGACAACAATGACAGTTTATGCCTTTCCGCCTCTTCCTCTGCTGCCCAAAGTTCCATTAAAAACCAGAGCAGACAGACCAAAGATGATTCTCATTGCTCCAGACTGGCCAAGACAACACTGGTACCCACTCCTGAGGAGCCTGACTCATTCCCCACCATGGACCCTACCTCTAATGCCTCTTCTGACTCAGCACAGCTTCAAAACTCTTCAGTCAGCTGAGAACACTCAATCTGGCCGCATGGAAGATTCTTTAACATCCCAACAGACCCTACTCTCCAAGGAGGTGCAGGATGTCATTTTGGAGGCCAGAAGGCCGTCTACTAGATAAGCTTACTCTGCAAAATGGAAACTGTTTTGTGCCTGGAATGAGAAAAAGGGCCAGAATCTTGGAAAACTGAATTTACCTTATTACAGTATCTAGCTGAGCTAAGCAGTGGACTTTCATTTTCCTCCTCCAAAATCCATGCCTCAGCCATTTCTGCGGAATACAATACTGATCCACCTTTATTCTCTCACCCCCTCTTAAGACAGTTCCTCAGAGGGGCTAAGAATATAAAACCCCCAAGGAAACGACCAATACCTACTTGGGACCTCAATTTCATTCTAGAAAAGCTGACCTTGCCTCCTTTTGAGCCAGCTGCCTCAACAGATTTGCAATATTTGTCCTGGAAAACAGCTTTCCTTCTGGCTATCACCTCAGGTTGCAGGGTATCGGAACTACAAGCCCTCATGGCTGTGCAGCCTTTTATCATCTTTCATCAGGACAGAGCTTCCTTACGAACCAACCTGTCCTTTATGCCAAAGGTGGTATCCAGGGTAGCTTTGAATCAGGCTATCCACTTACCTACCTTTTACCCTAACCCTCAAAACAAAGGGGAGAGACTACTACATTCCTTGGACATCCACAGACAGCTGCGCTATTATTTGGACAGAACAAAGCCTTTCAGAAAAACAGACCAGCTCTGTGTCCTATGCTATAGGAGCTCAAGGGAAGCCAATTTCCAAACAGACCATCTCAAAATGGATAGCCCACTGCATACGCTTTTGTTACTCTTTTCATGGTAAAACTGTACCTGCAGGCATCAGATGTCACTCAAGGGCCACAGCTACCTCTGCAGCTTTCCTCAGAGGAGTTCCTACCAAAGATATTTTGGAAGCAGCCACTTGGAGTTCTGTGCATACCTTCTCCAAGCATTACCACCTACCATTATACTCTAAGACTAGAGCAGGCTTTGCCACTGCAGTCTTGCAGGGCATCCTGGCTTCTCCTAGTTCCACCTAGTGCCTACCACCCCTTTCTTAGCTTTGGGATTCTACCCATCTGTTATGACTGCAGCTGTATGCGCGATGAACATAGTACAGTTTTGTACCTACCATAAATGTAGATGTTCGAGTGCTAATACAGCTGCAGTCCAGGTTTCCCTCCCTCCTTCCCCTCTTGGGACAGGCCTATTGGCTAACACCTCCTCATACAACCTGATTGGGGTATTCATTTATGGTGTATTTGCTTGCAACTAGTGTATTTTGATTATATTGCATTGCCTTATTACATAAATTTATGTATTGCCTTCCTTCTGGGGGCACCTGACATCTGGGGCAAGAAAAACTGAAGAAAATGGTGTCGGCTGGTTCTTTTATACCCCTGTCGCACTGACGTCAGGGAAGAAGCTACGACAACAGACGCCGGACCTAGACTTTGGAATTCGGCCGACCGAGGACCCTCGACGGCAGGAGTACGCATCTGTTATGACTGCAGCTGTATTAGCACTCTAACATCTACATTTATGGTAGGTACAAAACTGTACTCTCATTGCTGAATATCCGTCGGGAGAAGGGTACTAAAATTTTCCACAGCATTGGATATACAATGGAACACAGTGTAGACAGTCATCCAGAAGTGAAGAAAATATGGGACAACAGTGGCGTCTCAAAGAACTGGACATATTTCCAAAATTGATGAAAAGACCAGACGATAACTAGTCAGGGAGGCTGCCAAGAGAGCTACAGCAACACTGAAGGAGGTGCAGGAATTTCTTGCAAGTACTGGTTGTGTACTATACATAACAGTCTCCCGGATTTTCCATATGTCTGGACTATGGGGTAAGGTTGCAAGACGGAAGCCTTTTCTTACACACAAAAGCACCCAGGTCCAGCTAAAATATGCAAAACAATACATAGTCTCCCAAAAGCATGTGGGAAAGTGTTATGGTCTGAGACTAAAGTTAAACTTTTTGGCCACAATTCCAAAAGGTACATTTGGTGCAAAAACAGCACTTCACATCACCAAAAGAACACCATCCCCACAGTGAAGCATGGTGTTGGCAGTATAATTCTTTGGGGTTGCATTTTTCAGCTGGAACTGGGGCTTTAGTCAAGGTGGAGGGAATTTTGAACTGTTTAAATACCGGTCACTTTTGGCCCAAAACCTTCTGGCTTCTGCTAGAAAGCTGAAGATTGAGGAATTTCACCTTTCAACACACTGACCCCAAGCATGCATCCAAGTCAACAGAAGAATGACTTCACCAGAAGAAAATTAAAGTTTTGGAATGGCCCAGCTTGAACCCAGACCTAAATCCAATAGAAAATCTGTGGGGTGACCTGAAGAGGGCTGTGCACAAGATGCTCTCAGTCTGACAGATTTGGTGCGCTTTTGCAAGCAAGAGTGGGCAAATATTGCAAAATCAAGATGTGCCATGCTGATAGAATCCTACCCATGAAGACTGAATGCTGTAATTAAATCCAAAGATGTTTCAACAAAATATTAGTTTAAGGGTGTGCACACTTGTACAACCAGACTATTGTATGTTTATTTTTAAAATTTTTCCCCCCCAAGAGATTTTTTTCAATTTAATTGTACAGGTTATAGGTCACATTAAAGGTGGGTAAAGTTTTGAAGTGATTTATTCTGGTTTTATTTTTTTATATCACAAAAACCTGGTATTTTAATAGGGGTGTGTAAACTTATAATTTCGGGGAACAGAGTTTTTGTATGATGTTAGATTTCTGTAGCAAAGCAGAGTGCACATTTTTGAAAACGGTGAAAGTTTTCTTTAACTTAGTCTGCGTTTTAACTTGATACTTTTTTAATCTTGCTTTTTTCCTGTACTGCTTTTGAAATTTTAGGTTCATACTTGAAATGTATGATTTTGTTGTAAATGTTTGCATGTTTTTTTTTTTTTGTTAAATGCAGGGGTTATGTAAAACAATGCGTTTTTCTTCAGAATGTTGTAATTGCCACTTTTCCTGCTTGGCAAACTAAAGCATATAAAGACAATCGGACATCAGGCATTTCTTTGCAACACTGTAAGGCAGAATGTTGAAAATCTAGACATTCAACACTGTTGTCTTAATCTCTTGCTAAGCAATGAAGGTATGTACAGAGCTCCAGGTAGCAGCTTCTAGGATGTCCCTGGTAGGGACACCTCTGAGAGAGGCTGTAGAGGTAGATGCAGCCTTGGTGGAATGTGAGGTTATCCCCTGTGGGGTAGGTTTTCCATGGTGCTTATAGCAGAAATAAATGCAATGGCCTATCCATTTAGAAATGGTTTGCTTTGAAATGGCCTTCCCCTCTGCTCCTGCAACAAAGGCAACTAGCAGCTGTTCAGTTTTTCTGAGAGGCTTAGTCCTGTCCAAATCTAAGTTGTCTGTGCACATCCAAAGAGTGCAGAACTCATTCTTCTTTGTTCTGTGGATTAGGAAAAAAAAGTTGGCAAATGAATGGACTGATTAAGAGCCACACTGGATACCACCTTATGCATAAAGGAAGGATTGGTCCTGAGGGACACCCTGTCAGCATGTCAGCATGGAAGATGAAGGGCTCCACTGCCATGAGGGCCTGTAATTCAGACACTTTTCTTGCTGAAGTGATGGCTAGAAGGAAGGCTGTCTTCCAAGAAAGGAATTTCAACTCTGCAGTTGCAGCTGGCTCAAAAGGAGGTAGGGTGAGCTTTTCCAATACAAAGTTAAGGTCCCAGGCTGGAGTAGGGGTTCTCCTGGGTGGTCTTAAATTTTTGGCCCCTCTGAGGAATTGTTTCAACAGGGGGTGAGAGAAGAGGGGTGGCTCAGTATTATGTACTGAAATGGCGGCATGAATTTTAATAGAAGAGAAGGAAAGGCCTTTGTGGAGCATCTCTGTTGAGTATTGAAGAATATGCAGTAAGCTGGGCACTGCTGTGTCCATCCCCTGAGTCTGGCTCCAGGAACAGTATCTTTTCCACTTTTCAGCATAGGATTTTATACTACTAGGCCTCCTTGCCTCCAGAATGACATCTAGCACTTGCTTACTGCGGGATGCTATTGGAGAGCTCAGGGAATTAGCCAGGGTGCAGGGTTCAGAGTTTGAAGCTGGGGGTGTAGAATCAGGCCCTCCTGCTGGGACAGCAGGGAAGGGGTCTGAGGCAGGTGCCATGGTTCCAGCAGTGACCTACCATGCAAGAAGGGGTACCAGTGCAGGCGTGGCCAGCCTGGTGCAATCAGTATCGTCCTTGGTTTGTACTGTTTTATCTTTAGCAGATCTTTTGCGAGGAGAGGCAGAGGGAGAAAGGCGTAGACTGAGAGGTTTTCCCAGGTGAAGGACAGGGCATCCACTTTCCAAGCCTGACTGTGGGAAGTCCTTGTGCAAAATTTGTCCAATTGGTAGTTTGGAGGGGAGGCAAACAGGTTTACCTTTGGGTTCCCCCATTTGTTTTGCAAAATGTTGAATATCTTTAGTTCCAGCTTCCACTTGTGTGGGTCTATGAGGTTTCTGCTTAGGTCGTCCATCAGTGAATTTAGCTTGCCTGGCAGTAATTGAGCTTGTAGGTGCACTTGGTAGCTCAAGGCTATGTTTCACAGAGCCATATCCTAGTCTGCAGAGAGGATACCAGTGGGTTCCCCCTGCTTGTTTATGTACCACATAACAGTGGTGGTGTCTGTCTTTACCAATAATTGTCCCGGAAGGGTGTGGTCCTTGAAGGCTGTCAGGGAATTCTGTACAGCTAACATTTATTTGTTTGATATGCAGGTGCATCCGATTTGGGTTCCATTTGCCCTGAATGCACTGCCCTGCCAAGTGAGCCCCCCATGCATAGTCTGATGCGTCTGTTAGGGTTTGGGCGGCAGGGAGTAGAGCGAGTGACAGTCCCTTGTTGTGGTAGCAGGCCTCTGTCCACCAAAGGAACTCTCTTTATACAAGGAATGATATGAATCATTGACTCCAGGTCCTGAGAATGTTGACACCATAGGCTTTTTAGATACCATTGTAGTTTCCTTATATGCAGCCTTTCATATGGAATTAGAATGCAAGAGGCCATGAACCCCAGGGCTTGCAGGATTTTCCTTGCAGATAGCTGGGTTTTTGTGGTCAGTAGTTTGAAGTAGGCTGTCAAACTTTCTCTGCCGTGAGGTAAGCCATCTGGGAAGTTGTGTTCAAGCTTGCTCCCAGGAATACAGTTTGTTGGCAGGGTACTAGATGAGATTTCTTTTTGTTTATGGTGTACCCCAGTGAGGTTAGAAGTTTCTTTACAAATGCCAGATGATTTAGTAGCATGTTCTGAATTTCTGCCCGAGTTGAACAATCGTCCAGGTATGGGTATATTTGAATATTCTTTGCCTGCAAAATGGAATGACTGGAGCTAGGCACTTTGTGAATACCCTGGACGCAATAGATAAGCCAAAGGTAAGTGCAGAGAACTGAGTGTGCATGTAGCCTGCTCTGAAGCGTAGGTATTTCCTGCAAGATTCCCTTACTGGAATGTGCAGGTAAGCTTCCTTAAAGTCTAAGGTTGCCAGCCAGACATCTTTGCCTCCTGTAGGAAGCAGCTGATGAAGTGTTAGCATTTTGAATTTTGGGATTACCAAAAAGGTGTTTTGAATAGAGAGGTCCAGGATTGGACGCTAGGTGCTGTCTTTTCTGGGTACCAGGAAAAGTCTTGAGTAATACCCTTGTCCCGTTTCTTCTGCTGGGACAGGTTGAATAGCCCTGATACTTAGAAGAAAGAGAACCTGCTGTTGAGCCTCTGCCAGCTGATTTGGGGGGAGGTCTGGCTAACCGTTTGGGGTTGGTAAGGTGTGGAAGTGTAATCTCTATCTTTGGGAAACTATATTTAAAACCAATTTGTCCTGGGTAATGAGTTCCCAGTTTTTTGCATGCAGGGCGATCTTTTTCCCCCTAAGGGAGCAGGGAGTAGAGCAGGGCTTGGAAGGTTTAAGGTGGTCATTGTGACAATTTTCCTTAAGGGGCTGTTAGTACTTCCAGCTTTGGAAGAGTGAGCCCCCCCACTGCTTAGGCCTGTGAGTACCTTGGGACTGTAGCCTAGGTGGTCTGCTGATGTTCTTCATGTTTCACTGTTGCAGTCATTACAAATGGGTTATCCTGCTGGCAAGCTACCGTCAGTCGGCCTGAATTCCAAAGTCTAGGTCCGACGGTTGCTGTCGCCTCTTCCCTGACGTCAGAGCGCCAGTGGTATAAAAGTTGCAGCAGGCGCCATTTTCTTCAGTCTTTCTTGCCGCCCGGTGCCCAAAGCAAAAGCAGTTCGCAAGTGCCGGTCGGCCTACTCCGGATCTGAAATTCAAATTTGAAAAACTAAGAAGTCTTCATTAAAGCTAAGTACCCCGTTGGGGAAACTTTTTTCTTCTCCAGACCGATGTCAGAAAAAGTTAATTGTATTTCTTGTGGGAAGCAAATACCTCAAGGATTTTCATTCTTACTGTATTCCTTGCCTAGGCCCTGACCATAACGTTGCTAGTTGTCGGTTTTGTGCTAGATTTAACCAACGCACTATTAAGCGTCAGTACGATTTTGCATTTCATTACTTTGGCAGAAGATTTAATTACATAATGCCGTCAGAACAGCCGACTACCGGAGTTTATAAAAAGCGCAAAGAAAAGGACAGGCATCTGAGATCCAAAACAGACTAGGCTTCTGCTAGGCCTGTCGCCGGGTTAGCCGGTTCTTTTGCAGCCCCTGACACCCACCTCAGAGCCACAGGCCGCTTCCGACTCCCACGTGGAGCCGACATGGCCGCTGGAAACTCAAGGTATTGGACACTCGGAAACTATTCCTTCAGATGGGATTGGAGCTGCTGAGCAGGCATCTGCTTCTGAAGGTGTTTTCAGGCCTACACAGTTGTATGTGAAACCTACTTCAGCTTCAAAGGCAAAGACTAAAGCAGCACTAAAGACAAACAAGTACAGCATTCTCCTGGACAGGCCTCCATGCCTAAATAACAGATGCTTAAAATGGCCGAAGACCTAATTCCTTTGATCAGGGGTTCCCATCCCCCTCTTGATGAGAGGCCTAGGCAAGAGTTAGAATACAAATCTTCAGACCAGATTTCCATTTCCTCCGATTCCTCCTCTGAACAGGAATATTCTCTTTCTCCCTATGAGGATTCTGATGCTGAAGAAGCTATCCCTTCAGCCTCCCCTCCTGAGGATTATTCTTTTGGGGAGACACTGCATACTATGAGGGAGCATTTCCACTGGGAGAGCCAAGATTGCTCAGAATCCAAGAAAAGGCTCCGAGACTTCCTTTTATTGCCTCAGCACAGGCCCCTTGCTATCCCACCTGTTTTAGACATTGTAGAGGATGTATTTTCAGAGTCCAGTCTAACTCTAGAGACTCTACCACCAGCTCCTGTTAAGCCAGACAGATACTATAGGGTTCCTGATTCACATAAATTTCTTTATAAAAACCCTGCTGCTGACCCAGAAACCATCTCTCAGGGTCCCAAAGGGGTCAAGGCTTCTGCAAAAACCCTATCCCCTCTGATAGGGATTCTAGGGTCCTAGACAAATGGGGTAAAAAGATTTATACCTCTGCTTCCTTGGCTGTAAGAGCCTTAAATTGCCAATTTCATATGCTTAAATATCAGCAATATCTTGTGTCATTGCTTAAACAGAAAATGTTAAATTCAGAATGGGCAGACAACCAAGAAATGCAGGATTTATTGCATGCAGCTGAACACGTTGGAAAGCATACTTTGCAATGTGGTTTTGATTCTCTACAGGCCTCCTGCAGGGCCGCTGTTACAGGTTCTGTCATTAGGAGGCATGCTTGGTTAAAAGAACAGAATCTGCCGGATCATGTTCAAGCAAAACTATTAGATGCTCCATTACAGCATGGTGCTTTGTTTGGTGTTAAAGCAGAAGAGGTGTTGAAGAAAATGGAGGACAAAGCTAAATCTATGCAAACAGGCAAGGATTTCTTGCAGGTACAGCCTCAGATTTAGCAGGAACTGGCTTACAAAGAATTGGTCCTTTCCAGTGTCCGATAGGCCACAGAGGCATATATAGACGCCCCTGAGGCAGATCACAGCCCCAAGGCTCATACAGGCCTAAACAATGGGGTGCTTTTACCTCCAAGAGCGGAGAGGAAAAATCACAGCCATACAGGAAACTGTCTCGGTGACTTTCCCCTTCCAGCACCAAGCACTTATCTTTTGGTAGCCCCTTTGGGGGGAAAACTAGCACTTTTTTCACAAAATTGGCACATGATCACCCAGGACAAATTGGTTCTAAATATAGTATCACAAGGTTCAGTTTCCACTTTCATACCCTGCCAAGGCAAAACAGTATGCCAGACCTGCCACGCAATCAATGGGCAGAGGCGCAAAAACAAGTTTCATCCCTCATGGACAGAGGGCCATTCAACAAGTACCAGAGCAAGAGTAGGGACAAGGATTCTATTCAAGACTGTTCTTGGTACCCAGAAAGGACAAAGCCTGGAGACCAATACTGGACCTATCTATTCTAAACACATACCTGGATATTCCAAAATTCCAAATGTTGACTCTACAGCAGCTTCTGCCCATGTTGGGCAAGAAGGCTTGGCTTGTGACTTTAGATCTAAGAGGCGCACACCTGCATGTCCCAATCAGACAAACATGCAGAAGATACCTCAGATTCAAAGCTGGCTCAATGCACTACCAATTCTCTGCACTGCCCTTTGGCTTATATACTGCACTCAGGTCTTCACAAAGTGCCTGGCACCAGTAATTGCATACTTCAGACAGAGGAATACAAATCTATCCTTACTTGGATGACTGCCTTATTCAAGCAGAGAACAAGGACATTCTACTACAGCATCTGGCGTTTGTAAAGATTACTACCAAGCCTAGGGTACACAGTCAATGAACAGAAATCAAAACTAGTACCCTCTCGAGATAATATTCCTGGGTGCAGGCTTAAATACAACTGCCCAGATGGCTTATCTCACGCCAGACTAAGACAACTGACTACCTGTTTCAAACTGTTGGCAACAAAGGCCCAGTTATCTGCAAGAAAAATTCTGCAGGCTTTGGGCTTCATGGCATCCTGCATTCTACTAATTCCATATGCAAGACTGCATATGAGGAAACTTCAATGGTACCTAAAAAGTGTTTGGACTCAACATTGCCACCGCCTGGAAACAATAGTTACTCTCATTCCCTGCCTACAACAGGAGTTTTGATGGTGGGTGAAGGCCTGTCACCAGAACAAGGGACAGCCATTCACTCGACCCCCAGCCACACAGACATTAACAACGGATGCATCGGATTATGCCTCAGGAGCCCACATGGCAGGAAGATGTATTCAAAGCACATGGTCCACAAAGCAAATGCATCTACATATCAATCAAAAAGAGATGCTAGCTGTTCAAAATGCCCTGACAGCCTTCAAGGACGTACTTCATCCGGGACAACTACTGATAGACTGACAATACCACGGTCATGTGGGACATAAACAAGCAGGAAGGCTCTCATTCCTACCCCCTTTGCAGACTAGCCATGACTTTGTGGGACGCAGCATTGACTTACCAAGTACATCTGCAGGCACAATTCCTGCCAGGAAAGATAAATACTCTGGCAGACGAACTAAGCAGAAGCCTCATGGATCCCCCACGAGTGGAAATTGGGTCCACAAGTCTTCAGCATAAGGAAATGGGGATGCCTGGACATCTATTTGCCTCACCTCACAACTGCCAACTAAAGAGATTCTGCACAAGGACTTATCACAGACAAGCATGGAAAGTGGATGCCCTTTCTTTCAGCTGGAAAACTTAACAGTATATGCCTTTCCTCCTCTGCCTCTCCTCCCCAATGTACTCCTAAAGGTCAGACAAGAGAAAGCAAAAATGATACTGATTGCCCCAGACTGGCCACGCCAGTACTGGTATCCAATCCTAAGGAACTTGTCTCAATGCCCAGCCTGGACCTTATCTCAAGTGCCTCATCTGCTGTCCCAGCAGAACAATCAGATCTTGCACAGCCAACTCAAGACCTTAAATCTGGCAGCTTGGCTGATGATGTAGTCGTACAAAACGCACCTCTCACTAAAGCAGTGATGGATGCCATTTTGGAGGCCAGGAGGCCTAGTACTAGAAAATCCCATGCTGGAAAATGGAAGAGATTCTGTGCTTGGAACCAGGCACAAGGAATTGACACAGCTGTACCAACCATTCCTCAGATTTTGCAATACTTGACTGAGATGCTGGGCAAAGGCCTATCTTTTTCATCACTAAAAATTCATGCCTCTGCCATTTCGGCTCATTACAATACAGAGCCACCAATCTTTTCTCATCCTTTAAGGCAGTACCTCAGAGGGGCCAAAAATTTAAGGCCTGCAAGGAGATCATCAATACCTGCATGGGGCCTCAATTATGTCTTGGAGAAACTCACCCTGCCTCCTTTCGAGCTAGTTGCTGCAGCTGATATAAAGTTTTATCTTGGAAAACAGCTCTGCTCCTAGCAATAACTTCTGCAAGACGAGTCTGAGCTACAGGCGCTCATGACTGTGGAACTTTTTATCATTTTTTATCCAGACAGGGTTTCTCTGAGGATAAACCCAACATTTATGCCTAAGGTAGTGTCCAGTGTGACCCTTAACGAAACTATTTATCTGCCTACTTTTTATCCAAACCCACAGAGTAAGGGGGAGAGAATTCTGCATTCTTTGGACATAAACAGACAGCTACGCTTCTATTTGAACAGAACCAAAGCTTTCAGAAAGAGCAATTACTAGTGGCATATGCTGCAGGATCACAGGGAAAGGCCATCTCGAAGTACACTATTTCAAAGTGGATAAGCCACTGCATTAGTTTCTGCTATTCACATCATGGCAAGCCAATACCTAAGGGCATTAGGCCACATTCAACCAGAGCAGCAGCCACTTCAGCAGCCTTCCTCAGGGGAGTGCCAACCAAAGACATTTTAGATGCTACTTGGAGTTCAGTGCATACATTCACAAAATACTGTCACTTACCACTCTACTCTAAATCCAGGGCAGGCTTTGCCACTGCAGTTCTGCAGGGCCCAATAACTGCCCCTAATGCTATTTAGTTCCAACCTCCCAACCTTAGCTTTGGGATTCAACCCAATTGTAATGACTGCAACAGTGAAACACTAAGAAACATAGTACAGTTGTGTACACTTACCATAAATGTAGATGTTGGAGTGTATTCACTGTTGCAGTCCAGGTTACCCACCCGCCACCCCCTTTTCTTTGCTGGAACTTATCTGTGCTTCTCCATTCTATACAACCTATGTGGTGCATTTGCTTGTAGATGAAGGCAAAATATATACTTTGGTGCATGCACGCATGTTTTATTGACATTTTCAGCCTACCTTTTTGGGGGCACCTGACATCTGGGGCAAGAAAAACTGAAGAAAATGGCGGCTGCAACTTTTATATACCTCTGGCGCACTGACGTCAGGGTAGAGGTGACAGCAACCGATGCCGGACCTAGACTTTGGAATTCAGGCTGACTGAGGGTAGCCTGCCAGCAGCATAACCAATTGTAATGACTGCAACAGTGAATACACTCTAACATCTACATTTATGGTAAGTGTACACAACTGTACTTTCCTGAGTTTAGACTGAAGGCCTGGAAGAGACCAGAAAGGACCAATTCTTAGGGCAATGCCTGCTGAATCTTGGAGGCTGTATTTGCATGAAATCTTTCAGAGTTTGCATAGATTTAGCTTTTTCCTCCATATTTTTAAGGATGACTACTGCTTTGTTGCCAAACAGGTGGTCTCGTTTTAAGGGAGTATCCAGTAATTTTAGCTTTAACATCTGGCAAATTCTGCTCCTAAAGCCAAGCATGCCTTCTAAGCACAGACCCAGTGACAGCAGCCTTGCAGGATGCTTCTTAAGAGTCAAAACCCCATTGTAAAGTAGGTTTACCACATAGGTGGTAATCCATTAAGTACGGAAGAAGTAATTAGAAATTTGGGGACCAACGTAGATAGTAATCTCTCCTTTGATAATCACGTTGCCAAAGTGGTTAGAAAGACCTTCTATATAGCCCACCTTATCACAAAAGGGTTTGCATCTAGATCAAGAGAGGTCATTGTGCCTCTCTACTCATCAGGCCCATAATTGAATACAATGCCCCTTTTGGGATGTACCTTACCCGACACCTGTAGCAACTGGAGAGACCCCAAAAGTACCTCACCAAGAGGAACATGGGCTATAAACAGATGTCCTATGCAGTTTGACTAAAACTCCAGCTCTACTCAGTTGCTTACCGCCTACTCAAAGGCGATCTATGCCTGACGTACAAAGCCATGTCAAACCCAGAATTAATGGACATGCTCCATCTCAAAAAATCCAAGTCCCTTAGAGCTACACGCTCCAGGGACCTAAACCTCAGCACAAAAATAAATAGGACATGCTGGAGGGACAGATTCATTTCCCATAGACTCCCCTCACTCTTGAATAGAATCCCAATTCATGTTAGACATAGCCCCTCGCTCACCCTTTTCAAGCGAAATCTTGACACGTGGATGGGAAATCGCAAATTCACCCCTGGGATCTCTTCTGTGTGCCTGCTAGACAGAGGCACAGTAAACTAATCTTAAAAGGGTACCTTCTGTGACCTACTTTACAGAGACACACAGTAGGCTAATCTAATAGGGAGGCGGAAGCCAAATACACTCTGGCTAGGCTTATAAATGCCTTTAGTGCAGATAGCCTAGTATCTACCTATGAACCAACTTGTTCAGCAGAATGCATTAAATTCTGTAATTCTTTATTTTCAGCAGAGTCAGGAATCAACTTAATTTTCTGTTTTAGTCCCACAATATGCTGCTGATGCATTAACCTATGAAACTGGCAGTTTAAGGCCCTAATGGCCAGTGTAGCAGAAGTGTATACCTTCTTACCCCATCTGTCCAAGGCCCTGGAATCTCTCTGAGGGGGTAGGGTTTTTGGCAGTAGTAGCCTTAATGACTTTAGGTCCCTGGGAAATGGTCTCTGGTCCACAGTAGGATTCTTGAAGAGGAATATGCGAGAGTCAGGTACTCTAATACCTGTCGGGATTCCTGGGAGCCGAAGGTAAGGTGGCTGAGGCCAGGCTAGATTCCAAGAAAGCATCTACAATGTCCAGGACAGGAGGGATAGCTAAAGGCCTGTGCTGAGGTAGGAGTAAGAATTCCCTAAGCCTCTTTTTGGAGTCAGAGTAATTCTGGCTTTCCCAGCAGAAATGTTCCCTAAGAGTGTGCAAGGTTTCACCAAAAGAAAAATCTTCTGGAGGGGAAGCAGAGGGAATGGAGTCCTCTGCATCAGAGTCCTCGTAGGTATTTAAGGGCAAATCCTGGTAATCAGAAGAAACAGAAAATACAGAATCCTGATCAGAAAAATCGGAAGGAAAATCAGTCCTAGGTCTCTTACATGGAGAGGGCTGGCTTCCCCCAATTAAAGTAATAAGGTCTTCAGCCATTCTTGTTGTTTAGGCATATGAATATGACCATGTAGTTTGGACATCTGTTTTCTAGCCATGGATTGAGTTTTAGGCCTTGAAGGTGGCGTCTGTTTGAAATGCAAGTCAGTAGGCTTGAATACACCTCAGTAGCCAGTGCTGCACAGCGGCTCTGGACCCATCCAAGGTAGAGACATCCTCTGCTTCCATGGTCGAAGAAGCATCTTGAGGCATACCGGACTCTGGGTGTCAATAGAGGCCTGCGAATCTGAGTTAGTGGGCATCAGGGGCTGCGAATGTGCCTGAGTACTGGCGACTAGCTTAACGGAAGTGTCGTCGGCAGCTGTGGACCTATGCAGTCTGTCCGTCTTTGTTTTTTTGGAATGTCGGTAGTCGGATGGCTTACCAAAGCCATTTCTGGATAATTAAACAGAGTACCGAAATAGTTTGCTGTAAAAATGGACCGAATAGTTAGAGGATTGGATAAGACACAAAACCGACAATGAGGGACGTCGTGGTCTGGGTCTAAGGAAGGAATGCAGTACGAATGTCAATCTTTGAGGTATTTGCTTTCCACAGGTAATACAATTGTTAATGTTAACTAACATTGGTTTAGAGAAAGAAAAGATCCCCAATGGGGGGGTGGGGGTACTTAGCTTACACTTTGGTTCTGAAACTCAAAAATGAAAATTTCAGTAGTCTGCCAACCGTCACTTGCGAACTGCTTCTGCTTCGGGCACTGCACGGCAACAAAGACTGATGTAATGGCATCAGCTGCATGCTTTATACCCCTGACTATCTGACATCATAGAAGAGGAGACTGCATCCGCCGCAGGACCCAAGACTTTGATATTCAGGCCAGCTGAGGGCTACCTGCAGGCAGGTAACCCAAATGTAATGACTGCAGCAGTGAAACACTAAGAACATGCATTTCTGAAGGCTGACCCCCCCCCCCCCCACACACACACACACACTTTGGCTTGAATGAGATGGGTCTTTCTCTCAAGTTCGAGAATTAGTGTCCCCAGGGTCCATTCTGTTTTCTCAAGGTGTTTGCAGCCCACTGACTTACTGTTCCTCTAGCAAAAAAACCTAGGTAAAGTGTGGTACCCCAACTTTAGAAAAAAAAGCCCCGCCCCCCCCACTGCATACATAACAATATTGTGATTGGGTGTGTATGTAGACTGTACTACTGTGCAGGTTTACAGGGTCTAGATGTTATTCATATTTCACTGTTGCAGACTTTACATTTGGGTTATCTGCTTACAGTAGCTTTCATTCGGCCTGATTATCAAAGTCTTGGGTCCTGCGTCGGGTGCGGTCTCATCTTCCGTGACGTCAGGTAGTCGGGGGTTTAAAGCATGCAGCTGATACCATTACATCAGTCTTCCTTGCCGTGCGGTGCCCGAAGCGGAAGCAGTTCGCAAGTGCCAGTTGGCAGACTCCTGAAATTTTCGTTTTAGTTTCAGATCTGAAGTCTTCAACTAAAGCTAAGTACCCCATTAGGGAAACAACTTCTTACTCTAAACCGATGTCAGTAAAAGTCTAACTGTATTTCTTGTGGAAAGCAAATACCTAAAATATTTTCATTCGTACTGTATTCCTTGCCTAGGCCCTGACCACGGCATATCTCGCTGTCTGTTTTGTGCCTTATTTAAACCACAAACTGTTCGTTGTCTGTATATTTTCGCTTCTAAATATTTTGGTACTCAGTTCAATTATCCAGGTATGTCTTCGGTAAGCCACCTGACTACAGACATTCCGAAAAAATGCAAAGATATACAGGCTGCCTAGGTCCAAAGCTGCTGGCGACGCTTCTAAGCTAGTTGCCAGTTCGCCGGTACTCAGTGAGGTTCTTTCGCAGCCCCTGATACCCACTATTTCAGATTTGCAGGCCTCTACTGAGACTCATTCGGAGTCTGGTATGCCGCGAGACGCTTCAACTGTGGAACCTGCGGATGTCTCTACCTAGGATGGGTCCGGAGCCGCTGTGCAGGCACCGGTTTCTGTGGGTGTATTCAGGCTTACTGACTTGCATATTAAACAGACGCCATCTTCAAGGCCTAAAACTCGAACCATGCCTAGGAAACGGACGCCCAGACTTCATGGTCAGGTCTCTATGCCTAAAAAACAAATAATCAGAATGGCTGAAGACATTATTACTTTAATCAGGGGAAGCCAATCTTCACCCTCTAGGAGACCTAGGACTGAATTTGCTTATGGTACTTCTGACCAGGATTCTGAAATTTGTCTCCTCTGATGACCAGGATTTACCCTTCTCCACCTAGGATTCTGATGCATAAGACTCTATTCCCTCTGCTTCTCCTTCAGAGGATTTTTCTTTTGGTGAAACCTTGCATACTCTTCAGGAGCATTTTCACTGGGAAAGCCAGGATTATTCTAATTCTAAATAGAGGCTTAGAGATCTCTTACTCCTTCTCCAACACAGGCCTTTAGCTATCCCTCCTGTGCTGGACATTGTTGATGATGCCTTTTCGGAATCTAGCTTGGCCCTCGACTCTTCTGCTCCCAGAAAATCTGATGGATACTACAGGGTTCCTTTTTAAAAATCCTACTGCGGATCCAGAGACCGTTCACAGGGACCCAAGGGCATTAAAGCTACTACTGTCAAAAATCCTACTCCCTCTGATAGAGATTCCAGGGCCCTGGATAGATGGGGTAAGAAGGTATACACCTCTGCAACCTTCGCCATCAGGGCCTTAAATTGCCAGATATTCATCGTGCATATAGCTGCAGTCATAACAGATGGGTTTTCCTGCCGTCAGGCGGGTCCTCAGTAGGCCGAATTCCAAAGTCTAGGTCCGGCGTCGGATGTCGTCGCTTCTTCCCTGACGTCAGTGCGACAGGGGTACAAGAACCAGCCGACGCCATTTTCTTTAGTCTTTCTTGCCGCGCGGTGCCCGAAGCAGTTCACAAGTGCTGGTCGGCCAGCTTCTGAGATTACGAATATTTTTCAACCGAAGTCTTCTTGAAAGCTAAGTACCCCGTTGGGGAAACTTTTCTTGCCTCAGACCGATGTCAGACAAGGTTAATAATTGCATTTCATGTGGGAAGCAAATACCGCATAAGGATTTTCATTCCCTCTGCATTCCTTGCTTAGGCCCAGACCACGACGTCTCGGCCTGTCGTTTTTGTGCTACATTCAACAGACGCACCATTAAGCGTCGGGCGGAGTTCGCCCAACACTATTTTGGCAAAAAGTTTAATTACATTATGTCGTCAGATACTCAGACTCCAGTTTTGAGTAAAAGACGCAAAGATAAGGACCGATATACGAGGTCCGCGACTTCTACCGACACCACGCCAAAGCCCGACTACAGGTGGTCCGGTCCTCAGCGAGGTGCCTACGCAGTCCCTGACTACCGATGACACTTCATTGGCGGTGTTTTCTGTGCCCGAGGTCGCAGGCTCTTTGGCCCACACCCCGACTACAGATACCGAAGCCACTCTTGGCGGTGAAACTCAGTTTACACAGGCCTGCCACCTCTCAAGGTGTCTTCAGGCCTTCCTCTTCTTTTTCCATCAAGGCTTTCACCAAGCCTAAAGCAGCCATGCATACTAAAAGACAAGCTCCACAGGGCCCCTCTCAAGGTCCCATGCCTAAAAAGCAGATGCTCAAAATGGCTGAGGATTTGATTACTCTTATCAGGGTTTCTCAACCCCCCCGGACAAAAGGCCCAGAGTGGAGGAAGAATCCCCTTCCTCGGACCAGGCCTCCATTCTTTCAGAACATTCTGAAGACTAGGAATATTCATACTCCTCTTTTGAAGATTCTGATGCAGAGGAGTCCATTCCCTCTGTCCCCCCCCCCCCCACCGAGGATTACTCTTTTGGGGGAAACCTGACATACCTTGAGGGAACCCTTCCACTGGGAAGGCCAAGAGTACTCAGACTCCAAGAAAAGGCTTGGGGATTTCCTCTTGCTCCCTCAGCACAGGCCTCTGGCTATACCTCCTGTCTTAGACATACTAGATGATGTGTATTCTGAGGCCTGCCTTAACCCAGATTCTTTACCTCCAGCTCCAGTCAAGCCTGACAGGTATTACCGGGTTCCTGATTCACACCAATTCCTATACAAAAGCCATGCGGCTGACCCAGAAACTATTTCACCGGGTCCCAAGGGAATTAAGGCCTCCACTGCTAAAAATCCATTACCTTCAGAGAGAGATTCCAGAGCTTTAGAATGGTGGGGGAAAAAGGTATACACCTCTGCCACCTTAACCATGAGGGCATTAAACTTGTCAGTTCCATATGTTAAAGTACCAACAGTTTCTGTTATCACAGTTGAAAAGCAAAATGTCACAACCTGAACAATCAGACTTGAAGGAGTTGCAGGATTTGTTACATAGTGCAGAACAAGTGGGTAAACCTACCTTGCAATGTGGTTTTGATGCTTTAGAGGCCTCATGTACAGCTGCTGTTACCGGATCAGTCATACGTAGACATGCTTGGCTCAGAGCAAACCTTACCAGATCATGTCAAAGCTAAATTACTAGATGCACCTCTGCAAAAAGATGTATTGTTTGGTGTTAAAAGCTAAGGAGGTATTAAAGAAAATGGAGGAAAAGGCAAAATCAATGCAAACAGTGAAAGATTTCCTACAGGTACAACCTCCACGTTTCAGTAGAAATTGGCCTTCAAAAAATTGGTCCTTTCCAGCCACGGACAGACCCCAAAGAGGTAGATACAGGCGTCCTAGGGGTAGAGGGCAATCTCAAGGATCGTTTAGAGGCAGACAATGGCAAGCTCCTACTCAGAGGTGGTGAGGATAGTTCACAGCCATTCAGAAAGCAGAACCAATGACTTCCCCCTTTGCATGCCAAGCAAGGCTCAAATGGCAGCACCTTTAGGCGGAAAACTGGCATTTTCGAAAAATTGGCATATTGTCAAAAGACAAATGGATCCTGGACATTATAGACAGAGGCTACAGATTCCACTTTCACACCCTTCCAAAAATGAGAGGCATGCCAAACCTGCCACACAATCAAAGGGCAGAGGCACAAAAACAAATTTCAGATCTCATGGACATGAAAGCTATTCAAGAGGTACCTGCACAAGAACAGGGTCAAGGTTTTTATTCCAGACTATTCTGGTACCAAGGAAGGGCAAAGATTGGAGACCTATTTTGGACCTATCCATCCTAAACATATTTTTACTCGTGCCAAAATTCAAGATGCTCACATTACAGCAGCTTCTTCCCATGCTGGGCAAGGAGTCTTGGTTGGTAACATTGGACCTCAAGGAGGCATACCTGCATGTCCCAATCAGACAAGATTGCAGAAGATACCTCAGATTTCCTGCAGGTTCAACACATTATCAATTATCTGCATTGCCCTTTGGTTTATCTACTGCGCCCAGAGTGTTCACGAAATGCCTGGCATCAGTAATTGCCTACTGCAGACTTCAAGGGATACAAATATACCCATATTTGGACGACTGCCTGATCCAAGCGTACAGCAAGCACATACTTCTGAAACATCTGGCGTTTGTAATAATGTTGAATTCTCTGGGATACACGGTCAACAAAAAGAAATCAAGGCTAATACCTTCTCAAACAATTTTCCTGGGTGCCAGCTTGGATACCAACACCCAGATGGCCTACCTCACGCCAGAGAAACAAGGGCAACTAATTCAGTACTTCAGAAAACTGGCAACTTTCACCAGGCTGACTGCAAGGAAAATCCTGCAGGCTCTGGGATTCATGGCATCTTGCATCCTACTAATCCCATGTGCAAAGCTGCATATGAGGAAACTTCAATGGTAGCTAAAAAACCTATGGTCTCAACACAGCCACAGTTTGGAAACAATAATACCACTGATTCCATGTCTTCAAAAGGAATTTGTGGTGGGCTCAAGCATGCCAAAGAAACACAGGTCTCCCATTCTGCAAGCCTCAAGCAAATCAAGTCATCACAACAGACGCCTCTGACTACGCCTGGGGGGGCGCACATGACAGACCAGTGCATTCAGGGCAAATGGTCCCAAAAAGAAAAGCACCTACACATCAATCAAAAGGGAATGCTAGCAGTAATAAATGCTAATTATCTTTCAAAGACCTACTGCATCCAGGCCAGCTATTAAGGACAGACAACACCACAGTAATGTGGTACATAAACAGGGTGGAACCCATTCATACCCCCTATGCAGGCTAGCCATGTCTCTTTGGAACATAGCTCTGGAATTACAAATCGAACTTCAAGCACAGTACCTGCCAGGCAAGGAAAATACACTGGCAGACAACCTAAGCAGAAATATGACAGATCCACACGAATGGAAGTTGCATCCTCAAGTTTTTACAAAGATAATTCAAGCATGGGGAGGGCCAGACCTACGAACCAATCCTTCCTCTGCCTCCCGCAGAAATCACCAATTGGCAAAATTCTGCTCAAGGACCTTTCATCCACAGGCCTGGAAAGTGGACGCACTCTTTCAGTTGGACAACAATGACAGTTTATGCCTTTCCACCTCTTCCTCTGCTGCCCAAAGTTCTATTAAAAACCAGAGCAGACAGACCAAAGATGATTATCATTGTTCCAGACTGGCCAAGACGACACTGGTACCCACTCCTGAGGAGCCTGACGCATTCCCCACCATGGATCCTGCCTCTAATGCCTCTTCTACTGACTCAGCACAACTTCAAAACTCTTCAGTCAGCTGAAAACACTTAATCTAGCCACATGGAAGATTCCTTAAAATCACAACAGACCCTACTCTCCAAGGAGGTGCAGGATGTCATTTTGGAGGCCAGAAGACCTTCTACTAGAAAAGCCTACTCCGCAAAATGGAAACGGTTTTGTGCCTGGAATGAGAAAAAGGGCCAGAATCTTGGAATACTGAATTTACTTCAAATATTACAGTACCTAGCTGAGATGCTAAGCAGTGGACTTTCATTCTCCTCCAAAATCCATGCCTCAACCATTTCTGCAGAATACAACACTGATCCTCCTTTATTCTCTCACCCCCTCTTAAGACAGTTTCTCAGAGGGGCTAAGAATATAACCCCCCCAAGGAAACAACCAGTACCTTTTAAACAGACGAACCTGGTCACAATAAGAGCCACGCCTCTTAAAAACAACTTTGCAGTTTATTATTAATAAACTGCAAAGTTGTTTTTGAGGCGTGGCTCTTATTGTGACCAGGTTCGTTTGTTTAAAAGTTTTTAGCAGTTGTTTGTGAAACAACCAGTACCTGCTTGGGACCTCAATTTCATTTTAGAAAAACTGACCTTGCCTCCTTTTGAGCCAGCTGCTTCAACAGAACTGCAGTATTTGTCCTGGAATACAGCCTTCCTGCTGGCTATCACCTCAGCTCGCAGGGTTTCGGAACTACAAGCCCTCATGGCTGTGCAGCCTTTCATCATTTTCCATCAGGACAGAGTTTCCTTACGAACCAATCCTTCCTTTATGCCAAAGGTAGTATCCAGGGTAGCCTTGAATCAGACTATCCACTTACCTACCTTTTACCCTAATCCTCAAAACAGAGGAGAGACTACTACATTCCTTGGACATTCACAGACAGCTATGTTATTATTTGGACAGAACAAAGCCTTTCAGAAAATCAGAGCAACTCTTTGTGTCCTATGCTACAGGAGCTCAAGGGAAGTCTATTTCCAAACAGACAATCTCAAAATGGATAGCCCACTGCATACGCTTTTGTTACTCTTTTCATGGTATAACTGTACCTGCAGGCATCAGATCTCACTCCACAAGGGCCACAGCTACCTCTGTAGCTTTCCTCAGGGGGGTTCCTACCAAAGATATTTTGGAAGCTGCCCTGTACATACTTTCTCCAAGCACTATCACCTACCATTATACTCCAAATCTAGAGCGGGCTTTGCCACTGCAGTCTTGCACGCATCCTGGCTCCTCCTAGTTCCACCTAGTGCCTACCACCCCTTTTTTAGCTTTGGGATTCTACCCATGTGTTATGACTGCAGCTGTATGCACGATGAACATAGTACAGTTTTGTACCTACCATAAATGTAGATGTTCGAGTGCTAATACTGCTGCAGTCCAGGTTTCCCTCCTTCCTTCCTCTCTTGGGCAGGCCTAATGGCTAACACCTCCTCATACAACCTGATTGGGGTATTCTTTTATGGTGTATTTGCTTGCAACTACTGTTTTTTGATTATATTGCATTATTACATAAATTTATGTATTGCCTTCCTTCTGGGGGCACCTGATATCTGGGGCAAGAAAAACTGAAGAAAATGGTGTCGGCTGGTTCTTTTATACCCCTGTCGCCCTGACATCAGGGAAGAAGTGACGACATCCGACGCCGGACCTAGACTTTGGAATTCGGCCGACAGAGGACCCGCCTGACGGCAGGAAAACTCATCTGTTATGACTGCAGCTGTATTAGCACTCTAACATCTACATTTATGGTAGGTACAAAACTGTTGAAGTAGCAGCAGCATATTATTGAATTGCTTAAACAGAAAATTATTTTGATTCCAGATTGTGCTGAAAATAAGGATTTACAGGATTTAATGCATCCTTCTGAACAGGTTGCAAAACATACTTTGCAATGTGGTTTTGATTCACTAGAGGCATTTTGCAGGGCTGCTGTCACCGGGTCTGTTCTTAGAAGGCATTTTTGGCTTAAGGAGCAGTCTTTGCCAGATCATGCTAAAACTAAATTGCTGGATGCTCCCTTAAATCAGGACCACCTGTTAGGCAACAAAGCAGAAGTTGTTCTTAAGATGGAGGAAAAAGCTAAATCTATGCGAACTGGTAAAGATTTCTTAAAGTGCAGCCTCCAAGATTTAGTAGGCATTGGTCCTTTCCTGCCTCTTCCAGGCCTTCTCAGTTCAAACCCAGAACCAACAGAACAACCAGGCTTCAGTCCCAGGGTACGCAACAGAATTAAGCAGTGGGGGGGGGGGGGCTCCCACTTCCAAATCAGGGAGTAGTAAGACCCCCCCCCTCCCATATGGTAAGCTGTCTCAATGACTTAACTTTAAAACTTCCAAGCACTTCTCAACTGACTGCTCCTTTATGGGGAAAGATTGCTCTGCAAGCAAAAAACTGGTAACTCGTTACCCTGGACAAAATGGGTTTTTAACAGTTTCCCAAGGATGCAGATTTCACTTCCACACACTACCAACCCCAAACAGTTGGCCAGATCTATGCTCAAATCAGTGGGCAGAGGCTCAAAAGCAAATCTCTGTCTCTCTCAACATTAAAGGCTATCCAGACTGTACCAGATGAGGAAAAGGGACAAGGTTTCTACTCAAGACTTTTCCTGGTACCCAGAAAAGAACACTCCTGGCGTCTTATCTTGGACTTTTCTATCCTAAACACCTTTTTGGTGATTGTAAAATTCAAGATGCTAACTCTTCACCAGTTGCTTCCTATGATAGGCAGCGATGCCTGGTTGGTAGCACTGGATGTAAAGGAAGCCTACCTCAACATTCCAATCACGGAATCTTGCAGAAAATACCTAAGCTTCAAAGCAGGCTGCATGCACCATCAGTTCTCTGCACTGCCCTTTGGCTTAGCTACTGCGCCCTGGGTATTCACAAAGTGCCTAGCTCCAGTCATTGCGTTTTTCAGGCAAAGAAATATTCAAATATACCCATACCTGGACGATTGTCTAATTCAGGCAGAAAGCCAAGACATACTTTTGAATCTGGCATTTATACAAAAGGTGCCAACTTGTCTAGGGTACACCATAAACGAAAAGAAATCACAGCTGGTACCCTGTCAACAAATTATATTCCTGGGAGCAAGTTGAACACAACTTCCCAGATGGCTTTCCTCACGCCAGAGAAACACTCATTTGGCAACTTACTTCAAACTAGTGGCCACAAAAACCCTGCTATCTGCAAGGCAAATATTGCAAGCCTTCGAGTTCATGGCCTCGTGCATTCTACTAATTCCATATGCAGCACTGCATATGAGGAAACTAAAATGGTATCTAAAAAGCCTATGGTGTCATCATTCTCAGGATCTAGAAGCAATGATTCCTATCATACCATGCCTACAGTTAGAATTCCTTTGGTGGGCAGAGGTCTGCCACCAAATCAAGGGACTACCATTCACTCTACCCCCTGCTGCCCAAACCCTAACAATCAATGCATCAGACTATGCATGGGGGGCTCACCTGGCAGGCAAGTACATTCAGGTCAAATGGAACCCATGTCAAATGCACCTGCATATCAATCAAAAAGAAATTTTAGCTGTACAGAATGCTCTGACAGCCTTCAAGGGCCACATTCTTCCAGGACAATTAATGGTAAAAACCGACAACACCATTGTTATGTGGTACATTAACAAGCAGGGGGGGGTACCCATTCCTATCCCCTCTGCAGACTAGCCATGACTCTGTGGAACACAGCCTTGAGCTACCAAGTGCATCTACAGGCTCAATTCCTGCCAGGAAATCTAAATACACTGGCAGATGAACTAAGCAGAAATCTTATGGACCCACATGAGTGGAAACTGGAATCAGAGACCTTCAACATGTTAAACAAATGAGGGAGCCCAGGTATAGCCCTGTTTGCCTCCCAGCAGAACTACCAATTGGACAAAGACTGCACAAGGACTCCCCACAAGCAAGCTTGGAAAGTGGATGTTCTGTCTTTCAGCTGGAAAAACCTATCTGTTTATGCCTTTCCTCCTCCGCCTCTCTTCTCCAAAGTACTACTGAAGATCAAACGGGACAAACCAAGGATGGTACTGATTGCACCAGACTGGCTATGTCAACACTAGTACCCCCTCTTGCGCAGTGTCACAGCTAGCCCCATGGCACCTGTCTCAGACCCTTACCCTGCTGTCACAGCAGGAGAGCCAGATTCTGCACTCCCAGCTTCAAACCCTGAACCTGGCAGCCTGGCTAATTACCTAATGTCTCAGTTGCTATCCCTCAGTAAACAAGTGTTGGATGTCATTTTGGAGGCAAGGAGGCCTAGTACTAGAAAATCTTATGCTGAAAAATGGAAAAGATTCTATGGCTGGATCCAAACTCAGAGGATGACCACAGCAGCACCCAGTTTATCTCAGATTCTTCAATACTTAACTAAGATGCTTCACAAGTGCCTTTCCTTTTCCTCCATCAAAATTCACGCAGAGGGGCCAAAAACTTCAGACCATCCAGGAGAGCTCCAACTCCAGCCTGGGACCTTGACTTTGTATTGGAAAAACTCTCTCTACTTTTGAGCCAGCTGCAAGTGCTGAATTTAAATTCCTTTCTTGGAAAACAGCCTTCCTCTTAGCAATCACTTCAGCAAGAAAGGGTATATGAATTACAGGCCCTTATGGCAGTGGAGCCTTTCATCATCTTTCATGTGGACAGGGTGTCCCTCAGGACCGATCCCTCCTTCATGCCCAAGGTAGTATCCATTGTGGCTCTTAAATCAGTCCATTAATTTGCCAACCTGCTTTTCTAATCCGCAGAACAAAGGGGAACGGATACTGCACTCCTTAGATGTGCCCAGACAACTTAGATTTTACTTGGACAGGACTGAACCTCAAAGAAAATCTGAACTGCTGGTGGCATTTGCTGCAGGGGCAGAGGGGAAGGCCATTTCAAAGCAAACCATTTGTAAATGGATAGGCCATTGCATTAATTTCTGTTATAAGCACCATGGAAAACATACCCCACAGGGGATAAGACCACACTCAACCAGGGCTGCATCTACCTCTACAGCCGTTTTCAGAGGTGTCCCTACAAGGGACATCCTAGAAGCTGCTACCTGGTGTTCTGTACATACTTTCACCAAGCATTACCATTTGCCAATTTTCTCTAAATCTAGAGCTGGCTTTGCCACTGCAGTTTTGCAGGGTGTTGTAGCTTGTCCAAATGCTATCTGATTTCCTCCTATCCTTAGCTTTGGGAATCTACCCAAGTGTGATGACTGCAGCAGTGAAACATGAACATAGAATAGTTGTGTACACTTAACGTAAATGTAGATATTAGAGTGTATTCACGGTTGCAGTTCTGGTTACCCTCCCTCCAGCCCCCTAGCTTTTGGCTATATCTCTGTTCTCCTTTACTATGCTTAAAAGCGTTTTGGTGTATTTTCTTTTTTGTTGGAGGTGTAACCTTGAGTGTGTGTAATATATATATATATATATATATATATATATATATATATATATATATATATATATATATATATATATATTTGCTTCCCATTAGGGGGGCACCTGACATCTGGGGCAAGAAAAATGTATGATGTAATGCCATTGGCTGCATGATTTATACCCCGACTACCTGACGTCATGGAAGATGTGACTGTAACCGGCACAGGACCAAAGACTTTGATAATCGGGCTGTCCTGAGGGCTACTGCAAACAGATAACACAAATGTGATTACTGCAACAGTGAATACACTCAACATCTACATTTATGGTAAGTGTACACAACTGTACTTTCTGAATGTCATCAATTGCTTTTTAAAAGCCCTACTGCTGATCCAGAAGTTATTTCTCAAGGGCCCTAGGGTCTTAAGGCTACTATTGCTAAAAATCCTGTGCCTTTTGATAAGGAGTCTAGGGCCTTGGACAGGTGGGGTCAAGTCTATACCTCTGCAACTCTTGCCATTAGGTCATTAATTGTCTTTTTACCATGCTTAAGTATCAGCAGCATACTTTGGAGGCTATTAAGGCTAAACTTGGAGATGTTCACTCCATGACCAAGAACAAAGATTTACAAGACTTTCTGAATTCTGCCACTTTAGTTAATAAGCATTCATTTCTTTGTGGTTTTGACACTTTGGAGGCTTCCTGCAGGGCGGCAGCCACTGGTTCTGTAATTAGAAGGCATGCTTGGCTCAGGGAGCAGCCTCTTTCTGATCCTGTTTAGTCTAAATTGCTGGATGTTCCTTTGCACAAGGACAAACGTTTTGGTAATAAGGTTGAGGAGGTACAAAAGTTTGAGGATAAGGCAAAATCTATGCAAGCTGTAAAAGATTTCCTTCAGGTTCAGCTTCCTCGGTTTAGTAGGCATTATCCTTCCAAGATTTGATCTTTCCCTGATACTGGCAAGCAGGGTTCCTCTAGGCCTACTGATTTCAGATCATCCAGAGGGCAGTCTTCTGCCCCCCAAAGGGCTAAACAATGGCATTCCTTTTCTGCTGAATCGAGGAGTTCTAAGCCAGCTTCCCAAAGCAAACATTCTCAATGACTCTGGTCGTCTTGTGCCTACCTCTGCGGGCCCTGGGTTTCCATTGGGGGGAAGGTTAGATGGTCTACCATCACAGATGACAAATGGATGCTCAATATAGTAAACCAAGGTTACAAGTTTTACTTTCACACCTTCTCTGTTTTACAAGGGTTCCCAGACATACCCAGAACTCTCAGGGCAGAGGTAGAAACTGAAATTTCTTCTTTACTGACTATGGCGGCTTTAGAGCTAGTTCCTGCAAATCAGGCAGGCCTAGGTTTTTATTAAAGATATTTTCTGGTACCCAGGAAAGGGGACACCTGGCGTCCTATTCTGGATCTGTCTATTCTAAACACTGTTTTTTCTGGTGATTCCCAAATTCAAGATGCTCACCCTTCAACAGTTGCTACCAATAATGAGCAAGGATTCATGGCTAGTAACGTTGGATCTCAAGGAGGCTTATCTGCACATCCCAGTAAGGGAAAGTTGCAGACATTTCCTTTGCTTCAGGGCCGGGGGAGCAACACTTTCAATTCTCTGCGTTGTCCTTGGCTTATCTACTGCTCCCAGAGTTTTTACGAAGTGCTTGGTTCCAGCCATTGCTTTTTGCAGGCAGAAAAACATTCAAATTTATCCTTACCTGGACGAATGTCTCATTCAGTCAAACTCCCCAGAACAGTTAAAGGATTTGGATTTCGTGAAGAACACTCACCTCTTTGGGTTACACTCTCAACGAAAAGAAGTCAAAGTTGGTTCTTACAAGGGAGGTTGTTTTCCTGGGAATGCATCCGAATACAGCCATCTAGATGGTCGTACTCCCTCAACAGAAGCAAGAAGATCTTTTGGCTCACTTCAAAAACTTGGCAAGCATGAACCCAGCTCAATGCAAGGCAATTCCTGCAAGCACTGAGATTCATGGCTTCATGTATTTTGATGATCCCACATGCAAGGCTGCATATGAGAACTTCAGTGGTACCTCAAGATTCTTTGGTGTCAGCACACACAGGACTTGCTTGATTCTTTCCCTGATTCCATGTCTACAAGTGGAGTTCCTCGGGTGAGCGACAGCCTGTTCTCAGAACAAGGGTCTGCCTTTCCGCGGCAGCCAGACTCTCACCACGGATGCCTCAGATGTTGCATGGGGGGCTCAACTGGAAGGCAGGGGCATACAGGGGACTTGGAGCAACCAGCAGACTCATCTGCTCATAAACTTAAAAGAATTGATGGCAGTGCAGCAGGCCTTGCTGGCTTTCAAGTACCTACACTACTCTGGGACTCTGGTCAGGACAGACAATACCGTAGTCATGTGGTACATCAGCAAGCAAGGGGGGACTCTACTCTTAGCCTTGTGCAGACAAAGCATGAGACTATGGTCCATAGCATCCATGGGCTTGCATCTTATAGCCCAGTATCTCCCAGAGAGGCTTAACTCCTTGGCGGATCATTTGAGCAGACATTTTCTGGATCCTCATGAGTTCCAACTGAACAAGGACATTTTCCACCACATCACTCATCATTGGGGCACCCCACAAGTGAATTGTTTCTCCTCACACCAGTCATCTCCTTCCGACATTCTGCACCATGGAATTTCATATCAAAGCTTGGAAGGTGGATGTGTTGACCTTCCCATGGACACATCTCTGTTTATGTATTCCCTCCTCTGCCTCTTCTTCCCCGAGTGCTGCTAAAGATAAGGGATGAGCACCAAAGGCTATTCTGATAGCTTCAGATTGGCCCAGACAGCATTGGTATCCCCTCCTTCGCAGCCTTTCACAGGCGCAGTCTTGGCATCTTCCCCTGGTGCCAGATCTGTTGGTTCAGGGAGGGGGAAAGTTCCTTCATCCTCATCTTCAAACTATTCATTTAATTGCCTGGCTAATAGTTTAAAATCTCTCCAGCAGGTGGTCAGAGTTTTTCATGAGGCCAGGAAGGAGGCCTGGCACCAGAAAATCTTATGCAAACAAATGGAAGAGATTTTGCTCTTGGATGCTGGCTGAAGACTCTTCTCATCCTTCTCTTTCCCTCGTTCTTGACTACCTAGCAGTACTGCTTAATGGTCTACTTTCCTTTTCTTCAATCAAAATTCATGCTTCAGCAATTTCGGTTCATTTGTTCTTTTGAGCAACCCATTTTTCTCACCCCTTGATTAAACAGTTCCTGAGGGGAGCTAGTAATTTTAGACCTCCCAGAAGAGTTCCAACTCCTGCTTGGGATCTTAATTTTGTCCTAGAAAAACTTACTCTGCCTCCCTTTAAACCAGCTGCCTCTGCAGATTTGAAGTTTCTGTCCTGGAAGACTGCTTTCCTTTTAGCTGTTACTTCAGCTAAAAGGGTATCCGAGCTGCAAGCCTTAATGGCAGTAGAACCTTTCATCATTTTACACTCTGATCGAGTTTCTCTGAGAACTAATCCCTTCATGCCTAAGGTAGTTTCCAGTTTAACCCTTAACCAATCTATTCACCTGCCTATATTTTTCAATAACCCCCAAAATAAAGGGGAAAGGATTCTGCACTATCTTGATGTGCATAGACAGCTGAGATTTTACTTGGACAGGACTAAATCCTTTCGAACATCTGAGCAGTTGTTGGTTGGTTTTGCTCCTGGGGCTCGGGGTAAAGCTATTTCAAAACAAGCCATCTCCAAATGGAATGCTCATTGTATTAATTTTTACCTGCAGCATGGGAAGGTTCCCCCTCAGGGTATTAGGACCCATTCTACTAGAGCAGCCTCTACCTGTGCAGCCTTTGAGAGGTGTGCCTACTAAGGACATTTTAGAAGCAGCTACTTGGTCTTCTGTCCATATTTTCACAAAGCATTACAATCTACCTTTTGTTTCCTATATCTAGGGCTGGTTTTGCCTCTGCAGTTTTACAGGACCTTCTTACCAACCCTTAATCTGTGATCCTTTCTCCACCCTTTGTCTTTTTCCTGGGCTTTGGAAATCAAAGTTGGGAGGGTGGCCTAATGGTTAGTGTTTGCCTTACAAACAAGGTGCAGGGTTCGAGTCTCTCAAGGGATAATTGGCTAGGCTTAAAATGGCTCGCAAGGGCAGTTAGCGTGGTACTAATCTATGAACCTATCTATGAACCCATATGTGAGGACTGCAATAGTGAAACGAAGAACATAGTACAGATGTTCATAGTGTTTCACTGTTGCAGTCATTACACTTGGGTTATCCTGCTGGCAGGCGACCCGCAGTCGGCCCGAGTTCCGAAGTCTTGGTCCGGTGTCGGTTGCTGTCGCCTCTTCCCTGACGTCAGTGCGCCAGGGGTATAAAAGTTGCAACCGACACCATTTTCTTCAGTCTTTCTTGCCATGCAGTGCCTGAAGCAAATGCAGTTCGCAAGTGCCGGTCGGCCGACTCCTGAGATTTTCAAAATTGAATTTCAGAACCAAAGTCTTCACTAAGTACCCCGTTGGGGAAACTTTTTCTTGCTCCAGACCGATGTCCGTAAAAGTTAATTGTATTTCTTGTGGGAAGCAAATACCTCATAAGGACTTCATTCTTACTGCATTCCTTGCCTAGGCCCTGACCACGACGTTACCAGTTGTCGTTTTTGTGCTAGATTCGATAAACGCACTATGAAACGGTTTGATTTTGCATTTCATTATTTTGGACGAAGATTTAATTACATAATGCCGTCGGAACAACCGACGACCGGAATATATAAAAAACGCAGACAGAGACAGGCATCCGAGGTCCAAAACCTCTTCTAGGCCAGTCACCAGTTCGCCGGTTCTCAGGCGCTTTCGCAGCCCCTGACACCCACTACCTCAGAGCCACAGGCCGTAACCGAAAGCCATGTGGAGACACCAGGGCCTGTGGAAACTCAAGGTATTGGGCCTACGGAAACCATACCCTCAGATGGGTCCGGAGCCGCTGAGCAGGCACTGGCTTTTGAGGGTGTTTTCAGATCTTCACAGCTTACAATTAAAGCTACTACAGCAGCAAAGGCAAAGTCAAAAACACCATTAAAGTCAAGGAAACAAGTGCAGCATTCTCCAGAACAGTCATCCATGCCAAAGAAACAGATGCTTAAAATGGCCGACGACCTTATTACTTTAATCAGGGGTTCCCATCCCCCTCCTGACAAAAGGCCTAGGCAAAACACTGATTCCTCTGATCAGGTTTCCATTTCCTCTGACTCTTCTGACCAGGGCTATTCTCTCCCTCCCTATGAGGACTGGTATTCTGGCTGACTGAGGGCTACTGGGAAACAGATGATCCATATGTGAGGACTGCAGCAGTGAATAAACTCCAACATCTACATTAATGGTAAGTGTACACAGCTGTACTTTATCATGGCTTTAACCTCAGGGCCTTAGTTAAAAAGTAAAACTTATTTTCAAAGGTTTCCTCCCTTCATCTTTCGGAGAGGAAATATCTGGGGCTCAATCCCCCAAAAATCAAGATTCAAAGTAGTCTTCTCCAAGACCACCCACATCATCTCCTCAGGTCTTGGAGCAGTCTAGAAAAAGATCCAGGCAGGATCCGAAGAAAAGTGATGGACCAAACTTCATAGCTGACGAAAAAGTTACCGGATCAGACCATCTCCAGCCCTATTGCTTGAAGTCTCATTTATATGCCAAAGACAAATATTCGCCATCTGTGGGTCTGGTGCCCTCACCTTTTTTGGGGCATCACCGGCCCAGGTTCCTATCCATTGTTTCCACTCATTTGTCCAGAAGTTTGACAGAGGAAGATGTGGAAAGTGATATAGAAGATCCTCTCTGGGCAGAGTCAGGTGGGTGTCTTACTGACTCGTATCCCTTTGGGTCAGGAGGTCCATTCTTGTACCACACCCCTTACTACAACTTCTTTGTCTGATACCTTTATCTGTTTGAGTCCCTGGATCTGGTCAGTCCAGCTCAGTCTAGTTCTGATCTGAAGCTTACTGTGAGTGCTCCAGTTCAGGCTGATCCAGAGGGTGCTCAGAGCTGAAAATTCCTTGTCTGATCTGAGGTATTGGAGTTTTGTTTTTGAATCTGAGGTATTTGGTTTCTCAGAGCTGTCTGCCTTTGAGGCTATGAAAAGGGTTATCTGCCAGGGCAGAACAGACTGATCAAACTCCCTCGGATCTTCAGCTGTCTACAGTGATGTCTGCACTCTGAGCCTTATTGCTCTCTCTACCACAGAGACAGCCGGTCCAAGACCTTCAGGTTTCCCAGCAAGGTATGTTTTTCTCCAAAACCTCCCCAGAACATCCCACCGAGGAGGTCCATAGGAAGAAAATGTAAGAGGAAGCACTTAATCTCCCCAGAAGTCTATCACTGAAGATACAGCCTTTGTTGAATTACCTACCGAAGATGTCTCCTTTGGAGACATTGCAGAGATCCTAAAGCGGAGCGGTGTTTGGATGCTTATCAACCGTTCATTTGAGAAGTTGGTATTCCTGGAGGCTTTTGGTACTGGCCAGTCTACTTCCTGGGTTACTCCACCTACCAAAGAACTTCTTGAATTAGTCTCTTGCCGGATGTGGAAGGAACCCAGCCTAGTTGAACCCATACTCTGGAGACCAGATAGGATTATAGCACTACCTTCGAGGAGGGAGTTTTGTGCTAAAGGGGGTGCCTGTTGATGTCATGGTCATGGCGGCGGCCACCAAGAAGGAATTTGCTGAGCAGAGTTCCACTGTTATCCCCTAACAGAGTTTAGGGTGATGGGCAGGTTTGGGAAATGTCTACACCTCCGCAACCCTAGCTTTAAGGTCGCTGTATTTGGCACGCTTTACTAGGTTGCAGAGAGTTTTGATTGAGGAACTGAGATATCCTCTCAGTATTGTCTGTAGAGGTCCAGTCGTTCGTGGCTTCTCATTTGGCTTCCCTGCAATCTACTTCAAATGAATTCATGAGGCGAATGTCGCCAAAGAACCTCAAGAGCAGTGGGTTCAAGCATTTCCATAAGGAGACCTGCCTGGATGTGCTTGCGTAATTTTGCGGAGCCCTTCAGGTCTTAATCAGTTGCTTTTGACGGCACATCTCTTTGGCTCCAAAGTGAAAGACGCATTATCCAGGTGTGAGAAGGATGGAAGGACCCTTTCTGTTGGGAGTATGGTTTTGGACACCTCAGAGATCATTTTCTAGAAATCGAGGTTGATTGGAAGATGTGTTTCAAGAAATCCCAGGGTCCTTTCCAGGACAGATGAAATTCCTCCAGAGGCAAGGGGGGAAATTCCAGTGGTTGATGCTCATGTTGCAAAGGTGGCCTGCAAAACCAGGGGTCCAGAGATGTATTCTTTTGACCGACGTTACCAGCACTCCAGAAAGGCCCGCTTGTCCCCCTTTGGAGGCAATTGGGGGTAGTTTATCCCTGCACTAGATAACATGGCTAAACATTAAAGATATGTGGGTGCATGGGGATTATTTCCAAAGGTTATATAATGCTCTCTTCTCTTCCACATCCAGTCTTAGAGTCCCCAGTGTTCCACCCTGTCAGAGGGAACAAGCAGCACTTGAATTACAAAAGCTGATAGAAAAGAGGCATCTAAGAGGTTCCACCAGACCAGATAGAATCTGGAACTTGGGATTCTTTTTAGTGCCTAAGAAAACTGCGTACTGCAGACCATTTTTGAATCACAGCAACTTGAACAAGTCAGTTTGATTTACCAAGTTTCTGATGGTAACAGTCCAGTCCTTTCTCCCTTTTCTGGGAGAGGACAAGTGGATGTGCTCCATAGACCTTCAGGATGCATACTATCATTTAAAGATGAACAGGCGATCCAGATTGTACTTGCACTTCTGTACGAGAGCCAGTTATTACTAGTTCAGAGTTCTGCCTTTTCGTGTCTCCACAGCCCCCATGGTGTTCACCAAATGTATGGTAGTAGTAGCTCACTTGAGACTGCAAGGATTCCGGGTGTTTGGCTTATTACTGCCCCGACCAGGCATCAGTTAAAGGGCAAGAAATCAGGTTTTCCAGACGTGCTCTCATCTGAGGATAACCTTAAGCTTTGAAAAGTTTCAACTGGACCTGACTCAGAATTTGGAATCCATAGGAGATGATTAACACAAACTCAGTGATAACTTCACAGCCTCCCTCAAGAGTTCAAACCATATCACTGAACAGGAAAATAGTCTGCAGTATCAAAATTTCAGCCTGCTTGGCCCTTCAAGCTGTAGGATCAATGTCAGCAGCAGTAACACTAGTACCTTTATAGGTTCATAGGTAGGTACTAGGCTATCTGCCATCGGCCTACGTAAGCATAGCCATCAAGGTTCCCTGGCTTACACCACCCAAGAAAGTTATTTTATTTTCCTGTGCCACTGTCGAGCAGAGATGCAAGTGATCCCCGGGGTGTATTTCCCATCCACTCATCAAGATTTTTCTTGAGTGCTAATGAAGAACTTTGCTTGACATAGATGGGTAGCCTGTTCTCGAGTATGGGAAGTCTCTGGGACAGGAATCTTATCTCTCCAGCATGTCCTGTTTGTTGTGGTGAGAAGGTTTAGGTCCCTAGAGCGTGTAGCTCTGAGGGATTGGGATTTCTTAGGTGTAGCATGTCCAACAGCTCTGGGTTTGACAGCTTTATATGTTAGGCAGAGATCACCTCTGAGTAGGCGATATGCTACGGAGTAAAGCTGGGTTTTTTTGAGGCTCAGTGTAGGGCATTTGTTTGAGGCCAGTAATCCTCTTTGTGAGGTACTTCTGTGGCCTTTCCAGCTGCTGCAGATGTCTTGAGGTACATTCCAAAAGGGGTGTTTTACTCTCTAATGGGTCTAATGAGTGTCGAGTAGAGGGGAATAATGACCTCTTTTTTTCCTGGATGAGAACCCTTTTATGATTAGGTGTGCCATGTAGAAGGACTTCTGACTACTGTGGCGATGTGACTATCAAAGGGAGAGACTACTGTCCACCTGGGTCCCAAGGTCTCATCATTCGGTGTTGAGTAGATTGCTGCCTATGTGGTAGTTCATAGGTACAGAGTTTTTACCAAAGGGGATGACACTGCACTTTTTGGCTTTGAGCTTAAGGCCATGCCTCTGACACCAGGCATCTGTCTCAGTGAGGCCCTTCTGTAGTATGTCCACATCATTTGGGGACTTGACTATGGCTCTTAGTTTGCAGTCATCTGCGAACTACGTTTGCCAGAGGCCTTCTGTGTTAGCCTGTACTTCAGAGAAGTAGATACCAAACAGGAGAGGTTACAACATACAAGACAATATACAAAAAGATACACACACAACGTACAACACAACATATCATTCTATATACAATATATACAAAAGTCGCTACAGAAATCCAGTTTTTGTACTAATCACATATTCTGCAGTAATAAGAATAAAACAGTACCATTAGTTTATTACATATACTATGGAAAGTCAAACTGAAACCTCTAAATAACGGTATGTTTTTTAATCCACTTATCTACGCAAATATTTATAAAATGACCATGTTAAAAAGGTTCTAAGTATATCCTTATTGATTCTTACATATATTGCAAATTTCACTTTTAGATGTAATATTTTACCTCTTGAGAATGAAATCTAATAAGTATTCCCAGTACTCATGGTAATTAAGTTTCTCAATAGCCTATAGTGGCTTGTGGGAGGCAATGTATTTGATTGCTACATTTCTAAAACCTTCCCATGCGAGTGGGGTTGCAGTAGTCCAATTCTTTGTAATATAGAATTTGACTAGAGGACATGTTGTAAGACTCTGGGAAGATTATTCATATTTATGTGCAGTATAACTGTTTTCCCAGGATAAAGTACTTTTTTGGTAGCCCATTTTCTATAGTCTTTCCCTTAGTGAACACCATAAGTTATGAACTTTATTACATTCCCACATAACATGTAGAATGTCTGCTGGTTGATGTCCTTCAAGGATGCATCTGCAGTCCTTACAAATGGGTTGTCCTGTCGTCAGGCAGCCCTTCGGTCGGCCGGATTCCAAAGTCTGGGTCTGGCCTCGGCTGGTGTCGCACTTCACCCGACGTTATAGCTGCAGTTATTCGGGTGTAAAGGCATCAGCCGACGCCATCTTCCCCAGTCTTTCTTGCCGCGTGGCGCCCGAAGCAGAAGCTGTTCGCAAGTGCCGGTCGGTCAGAACCAGAGATTACTACTACCGAATACTTCTACTTCCGAAGACTTCTAAAAAGCTAAGTACCCCGTTGGGGACTCTTTCTTGCCTCAGCCGATGTCAGAAAAAGTTAATAACTGTTTAACTTGTGGGAAACAAATACCTCATAAAGATTTCCACTCTTATTGCTTACCTTGTTTAGGCCCAGACCACGACGTAGCAGCTTGTCTAGCCTGTGCTTCTTTTAACCGACGGACGCTTAGATGTCGGTCGGAATTTGCTGAGGAGTTTTTCGGCTCCGATTTTGCTTACATTATGCCGTCGGATCCTCCGACTTCGCAAATATCAAAAAAGCGCAAGGAAAAGGACCGGCACTCGCGGTCTGCGGTTTCGGCCGAAACCGCGGTTAGGCCAACCGTGAGCGTCTCGGTTTCGGCTGAAACCGAGCAAGCGGTTCTTCCTTCAGCCGAAAACTTACCTCCTACCGAGGCCTCTTCCAACCTCGTGGAATCTGCTTCTGATATCCCTCCTGCTCTTGCAGTTTCTCAGGAATTATCTGACGCTATCCCCTTGGATATCTCTACCCCTGCACGTGGAGCTGCTAGGCCACCTGCATCCATGTCCATTAAGGCTTTTGCCAGGGCTAAAGCAGCTAAATCTACTAAATCTGTGCCTGCTAAGACCCCCTCTCACAGGCCTGTGAGCACCATAAGTTATGAACTTTATTACATTCCCACATAACATGTAGAATGTCTGCTGGTTGTTTCTTGCAGTGGGGACATTCAGGTGAGTGTGTATTAAATTTACTAATTTTTTGAGGGGTAAAGAATGCATTATTGTTTATCATAAGTTGGGTGTTTTATAATGTTTTGAACGGGCTGAATTAGTTGGGTGTAGAGTAACTTCTTGAACGGGCTGAATTTGAGCGCTTTTTCGATGGCAGTAATTTGTGGGTTTTTCTGCCAGTATGCGAGTGAAGTACAATTCTGATGTTTTATATCCTAAGTTCATAGACTCTAGAGATTGTTTTCCCCGTGGTAGTTAGACTTTTTTAGAATTAACTGGGGCAAACTAGTATCTTCTTTATCAAAATTTTCAGTATGAAATTTACTGTTTACAAGGTATTTGAGTTCATAATTGCTTATTTCTTTGAGAGATTTAATTGCTCTCGTAATTGTGTAATATCACATTCCTTCCATTTATAAATTTCCCATACTGCAATATCTCTTAAAGGATACTCGTGCAAGTTTATCAATTTATTTAGTAGCAAATTAGGATTAAGGTGTATAGGTTGCAGTAGGAGGGCATTTAGTAATTGTACAGATGAAAAGAGCTTTTGAGTAGTTAAAACCATTTGTTTAATAAGTGGATGTTAATTCTTAACATAAATGGAGTTTTGGTTAAGTTTAAGAATAGGAGAGCTGTATAATTGCACCCAAGTGTCTTTATTTGTTCATACCAAATTCTAGACCATAAGGGGGACCATGCGTTTGTTGTATTCCTAATTTAAGATTTGACATAGTCTGTATGCCTGGATAATACTGTAGTATAATTTTAAATCGAGTAACCCTAACCCACCTTTAGATTTAGGAAGTATAAGCTTTTCATATTTGATTCCAGTAGATTTAGGATACCAAATAAATGTTGTATATACTTCTTTCCATGTCTAAAAAATTTTTGAGGTATAATTAAGGTAGTGTTCATTTGGAAAAGAATTATTGGTAGCTTGTTCATCTTAACAATACTGCTTTTTGATAAAGACATTAATATTTTTCCATCTGTTCATATCCTTTTCAATAGTATTCCATGTATGGGTTAAGTTATTTTTAATAATTTCACTAAAATTGGAAGTATATATTACCCCCAAGTATTTTAGTTGATAAGTTATCTTTATTTTGTGCTCCGGGAAGTAAAAGTGCATATGTCCTATGGGATTTAGTGGGATAAGTTGGGATTTGTTTGGATTTAGTTTTTAATTTGAAATCTGAGAATTTTTCAGTGGCTGTCAGTATTTTCGAAAGATCTGTTGTGGGGAGTTGTAAGTATATATTTAAGTCGTCAGCAAATGCTGAATATATAATGTTAGTATTTAATACTTTTGGAATGTGTAGAAAAGATTTCTGTGATATATAAAGTAGGGGTTCTAGGTATAAATTAGAGGTAAGGAGAAAGTGGACACCCTTGTCTCGTGCCATTTGAAATGGGGATAGGTTTTGTTTTTTTTATTGTTAATCTGAATGGAAGTTGAGGCCATCTGATATAAAACCTTAACTTTATTAATAAATTCTTTAGGAAAACCAAATAAAGGCATAACATTAAATAAAAAGTTTAAATTTGCTCTGTCGAAAGCTTTACTAGCATCTGTGGCAGTAAAGTATTTGGGATGTTTATCTGTTTTTAGTAATTGAGCCAGATTTTACATGAAGAAGCTAGCAACACAATAGTAGAAATTTTACTGACCCATGTCAACTGTTATATGAACCTCTCGCATATGGAAGAGAGGTCTAATATGGTGGATTCAGTCAGGTTCTAGCAAGGCAGTTAATGCCTTCTCAGCTCAAGGCCCTAGTGACCATAGACGCTTCCCATTTAGGGTGGGAGATGGGCTTTTTCTGGGGAAAACTGTCCAGGGTACCTGGTCCTCCAAAGTGGCCAACTTGCATGTCAGGTGTCCTAGAGATGAGAGCAGTGCTCTTAGCTTTGCGGTCCTTTCAAAATGCTCTCCCTTCAAGGACGGTTGTAGTTCAGACAATATGTTCATAGTTTGGTACATCAGCAAACAAGGAGGGATCAGATCTTACCCCTTGTATCGAGAAGCCCTCAGTGTGGCAGCGGGTGATCTCATCCAACTGCTTTCTCATAGCAGTGCACATTCTGTGGAAGTCCAGTGTGATGGCAGACTGAGCAGATGTATTCTATCTCATGAGTGTTCTTTGAAGAACCTGAAATGATTTTTCGTGTATGGGGCCAGCCTTGCTGTGATCTTTTTGCCCCCCCCCCCCCAAACAACAAATGCAGCTACTTTGCCCTAATCCCCCCTCCCCACAAGGGGAGTCCTTGAGGGATGCTGTACTTCACGATTGACACCCCCCCCCCCCGATCTACTTTATGCATACCCCACCAATCCTGTTAATTCTGAAATTCCTACAGAAAGCTGCCTCGTTGGAGCAGTCTCATCCTCCTTGCACCTTTCTGGCCTTGACAGTTTTGGTTCCCCTTCCTTTGGCCTCACTTACTTCACCAACCTTGGATTCTGGATCGGACTCCAGACCTATCTCACCCAAGAGGCATGATCCATCCAGACATATTGAACCTCAGGCTTGTGGCCTGGCTTCTCCAGTTCCATTAATACCCAGACAACCTTTGCTTTCTACACCTGTCCTTCATATACTTTTCTCTTCCCATAAACTTTCAACACGTAAACTCTGTTCCAGTAAATGGAAAAGATTTGTGTACTGGGCGCATCAAAATCTTATTGAACCTTTCAGTTCTGGTACATATACCATACATGAGTATTTTTGCCCCACTTGTAAAGGAGATAGTTCCTCATCCATTAAAATTCGGTTTGCAACTTTCACATTGGAATTGAGGATTCCTTGGTAGCTTCTTGTAAGTTGTGTAGAGCTTTCATGTGAGGCTCTCTACTTTTAAGATCTCACTTTAATTACCCTACTTCCCCATGGGACCTCAGTCTGGTACTGCAGACACTTGTACATTTTCCCTTTGAACCAGCAGCTAAATCTGACCTCTGTCTTGCTTGGAAAAATGTTTTTTTCAGGTAGCCGTTACATCTAGACAAATTTCAGAAATTCAAGCTTGGTCTTCAAAACCTTCATACTTTATTTTTCACAAGGATAGTGACATTACTAACAAATGTTATCTTCCTTTCCAAGGTGGTGTCAGAATTGTGTATCAAGCCATTAATGTACCAGTATTCTTCCTCAAATTTGCTAACAAAGGTGATTGTTACATTATTGGATGTTCACTGACAACTAAGTTTTTACCTGCATAGAAGACATTTAGAAAAACAACCAGTTTCCTTTTCAGACTTGAAATTGGCTAAACCAGATGATTGTGTTTCACTGTTGCAGTTATTACATTTGGGTAATCTGCTGGCAAGTTGCCCACAGTCTGCCTGAATTCCAAAGTCTTGGGTCCTGCGTCTGTTGCTGTCTCTTCTTCCATGACGTCAGGTTATCAGGGGTATAAAATATGCAGCAGACACCATTTTCTTAAGTTTTTCTTAACGCGCAGTGCCCGAAGCAGAAGCATTTTGCAAGTTCTGGTCGGCCAACTACTGAAATATTCGAGTTTGAGTTTCAGAACCGAAGTCTTCACTAAAGCCAAGTACCCCATTGGGGAAACTTTTTACTGATGTCAGAAAGTTAATTGTATTACTTGTGGGAAGCAAATACCTCATAAGGATTTCCATTTTATACTGTATTCCTTGCCTAGGCGCTGATGACGACGTACCTGGCTTTGTGCTAGATTTAACCAATGCACTATTAAGCGTCTGTATATTTTTGCATCAAAATATTTTGGAAACCGATATAACTACCCAGAAATGTTGTCTGATAGCAATCAGACTACAAGAGTACATAACGCAAAGGACAGAGAAAGGCAGTCGAGATCCAAAACCGACTAAGCTTCTCCTAAGCCAGTCGCCATTTTGCTGGTACTCAGTGAGGCACTTTCGCAGCCCCTGATACCCGCCACCTTCGAGTCACAGGACTCTACAGACACCCATGTGGAGTCCGGCATGCCGCAAGATGCTCAAGGTATTGGCTCGATGGATGTATCTCCCTCAGATGGGTCCAGAGCCGCTGAGCAGGCACTGGCTTCTGTGGGTGTATTCAGACTTCAACATTTGTATATCGAACAGACGACAGCTGCAAAATCCAAGACAAAAGCAACTTCTAAAACTAAAAAACTGACGCATGAGCCTCGTGCACAGGCTTCTATGCCTAAAAAGCAGATTATCAAAATGGCTGAAGACCTTGTTACCTTGATCAGGGGTTCCCATCCCCCTCCAGATAAGCGGCCTAGGCAAGACACTGATTATGATTCTTCAGATCAGGTTTCTATTACTTCTGATTCCTCTTCTGATCAGGAATTATCTATGCTTCCCTATGAGGATTCTGATGTTGAGGAGTCTATTCCATCTGCATCTCCTCCTGAGGATTATTCATTAGGAGAAACCTCGCATACTTTGAGGGAGCATTTTCACTGGGACAGTCAAAACTTCTCAGAATCAAAAAAGAGGCTCAGGGATTTCCTCATTCTCCCTCAGCACAAGCCTTTAGCCATTCCCCCTGTTTTAGACATTGTGGATGATGCGTTTTCGGCGTCAAGCTTGACCCCTGACTCCTTACCTCCGGCTCCCAGTAAGCCTGATAGATATTACAGGGTCCCTGACTCGTATACATTTTTATTCAGAAACCCTGCTGCGGATCCTGAAACTATTTCACAGGGCCCAAAGGGAGTTAAGGCCTCAACAGCAAAAAAATCCTACCCTCTCTGACAGATTCAAGGGCACTGGACAGATGGGGAAAAAAGGTTTATACATCTGCAACCTTTGCAGTCAGGGCCGTAAACTCTGTTTCATATGCTTAAGTACCAACAACATGTTATGGGATTGCTGAAACAGAAAATGATTTCAGAATGTGCAGAAAATAAAGAATTGCAGGAATTATTACATGCAGCTGAACAAGTTGGAAAGCATACTTTGCAATGTGGTTTTGATTCTTTAGACGCTTCCTACAGGGCCACAGTTACTGGATCTGTGATTAGGAGGCATGCCTGGTTAAAGTAACAGTTTGCCTGATCATGTTAAAGCTAAATTGCTAGATGCACCTTTACAGCATGATTCTCTGTTTGGTATTAAGGCAGAAGAGGTTTTAAACAAAATGGAAGAAAAAGCTAAGTCTATGCAAACTGTTAGATGTCTTACAAGTGTAGCCACCAGGATTCGGTAGACACTGGCCTACGAAAAATTGGTCTTTTCCTGTGTCAGAGCTCAAAGGGGGCACATCCAGACGCCATAAGGGTTCCAGATACCAGGCGCAAGACTCCTAGGTCAAAGCAATGGGGCGCATCCACCTCCAAATCTGGAGGAGGTAAAGTGCAAACCTATAGAAAGCAATACCAATGACTTCCCTCTGCCCTACACCAAGCAATTTCCTTTTGGCAGCACCCATAGGGGCAAAATTAGCACTTTTTGCTCAAAATTGGCAGTTGTTAACCCAGGACAAGTGGGTACTAAACATCGTATCACAGGGGTACAGATTCCATTTCCACACTGCCAATGGCAAATGGTTGTTCAGATCTGCCAAAAAAAATCAATGGGCAGAGGCACACAGAAACAGGTTACATCCCTCATGGATATGGGGGCCATTCAGACAGTACCAGAACAGGAAAAAGGACAAGGATGTTATTAAAGACCATTCTTGGTACCCAGAAAGGACAAGGCCTGGCGGCCAATACTGGATTTATCGATTTTGAACACATACCTGGACATTCCAAAATTCAAAATGCCAACTTTGCAGAAGCTTCTGCCCATGCTGGGCAAGAATGTTGGCTGGTGACTTTAGACCTAAGAGGCATACCTGCATGTCCCAGTAAGAGTCGTGCAGAAGATAACTCCGATTCAAGGCTGGCTTAATGCATTACCAATTCTCTGCACTGCCCTTTGGCTTACCTACTGCGCCCAGGGTCTTTACAAAGTGCCTGGCACCAGTAATTGCATTTTGCAGACAAATTATTATACAAATATATCCTTACTAGGACTATTGTCTCATTCAAGCCGAGAACAAGGACACTATTCTTTGACACCTGGCGTTTGTGAAAAGGCTTCTAACATGCCTAGGGTACACGATAAACGAAAACAAATCACAACTGGTACCGTCTCAAAAGAGAACATTCCTGGGTGCAAGCTTGAACACAACTGCCCAGATGGCTATCCTCACGCCAGACAAAGGCAACTGACTACTTACTTCAAACTGATGGCAACAAAAGGAGTGTTCTGCAAGACAAATTCTGTAGGCTCTGGGCTTCATGGCATCCTGGATCCTACTAATTCCATATGCAAGACTGCATATGAGGTAACTTCAGTGGTGCCTAAAATGTTTATGGAGTCAACATTCACTCAGTCTGGAAACAATGATTCCTCTCATTCCCTGCCTGCAACAGAAGTTTCTGTGGTGGGCAAAGGCCTGCCAACAAAACATGGGACGGCCCTTTACCCCCTGCCAGCCAAACCTCCACAGATGCATCAGATTATGCCTGGGGGGCCCACTTGGTGGAAGATGCATTCAGGGCATATGGGCACCAAAAGAAATGCATCTATATATAAACCAGAAAGAGATGCTAGCTGTTCAAAATGCCCTAACAGCCTTCAAAGACTTGCTTCATCCAGGGCAACTACTGATAAAGATGGACAACACCACAGTCATGTGGTATATAAACAAGCAAGGGGGCACACACATGTACCCCCTTTGCAGATTAACCATGGCACTGTGGGACACAGCTTTGACCTACCAAATACATTTTCAAACTCAATTCCTGCCAGGAAAACAAAACACGCTGGCAGACTAAGCAGAAACCTTATGGGTCCTCCACGAGTGGAAACTAAATCCACAAGTCTTCAGCATAACAGAGAAATGGGGGAGCCCAGACATAGATCTATTTGCCTCTCCTCAAAATTATCAATTGAAAAGATTCTGCTCAAGGGCTTATCACAGACAAGCATGGAAAGTGGACGCTGTGTCTTTCAGTTGGAAAAACCTATCAGTTTACGCCTTTCCTCTTCTGCCTCTTCTACCCAAGATCCTCCTAAGTCAGACAAGAGAAGCCAAAGATATTAATTGCCCCGCCAATACTGGTACCCAATCCTAAGGAACTTGTCTCAATACCCAGCTTGGACCTTGCCTGAAAGATCACAACTACTGTCCCAGCAAAACAATCTGATCCTGCACAATCAACTACAGACTCTGAACCTGGCAGCATGGCTAATCATGTAGTCCTACAAATGACACCTCTCTGTAAAGCTGTGATTGATGTCATTTTGGAAGCCAGAAGGCCTAGTACTAGAAAATCTTATGCTGACAAATGGAAGAGATTCTGTGCTTGGAATCGAGCACAAGGAACTGATAGCAGAACCACATATTCCTCAGATATTCCAATACTTGACTGAGATGCTTGACAAAGGCTGAGATGCTTGACAAAGGCCTATTTTCTCATCAATCAAAATCCATGCCTCTGCCATTTCGGCTCATTACAGAGCCACCAATCTTTTTTCATCCTTTAATAAAGCAGTATCTTAGAGGAGCCAAAAAATTAAGGCGGCCTAGAAAATCACCATTACCTGCATGGGACTTCAATTATGTGTTGGAAAAGCTCACCCTGCCTCCATTTGAACCAACTGCTACCGCTGATATAAAGTTCTTATGGAAGACAGCTCTGCTACTAGCAATTACTTCAGCAAGAAGAGTTTCAGAGCTGCAGGCCCTCATGGCTGTAGAGCTTTTTATCAAATTTTACCCAGACAGGGTGTCTGAGGACAAATCCTACATTTATGCCTAAGGTGATTTCCAGTGTGGTTCATAACCAAAGAATTCATCTGCCAACTTTTATCTGAATCCACAGAACAGAGGGGAGAGAATTCTGTATTCCTTGGACGTACACAGACTGCTAAGATTCTACTTGAGCAGTACTAAAGCTCTAAGAAAAAACTAAGCAGTTACTAGTGTCATATGCTGCAGGATTAGAAGGAAATGCTATTTCAAAGTAGACCATTTCAAAGTGGATAAGCCACTGCATCTGTTTCTGCTTTTTATACCATGGTAAACCTGTGCCTAAGGGCATTAGGCTGCTGAAGTAGTTGCAGCTCTGGTGGAATGAAACCTTTCTCAGAGGAGTACCAACCAAAGACATTCTAGAGGCTTCTACTTGGGAGTTCTGTTCGCACCTTAAAGCATTATGTTTGCCCCTTTACTGTAAGTCCAGGGCAGGCTTTGCTACTGCAGGGCCTTATAGCCGCACCTAATGCTCTTTAGCTCCAGCCTCCCAACCATAGCTTTGGGATTCTACCCAAATGTAATGACTGCAACAGTGAAACACTAAGAACATAGTACAGTTGTGTACACTTACCATAAATGTAGATGTTCGAGTGTATTCACTGTTGCAGTCCAGGTTACCCTCCAGCCATCCCCCTGTCATTCTAAAGTTTCTTTCCTTTATCTTCTACAGCCTATGTGGTGTATTTGCTTGTAGATGAAGGTAAAGTTTATATTGGTGTGTGTACGTAATGGAAGAGAAGACAGCAACCGACTTAGGACCCAAGACTTTGGAATTCAGGCCGACTGAGGGCAAGCTGCCAGCAGATTACCCAAATGTAATGACTGCAACAGTGAATACACTCTAACATCTACATTTATGGTAAGTGTACACAACTGTACTTTGCCACTGTAACTATAGCCAAATAATAACTGTATCTCATTTATTCATAGATTAGTACTAGGCTAACTGCCCTTGCGAGCCATTTTAAGCCTAGCCAATTATCCCTTATGAGACTCAAACCCTGCACCTTGTGTTTGTAAGACAAACACCTTAACCATTAGGCCACCACATTTATTTATAAAACAGTGGGTATTACCTTAAAGAACAATGAGATTCTATTATCAAATGCTCAACTTCTGTCCTTTTTCTCCCTGTTTGTCACTGCTATGAATAAACACAGCATTTTAAAATATTTTAAATTGACTTTCTCTCCACTGTAACAGTACCTTGCTGAGCTGAAGTGGTTTCACTTTAAAAAACCTGCATCCCTCCCTGGAAAAGTCTCCAATTAATTGATGTCATCAAGGCCACCGAATACAGGTAGTTGTCTGGCTAATTCCCTCCCCAAACTGATATCATGGTTGTCCTAAAAACCCACCCATGCTGTGATATGTCGGCTTCCTGGTCCTTCCCCTACCCGTACAGAAATTAAAGGCTGAACAAGCAAAACAGTACATGAGTCAAGTCTCCTGTTCTGAGCTTTCAATCACAGCAGCTAACAGCTCAAATTACCCTTAGCACTTTGACAGCTAGAGAAGTTAGATTTGAAGGGGGATGGGAGAGGAGTCATAGTACAGTTCAAGGTTCACAAAAAAATGCAGTAAGAAGCAGCTTTAAAAATCTGTTTGAAAAGTCTGTTCTGTGACATTTCCACTGTGTTTCAAGTAGTCATTGACCAGCATGATTTGTTAAAACTGAAAGACAGCAGAGGATGCATGTAACATCAATGCAGTGACAGGAGCTTTAGGGAGAGAGGCATGCATGATGCAACTTTTTACAGACTAGCGCTGCATTGTGGGATATCTAGAGGCAGACTGATCTGTCAGAATTCAAGATGCCAGACCTCATGTGGTCAGACTCAGAAATTACATAAAATATTTAAAAACCTGTAAATCCGAGTGGTGGTAAAATGTAGGAGAAACAAAATCACTATGACAAACATGATGTTTGAGTCTGTGGGTGCGATTCTACTTTAAAACAACCAGTGCATGCTCATTCAGCTAGATCCATGGCAGCAGCTTCATTTTTTTTTTTTAATAGCGTCTATGGGTGGCATGTGTGCAGCAGCAACTTGGGCTACTCCTTGTACCTTTGTTTCCCATTACAAATTGGATCTAGTCTCCCCAGTTGAACCAAATGATGCTCTAGCTCTGTTCAGTAGTATCCTTCCTCAAGAGTCCACCTGGGATTTTAGCTAGCTGAGGGCTCTGTTCCATCAGTTGAGAACAGAATGAAAATTGACATTGGATAAAGAAGTTGTATACTTAATGCACATTCCATCTGTGTTCATTTTCATTCTTCCTCAGCTCCCTGCCCACCAACCCCCATTCTTTCTATTTGCAAGCTTCTGGAAGAATGAGATTTTTACAGGACATTACTGTCTTTTGTATCGAGCTCCAGATGTGTGTTTTTTTTGATCGCATGCATTTCTACACCTCTTATACGCATAGTAAATATGGTAAAAATCAACAAACAAGATCTGAGGTAACTTAGGGTTGGTGCATTTTGGGTAAGGGAGAAGCTAGAGTTTTTTGGTTGCCATGAGAGTTAACAATGGGCAGAGTTTGATCCAAACCCGTTAGTTGAAGAATGAAAATGGACAAAACGGATGGAACGTTACTGTAAGTGCATAATTTTTTTTGAGTAATGCTGGTGCTCCCACTCTCATTCAACCACCCAAGAATCCTGATTTTGAAGGGGATACGGAATCTCTGATTTTGGAAGTGACTCGTCTTACCGGTCAGTCGTCTCTGAGGATGAGCTGGTTCAGAAACCCAGTCAGCTGTTTTTCCCTAAATGCTGGCTAGATTTAGGAACGTATTTAGTTGAAAGCAGTCATTGGCTTCTCCCCATGATCAGCAGGGTATAATCTTTTGGAGGGGATGGCCCCAGATGTAGCAACATCCCATCTGTTGATACCAGCATTGGAGGAGGTTTTTAAGAAAGCTTATAATTCTTTGAGTGAGCCTTTTGCCTTAGTCAAGAAATTTGGGTGGTCTTTGCCGTCCCTGTCTTCCAAGCCCCCTTGTCTGTAGACCTTGCTTCTGTGTCCCCAGTGACCTTTGCTAGTAAAAAGACTGAATTCGTCAAACCCAGTTCCTAAAGATAAACTAGACAAATGACTAAACACTCTGGGGGAAAGAAGCTGGCACAGTGCAGCTCTGTAGCTTTTAAAGTGTTTCAGTGTTTTATGTGAAAATTTGTGTTGAGTGTATGTATAGTTTTGACACTTGTCTGTTTCATATAGACAATGCAGAGAACTTGTTTAAACATGCTTTAGAGCCCCTTGGAGGGGGCTGATACTGTTTCTATAAATTCACCTACCTCTGTGGTGGTAAGAAGGTATGCTTAGTTGCAGAAACAAAACTTTTCTGAATGAGTGTGGCGCCCTGCTTGCCTCGAGTGTGGCGCCCTGCTTGCCTCCACGAGTGTGGCGCCCCATAATCAAATCCTAAAACACTGGGATAACTGAGGTAAACTTGATGCAAGGGATATCTTAAAATGTTAGATATCCTCAACTACTTCCCAATAAGCAGGATAATGTTTGTTTTGCCATTGAAAAAAGTCCCAACTGAACAAAAAGGCAACAAAAGGAAATGACATGATAAGTGGGGTGGGTGGTGGGATGCTGGAGATGGAACTAAAGGTGTTCTCAAAATCTGTTTATTCTTTCTCTTCTGGACCCTAGAAAATGTACAGGGTCTTGTCTGTGTCAGTAAGGCCATCCTTGTACTACAGGTGACTTGGTCCATTATGCCCACAGACAGTGGGGAGAGACTGAGGTTGGTAGACTGCTAGAGGAAGTTGTCTGGGCACTACTACCTGAATGCCAGTAAGGCATTGTGTTTTACAGACATTTACTGTTACGGGTAATGAGGACTTGTACAACTGTGCTTTTAATCATTAAATGTTTATGGGAAGATGCAATGGAAAAATTAGTGAGTGCTTCATTTTATATTTGGGGGGGGGGGGGGGGTTGCAAAGCTTTGGTGTATGAAAACTTAAAAGGTAGAACAGCATTACAGCTGATTAAAAGTGTTTGAGATTGGAAGGGAAAGTCAGAGAATTTTAACTAATAAGAATTTGACTGAAATATAAGCAGTAAATGTAGAAAACCCCCTCCACGCATTGTTTTTTTATTAAATCCACCTGAGCTGCCTCACTTTAGCTTATGAGACCATAATTAACATTCTCTGGAAGACTGCGCCTCGAGTGCGGCACACTATTTTAGTGCTGTGCTGTAATTCTGATTGAGGCACATGGGTGTCATTTGTAGATTGTTTGCTAGCTGAATGGATAGGTGGAACCAGGTGCAGCAGGCAGTAAGTTAACATGCAGTCATACCATAGTCACTGTGGTGTAAATGCTGCTGCTTATTGTTTTGGTAACGCAGAAATTGTTGCTCAGGTTACACTCATCTGTGCAGCAGTACACTAAGTATGTAGCTAAACTGCATGCAAAGCTTGCTTTCTTGAATTGTTTGGTGAAGTGGACAACTGTTTTTCCCCAGTTGTTGTACAGGGTGACTATTTCCCATTTGTTTAATTTATCAGGAGCATTATGTTGTGCTTCAAGAGTTTGCTAAGATATTTGCCACCAGAGTGCTAAAATTTGTTTTGCCAGTCGTAAAATTGGCAAGCTTGATCATGTTGCCTCTTAACAGTTAATGTATGAAGTAGAAATTGTTTAACTATTACCAGTTTGTTACTATGGTTACATTTCTTGCATGACTTATTTGAATTGTAGTTGTCAAGCATTTTTTATTTCTTTAGGTACTAGAAAATGCTGAGGGTGCTAGAACTACTCCATCTGTTGTAGCATTTACTGCGGATGGTGAGAGATTGGTTGGCATGCCTGCAAAGCGTCAGGCAGTAACAAATCCAAAGAATACATTATATGCCACAAAGAGGTTGATGGGAAGGCGATATGATGATCCAGAAGTACAGAAGGACACGTAAGTATCTAGGATATGTTGGTAGAGTTTGTAGTAAAAGGTTGGTCTTAAGACCTGTGGTCATTTGAGAAGTTTAAATGGCACGGTTTCATATTTATGCATTGTTTGACACTGTTTGATTTGTTTTCTTTTCCTTCCTTACAACTATTTGCTGACTCAGTTTGTGAGAAAGTACTCTGTAGTGAATTTTTAGAATCCGTCAGAGAATTGCACTTAAAAACATATGGTTTCAGTTACCACCTTCTTCGCCATTGCACCGCCATAATTTGCTATCTACTTGAGGAAATATTGAAGTCTGCCAGGGTTATAAAAATACCAGTGCAAACACAGATCCTAAACATTCTGGACTTGCGAGCCCATATGTATGTCCTCCCATTGTTTTCTTGTAAAATGCTTTTCCATTCTGTTAATGTTTTCTAACCTCTTCTGATTCCTAGTTGTGTAGCATTTTATGTATACTAGTAATTATCCACTTTATAATTGCAACTTTAGTCTTAGATTTGACTAACAATCCCACCAGAACAGGTTTTTCACTTAAGATTACCTTATCCCTTTTTCTGCCTGTACTCTGCCTCCCTTACAAGGGATTAATACCATTCTCGAGCCTGCAGTCCAAAAGTCGTTGTCTTGGCATCATCCCACTATAATACTTTTCTGTTTTAAGTTATTTGCTCCCAGAACTTGGGAACAAATAACTCTGATGGATGTCCTGCATATCTGCAAAATAAACCACCAGAATTGCCCATTCTAAAGACTTAAACCTTGCCTGTGATCTAAATAAGACCTGCTGGGTAGACTGGTATGTATCCCAGAGACTACCCATTCTCTGAAACAAGCTACCCACGCCCAATTCAGGAGTAACTTGAATGATTGGATGGGGAACAGGAAATTCCTCCCTGGTCTAGCATCTGTGTCTCTAATGGACACCGGCAGCTTGTAAATGTTTCACCTCCCAAGCCCCTACTTACACTTATCCATGGTACGAGAACTTGTCAGAGATTTGTGATGCATGGCTAGGCTTAAAAAGGTCCTTGTGGTCATTGGCCTAGGAAACGCATATGAATCCATGAACCATTGCTGGTATTTCCCTTCCCATTTTGTTGAGAGTACTTTAATTACCATTGCTGGTATTTTTGCTTTTTACTTTGTGTAAATATTTTTTTAGGATTTTTTTTTCTTGCTGCTATGTCTGGTAAACCTCCACGTTTAAAAAAAAATGCTGGTCTTATTGGCACAAGTTACTTAACTCTGATTTAGTCTCTGTGCGTCTTTTGTCTTGGCGATGCACATTTTGGGGTGGAGTGCGAGATTTGTTCTAGTTTCAATCACAGACCCTTGGTTGAGGGTAGGAACAAGTTGGTTCTTAAGGGTTTACTGCTTTCTTTCTCTGGTATCTGGAGCCCCCCCCCCCGAAAGTGATGGAAAAATCACATTAGGGATTTAGGGATTCCCTTCCAAGGGTGATCTGACGTCCGGCCAGTATATACCAATGCCTTTTACTACTTAGGAATATGTGAAATGTTGCACATATGCACTCCAACTATATCGGCCAGAAAAGTGACATCCACAAGTACCATCATCAGAACTTCTCTGCCGCCAGACCGAATGCCATCTTCAGCCGTCAGTCTGCTCATCAGAGTCTGTTGCTACTGTAGCAAGCCATTTCAGGTAAGTGATCTGTTGGGATTTTCTAAAGTATTTGTTACTGTGTGAGGTATTTTCATGTCATCCAAGAAGGGCAAATGCCATTGTGGGAGACAAATTCCACTTGTGAATAGTCACGAGCAGTGCTTGTTCTGCTTTGGGCCTACTCAGCCATAAAATGTGTCCATTTGCCAGGGCTTCGTGTCTAAAACTTTTGTCTGCTTTTCTCTCTAGCAGTTTATATTGAAAAACCAGCATCTTAAATGCTTAGGGAAAGACTCTGTGGAGTGTTGCGTCTGGGTTTTCTGCAGAGTTGCAAATGGAGAGAGGCCAAACAGCCTAGGTCCGTCTCTTCAGCTGTCTTCATCGGACGTCTCTCTCGAGGCTGATGAAGGCTCTGAGATCCTTCCAGTTCTTGAGTCTGATTCCTCTGTTGGAACTGGTTCAGAGGTCACTATGGATCTGACAACAGGCATGTCTATTGGTTGGGAAGGAAGTCCTGGCTACTGTTGTGGAGTGTAGGCCAAATTTGGGGCTTTCGACCTTTCATAAGGTGGATGTGCACCTTAAAAAGAAACAGAAGACAAAAGCACACCATTTCAGCGTAAGGTCCATAAAGTGGCAGTTTTATCCAGGGCTTATTTAATAACCTTATGGCCCTTAAGCCTCTTCTGGTCTTTCCCTACCCCACTTTGGAGATCTTCACCACAAAAGAGAATTAGGGAACTGGCTTCTTCTAGTGAAGATTTCTCTTTAGATGGTGAATCCTTAGCCTATTCTACCCAGATTCCTTTTCCTGTAGAGTGTTTCTCTGGAAGAGGAGTCTGTCACTGAAGAGCTTATCTTTGGGGAAACTATTTTCAAAATGAGGGAGTTTTTCAAGTGGAATAGTTCCCAAGTTAGTGATGTTCAGAAGTAGTACTATGACTTATTGCAAATGGGAATTCTCCTCCTATTTTTCCTCCAGTTTTTTGCCTGCATTATTGAATGCGTTCAATTCAGCAACACAATTTCCAGATTCACAGCCGCCAGCCCGCTTTTACAAAGTGCCGGATGACAGCAAGATGTTGGTGTTTCACTGATGTTCATCGTGCATACAGCTGCAGTCATAACAGATGGGTTCTCCTGCCGTCAGGCGGGTCCTCGGTCGGTCGAATTCCAAAGTCTAGGTCCGGCGTCGGTTGTCGTCGCTTCTTCCCTGACGTCAAGAGCGCCAGGGTTATAAGAACCAGCCAACGCCATTTTCTTCAGTCTTTCTTGCCGCACGGTGTCCGAAGCAGAAGCAGTTCGCAAGTGCCAGTCGGCCAGCTCCTGAAATTACGAAAATTTTGCAACCGAAGTCTTCTTTAAAGCCAAGTACCCCGTTGGGGAAACTTTTCTTGCCTCAGACCGATGTCAGACAAAGTTAATAATTGTATTTCTTGTGGGAAGCAAATACCGCATAAGGATTTTCATTCCCTCTGCATTCCTTGCTTAGGCCCAGACCACGACGTCTCGGTCTGTCGTTTTTGTGCTACATTCAACAAACGCACCATTAAGCGTCGGGCGGAGTTCGCCCAGCATTATTTTGGCAAAAAATGTAACTTATGTCGTCGGATATTCCGACTCCAGTTTTGTCTAAAAAACGCAGAGATAAGGACCGACGCACGCGTTCCGCGGCCTCCACCGACACCACGCCAAAGCCTACTACAGGTGGTCCGGTTCTCAGCGAGGTGCCTACGCAGCCCCTGCCTACCGACGACACTTCATTGGCGGTGTCTTCAGTGCCAGAGGTCGCAGACTCCTCGGCCCACACTCCGACTACAGATACCGAAGCCACTCTTGGTGGTGAATCCCAAAATGTAGACAGGTCTGCCTCCTCTCAAGGTGTCTTCAGACCTTCCTTTTCTTTTTCTATCAAGGCTTTCACTAAGTCTAAAGCAGCCATGCATTCTAAGAGACAAGCTCCACAGGGCCCTTCCCCAGGCCCCATGCCTAAAAAGCAGATGCTCAAAATGGCTGAGGATTTGATTACTCATCAGGGGATTTCAAACCCCCCCCCTGGACAAAAGGCCCAGAGTGGAGGAAGAATCCCCCTCCTCTGACCAGGCCTCCATTATTTCAGAACACACTGAACAGGAACATTCTTACTCCCCTTTTGAAGATTCTGATGCTGAGGAGTCCATTCCCTCTGTCTCCCCCCCCCAGAGGATTACTCATTTGGGGAAACCTTGCATACATTAAGGGAACACTTCCACTGGGAAGGCCAAGAGTACTCTGATTCCAAGAAAAGGCTTAGGGACTTTCTCTTGCTACCTCAGCACAGGCCTCTAGCTATACCTCCTGTCTTAGACATCCTAGATGATGTGTACTCGGAGGCCTGCCTTAACCTGGATTCTTTACCTCCAGCACCAGTCAAGCCTGACCGGTATTACCGGGTTCCTGACTCGCACCAATTTTTATACAAAAGTCATGCAGCTGACCCGGAAACTATCTCACAGGGCCCCAAGGGAATTGAGGCTTCCACTGCAAAAACCCATTACCTTCCGAGAGGGACTCCAGATCCTTAGAAAGGTGGGGGAAAAAGGTATACACCTCGGCCACCTTAACCATGAGGGCATTAAACTGCCAGTTCCATATGCTAAAGTACCAACAGTTTCTGTTATCACAGTTGAGAAGCAAAATATCACAACCTGAACAACCAGACTTGAAGGAGTTGCAGGATTTGATACATAGTGCAGAACAAGTGGGTAAACATACCTTGCAATGTGGTTTTGATGCTCTAGAGGCCTCATGTAGAGCTGCTGTTACAGGATCAGTCAAACGTAGACATGCCTGGCTCAAGGAGCAAACCTTACCAGATCATGTCAAAGCTAAATTACTAGATGCCCCTCTTCAAAAGGATGTATTTGGTGTTAAAGCTGAGGAGGTATTAAAGAAAATGGAGGAAAAGGCTAAATCAATGCAAACAGTGAAAGATTTTCTACAGGTAACATCCTCCACATTTCAGTAGAAATTGGCCTTCCAAAAATTGGTCTTTTCCAGTCACGGACAGACCCCAAAGAGGTAGATACAGGCGCCCGAGGGGCAGAGGACAATCTCAAGGATCGTATAGGGGCAGACAATGGCAAGCTCCTACACAGAGGTAGTGAGGATAGTTCGCAGCCAGTCAGAAAGCAAGCCCAATGACTTTCCCCTTTGCATGCCAAGCAAGGCTCAAATGGCAGCACCCTTAGGCGGAAAACTGGCATTATTTTCAAAAAAATTGGCATATTGTCACAAAAGACAAATGGATCCTGGACATTATAAACAGAGGCTACAGATTCCATTTTCACACCCTTCCAAAAATGAGAGGCATGCTAAACCTGCCACACAATCAAAGGGCAGAGGCACAAAAACAAATTTCAGATCTCATGGACATGAAAGCTATTCCAGAGGTACCTACTCACGAACAAGGTCAAGGTTTTTATTCCAGACTATTCCTGGTACCAAGGAAGGGAAAAGATTGGAGACCTATATTGGACCTATCCATCCTAAACACATTTTTACTCGTACCAAAATTCAAGATGCTCACATTACAGCAGCTTCTTCCCATGCTGGGCAAGGAGTCTTGGCTGGTAACATTGGACCTCAAGGAGGCATACCTGCATGTCCCAATCGGACAAAATTGCAGAAGATACCTCAGATTTCTTGCAGGTTCAACCCATTATCAATTCTCTGCATTGCACTTCGGCTTATCTACTGTGCCCAGAGTATTCATGAAATGCCTGGCATCAGTAATTGCCTACTGCAGACTTCAAGGGATACAAATATACCCATATTTGGACTGCCTGATCCAAGCGGACAGCAAGCACGTACTTCTGAAACATCTTGCTTTTGTAATAATGTTGTTGAATTCTCTGGGATACACAGTCAACAAAAAGAAATCAAGGCTAATACCCTCTCAGAAAATAATTTTCCTGGGTGCCAACTTGGACACAAACACCCAGATGGCCTACCTCACACCAGAGAAGCAGGGGCAACTAACTCAATACTTCAGAAAACTAGCAAATTTCACCAGGCTGACTGCAAGGAAAATCCTGCAAGCTCTGGGATTCATGGCATCTTGCATCCTACTAATCCCATGTGCAAAGCTGCATATGAGGAAACTTCAATGGTACCTGAAAAACCTATGGTCTCAACACAGCCACAGTTTGGAAACCATAATACCACTAATTCCATGTCTTCAAAAGGAATTTCTGTGGTGGGCTCAAGCATGCCAAACAAACACAGATGTTCATCGTGCATACAGCTGCAGTAATCACAGATGGGTTCTCTGCCGTCAGGCGGGTCCTCGGTCGGCCGAATTCCAAAGTCTATGTCCGGCGTCAGTTGTCTCTTTCTCTCCTGACGTCAGTGAGGCCGGAGTATATAAGACACAGCCGACGCCATGTTCTTCAGTCTTTTTTGCCGCGCGGTGCCCTAAGCAGAAGCAGTTCGCAAGTGCCGGTCGGCCAGCTCCTGAATTACGAAAAATTGGAAACAGAAGTCTTCATTAAAGCGAAGTACCCCGTTGGGGAAACTTTTCTTGCCTCAGACCGATGTCAGAAACAGTTAATAATTGTATTTCTTGTGGGAAGCAAATACCGCATAAGGATTTCCATTCCCTCTGCATACCTTGTTTAGGCCCAGACCACGACGTCTCGGGCTGTCGCTTTTGCGCTACTTGCAATAAACGCACTATTAAGCGTCGGGCGGTGTTCGCCCAACACTTTTTTGGTAAAGCCTTTGATTATAAAATGTCGTCGGAGACTCCGACTACTGTTTTGTCCAAAAGACGCAAGGACAAGGACCGACACCACGCCAAAACCGGCTACACGTGGTCCGGTTCTCAGCGAGACGCCTATGCAGTCCCTGACTACCGACGACACTCCTTTGGCGGTGTCTTCTGTAACCGAGACCGCAGGTACCTCGGCCCTTTCCCAGACTACAACCACCGAAGCCATTGTGAGTGTTGAGCCTCCTAATGTGGACAGGTCCACTTCCACCCATGGTGTCTTTAGACCCTCATCTTCCTTTTCTGTTAAGGCCTTTGCTAAATCCAAATCAGCCAGGCATCCCAAGAGGCCTGTTGTACAGGGCCCATCTCCAGGCCCCATGCCTAAAAAGCAGATGCTTAAAATGGCTGAGGATTTAATTACTCATCAGGGGTTCCCAGCCCCCTCCAGACAAGAGACCCAGAGTGGAGGAAGATTCTCCCTCTTCTGATCAGGGCTCCATTTTATCAGAACATTCTGATGAAGAGTAACACTCTTACTCCCCTTTTGAAGATTCGGATGCAGAGCAGTCCATTCCTTCTGTGGGAAACATTGCACACTTTGAGGGAACACTTCCATTGTGAAGGCCAAGACTTTTCAGATTCCAAGAAAAGACTTAGGGAATTTCTTTTGTTACCTCAACACAGACCTCTGGTGATACCTCCTGTCTTGGACATACTTGATGATTATTCGGAGGCTTGCCTTAACCCGGATTCCCTGCCTCCTGCACCAGTCAAACCTGATAGGTACTACAGAGTTCCTAACTCTCACCAATTTCTCTACAAAAGCCATAATGCTGATCCTGAAACCATTTCTCAAGGCCCCAAGGGATTGAAGGCCTCCACTGCTAAGAATCCACTACCTGCCGAAAGAGTCAAGATCCTTAGAAAGGTGGGGAAAAAAGGTATATACCTTTGCCACCCTAGCCATGAGGGCCTTAAATTGCCAGTTTCATATGCTTAAATATCAACAGTTCCTGTTATCACAATTAAGGAATAAAATGTCTCAAGCTGAACAACCAGATTTGAAGGAGTTGCAGGATATGATGCATAGTGCAGAACAAGTGGGTAAACGCACCTTACAATATGGCTATGATGCCCTAGAGGCCTCAAGTAGAGCTGCTGCTACAGGATCAGTCATTCGTAGACATGCCTGGCTTAGGGAACAAAGCTTGCCTGATCATGTGAAAGCTAAACTTCTAGATGCTGCTTTACAAAAGGATGTGCTGTTTGGTACTAATGCTGAGGAGATATTACGGAAAATGGAAGAAAAAGCCAAATCTATGCAAACTGTCAAAGCTTTTCTACAGGTCCAACCACCACGTTTTAGCAGAAATTGGCCTTCAAAAAACTGGTCCTTTCCAGCCACTGACAAGCCCCAAAGAGGTAGATACAGACGCACAAGGGGCAGAGGGCAATCACAAGGATCATATAGAGGCAGGCAATGGCAAACTCCAGCACCAAGAGGTGGCAAAGACAGTGCACAATACAGGAAACAAACCCAATGACCCCCTCATTTCCATGCCAAGCAAGTCTCAGCTGGCAGCACCCTTGGGAGGAAAGCTGGCATTATTTACAAGAAATTGGCATATTGTCACAACAGACAAATGGATAATGGACGTTATAAACAGAGGCTACAGATTTCATTTCCACACACTTCCAAAAATGAGAGGCATGCCAAACCTGCCACACAAAGGGCAGAGGCACAACTACAAATTTCGAAGCTCATAGACATGAGAGCTATTCAAGAGGTACCTACTCACGAACAAGGCCAAGGTTTTTATTCCAGACCTTTTCTGGTACCAAGGAAAGGAACCGACTGGAGACCCATTTTGGACTTATCCATCCTAAACACATTTTTACTCGTACCAAAATTCAAGATGCTCACATTACAGCAGCAGCTTCCCATGCTGGGCAAGGAGTTTTGGCTGGTAACATTGGACCTCAAGGAGGCATACCTGCATGTCCCAATCAGGCAAAGCTGCAGAAGATACCTCAGATTTCTTGCAGGTTCAATCCACTATCAATTCTCTGCATTGCCCTTTGGCTTATCTACTGCGCCCAGAGTATTCACGAAATGCCTGGCATCAGTGATTGCCTACTGCAGACTTCAAGGGATACAAATTTACCCTTATTTGGACGATTGCCTGATCCAAGCGGACAGCAAGCACATACTTCTGGAACATCTGGCTTATGTAACACAGTTACTGCATTCTCTGGGATACACAATCAATAAAGAGAAATCCAGGCTAACACCATCTCAGAAAATAACTTTCCTGGGTGCCAACCTGGACACACACACCCAGAAGGCCCATCTTACGCCAGAAAAACAGGGACAACTAACTCAGTACTTCAAAATACCAGCAAAATGTACCAGGCTTACTGCAAGGAAAATCCTGCAGGCTCTGGGCTTCATGGCATCTTGCATTCTTTTAATCCCATGTGCAAAGTTGCATATGAGGAAACTTCAATGGTACCTAAAAAACCTATGGTCTCAACAGTCACAGTTTGGAAACGATGATACCAATAATTCCATGTTTGCAAAAGGAATTTCGATGGTGGGCCCAAGCATGTCAAGCAAACACAGGCCTCCCATTCTGCAAGCCTCAAGCAAATCAAGTCATCACAAGAGACGCCTCAGATTACGCCTGGGGGG
>NC_056733.1:1059659817-1059747317 GCF_019279795.1 Protopterus annectens
GTTTGTAAAAAGATTACTAATTGGCCCAGGATACACGGTAAATGAAAATAAATCAAAACTAGTGCCCTCTCAAGAGATGATATTCCTGGGTGCAAGCTTAAATACAACTGCCCAGATGGCTTATCTCACACCAGACAAACAAAAGCATCTGACTACTTCAAGAAATTTGCAACAAAAACCCACTTAATCTGCAAGGAGAATCCTGCAGGCCTTGGGTTTCATGGCATCTTGCATTCTACTAATTCCATATGCCAGACTGCATATGAGGAAACTACAATGGTACCTAAAAAGTGTTTGGACTCAGCATTGCCACAACCTGGAGACTGTAATTGCACTCATTCCCTGCCTGCAACAGGAGTTTCGATGGTGGGCAGAAGCCTGTCACCACAACAAGGGTCTGCCATTCAGTTTACCAACAGCCAGACACACTGACAACGGATGCATCAGATTATGCCTGGGGGGGGCCCTTATGGAATGAAAATGTTTTCAGGGAACATGGCCTGCAAAGCAGATGCATCTTCACAATCAAAAAGATGCTAGCTGTTCATAATGCCCTGACAGCTTTCAAGGACCTGCTTCATCCAGGACAGTTACTGATAGACAACACTACTGTTATGTGGTACATAAACAAGCAGGGAGGTACACATTCCTACCCCCTCTGCAGACACGCAATGACCTTATGGGACGCAGCATTGGCTTTTCAAGTTCACCTGCAAGCTCAATTCCTGCCAAGAAAAACAAATACTCTGGCAGACGAACTAAGCAGAAACCTTATGGATCCCCACGAATGGAAACTGGATCCACAAGTCTTCAGCATGATAATAAGGAAATGGGGATGGCCAGACGTAGATCTATTTGCCTCCCTGCACAACTGGCAATTGCAGAGATTTTACACAAGGATTTATCACAAGCAAGCATGGAAAGTGGACGCCCTATCATTCAGCTGGAAAAATCTAACTGTATATGCTTTTCCCCCACTGCCTTTTCCCAGGGTACTCCTAAAGGTCAGACAAGAGAAGCCAAAAATTATTCTGATTGCACCAGACTGGCCACGCCATCACTGGTACCGAATCCTAAAGAGCTTGTCTCAAGGTCCAGCATGGATATTGCCTCAAACTTCACTTGCTGACCCAACAAAAAAACATCAGATCCTGCACAGCCAACTCAGGACCTTAAATCTGGCAGCATGGCGGATAATGTAGCCATTCAGAACACTCCTCTTTCAAAGGCTGTTATGGATGTTATCTTGGAGGCCAGGAGGCCCAGCACCAGAAAATGTTATGCAGAAAAATGGAAGATTCTGTGCTTGAAACCAGGAACAAGGCATTAACACGTGTGTACCAAATATCCACTCAGATTTTACAATACCTAACTGAGATGCTGAACAAAGGCCTTTCTTTCTCATCAATTAAGATTCATGCCTCTGTCATTTCAGCCCGTTATAATACGGAACCACCTATCTTCTCTCATCCTTTAACGCAGTACCTCAGAGGGGCCAAAAACATTAGGCCTCCAAGGAGAGCACCAATTCTGGCCTGGGACCTCCATTATGTTTTGGAAAAACTCACACTGCCTCCTTTCGAGCCAGCATCAACAGCATATATAAAATTCTTATCCTGGAAAACAGCTCTGCTCCTAGCAATAACCTCTGCAAGGCGAGTCTGAGTTGCAGGCGCTCATGGCTGTGGAACCTTTCATCATTTTTCATCCAGACAGGGTTTCTGAGGACAAACCCTACATTTATGCCTAAGGTGGTGTCCAGTGTGGCCCTTAACCAAACCATTCACTTGCCAACCTTTTATCCTAATGCACAAAACAAGGGTGAGAAAATTCTGCATTCGTTGGACATACACAGGCAGTTATGCTTCTACTTGGACAGAACTAAAACTTTCAGAAAGATTTAGCAACTTTGTGTCATATGCTGCAGGATTACAAGGAAAGGCCATCTCAAAACAGACAATTTCTAAATGGATAGGCCATTGCATCTGTTTCTGCTATTTTCAACATGGCAAATCAGTGCCTAAGGGCATTAGGCTTCATTCCACCAGAGCAGCAGCCACTTTAGCAGCCTTCTTCAGAGGATTACCAACCAAAGATATCTTGGAGGCTGCACTTGGAGTTCAGTGCACACCTTCACAAAGCACTACCACTTACTTCTTTACTCTAAGTCCAGAGCAGGCTTTGCCACTGCAGTTCTGCAGGGCCTCATAGCCTCTCCTAATCCTATTTAGCCCAGCTACCCTTCCTCAGCTTTGGGATTCAACCCAAGAGTAATGACTGCAACAGTGAAACACGAACATAGTAGATGTTAGTGTATTCACTGTTGCAGTCCAGGTTACCCCCCCCCCCCCTTTTCATTGCTAGGACTTATCTGCACTTCTCTATCCTGTACAACCTATTTGGTGTATTTGCTTGTAGATGAAGGAAATGTTATTTTTGTGCATGCATCTTTATTGGCATATTTTTCAGCCTACCAATTTGGGGGCACCTGACATCTGGGGCAAGAAAAACTGAAGAAAATGGCGTCTGCTGCATCTTTTGTACCCCCTGGCGCACTGACGTCAGGGAAGAGGCGACAGCAACCGACGCCGGACCTAGACTTTGCAATTCTGGCCGACTGAGGGTAGCCTACCAGCAGGATAACCCAAGAGTAATGACTGCAACAGTGAATACACTCTACATTTATGGTAGGTACACAACTGTACATTTCTTTTCGTATGTCCATCAGCTGATCCTTCTGTGGTGTCTGTGGCTTCAGATAAACCTTCCAGATTGCTGCCATCTGTTACACATCTTCCTTCTGATGAGGAAAGCAGGGCTTTGGAAAGGCTAAGGAAGAAGTTTTACACTTCTGCCACCTTCGATTTCTGTGCTGTAACCAGACCCATATGACCGCATATGCTTTGGCTCTTTTATCAGAGGCCACTCAACTCCTTTCTGATCTTCCTGATTCAGAAGGTAAGACTAATGTCTTGTCCTTTACTAGGAGCTTATTCTCTGGTTGCAAGGCATTCAGTTAAGTGTAGTTCTGATGCAACATGAGCATCTTCCAGGGCAGCTACTTCAGGCTGTATTTTGAGAAGGTATTCATGATTAAGATTTCAAAATACAAAGTGGTAACAGGAACAAAAAAAAAATGCACAATCCTGTAGAATAACTGAATAAATCCAACCAAATGTCTCTACTGCTATTTATTCAAGTACACAAGAATTGAGCGCTTTCGTCACTTAGACTTGATCAGAACTTTCTGATGAATGCCTTTTCCTCTGTGTGACTCTATTGTAGAATCAACTTTTTGATCCGCTTTATGCAAAGCCAAAATTGTCAAAGGCTTTGGCAGTTGCAGAATGCCTATCACCTTTTCCTGAGGAGTCGTCCTTATCCATCTGATAATGGTACCTTGAAAATTTGCACCTTGTGCACAAAAACTTTTTTTTTTACTTTAAAACCTGCCTCTTGCAACTGTCTCGGAACTTTTCTCAGCTGTGGTATGTATTCTTTCAGTCTGTGGCTGTGTTAAAATTTAACCTAGTCATCTCTACTCTCCTATAAGAATGTCTCTATCTGATGAAAAATAACAGGGCTGTTCTGAAAACCTTGAGGTAATTTAATTATGACGTACTGTTGATTTTCAAAGGTAATGTAATCCCTTGCACCTCCCCCTGTAGTATTTGGAGCTTTTAACTTCCCACAGTCTGTTTTAATCTCTTCCCATTAGTTCTGAAATTCTTTCCATGTGGTATATTGTCATGCACTTTTGGTTAACACTCAGTTCACTTTGACCCTCTCTTATGATCCCTGCAACTTTTTGACTTGTTTTTCTTCTGAGTCCTTTGCAAATGCTCCTTTCTGTATTTGCCTATTTTTCAACTTTCTGTAGTATACAAAGTCCTGCTTAATATTTCACAATTTTCTACATAGAAAAAGTGCAATTTATCTATCATGACTTCTCATAGGTAGTGGCTGATTCCACTCGTTACGTCCCTATTCCCACCCCCACCCCCCAGCTGTACACTTACCCACTTTCTACTGCACTTACTATTTTAAACCTATCTTCATCAGTACCGAGAAAAAAAGTTGTACTTAAAAATATGTTCATAGGTTGGTACTAGGCTATTGGCCCTAGGGCCTATACAAGCCTAGCCATAACAATTCCCTTGATATTTCTTCCCACAATATTTATTTCCTTGGACCCCAGTCTAGCAGGGCGACTGACATGATCCCCGGGGTGAATTTCCTATCTGCCATCCAATCATCAAGGTTTCTTTTGAAGAGGGCCGAGGAGGTGCTCCGCTTGACATGTATGGGCAGTCTATTCCAGAGTATGAGGAGTCTCTGGGTCAGGAACCTATTTTGTTCATTGTGATGACAAGGTTTAGATTTCTGGAGCGTGTGGCTCTGAGGGATTGGGATTTCTTTAAAGTGGAGCATATCCAACAGCTCAGGGTTTGACATGGCCTTGTATGTTAAGCAGAGATCACCTCTGAGTAGACAATATGCCACAGAGTATAGCTGGAGATTCTTTTTAGACTGTCAGCATATGGCATCTGCTTTAGGCCTGTGATTCTTTTAGTGAGGTAGTTCTGTGGCCTTTCCAGCTGTTGCAGATGTCTTGTGAGGTACATACCAAACTGGGCATTATACTCTATAATGGGCCTAATGAGGGATGAGAGCAATGACCTCCTTTTTTCTGGATGAAAAGCCCTTGGTGATGAGGTGTGCCACGTAGGATTTCTTGACTGTTGTGACAATGTGGTTATCGAAGGTGAGACCACTGTCCTCCTGTGTCCTCAAGTCTCTCATCACACTTTCGATGTTTAGTGTACTGCCACTTGTGTGGTAATTCATGGGTACATGTTTTTTTTTTCCAAAGTGGATAACTATACATTTCTTGGCATTAAGCTTGAGCCCATGGCTCTGGCACCAGACATCTTGTTTGTCTAAGGCCCTTTTGTAGAATGTCCACATCATTTGGGGATTCAATAATGGCTCTGTTTGCAGTTATCTGCGAACTTTGTTAGCAAGAGTCCCTTAGTGTTGGCCTGTACTTCAGAGAAGTAGATTCCAAACAAGAGTGGTCCCAGGACTGAACCCTGAGGTACTCCACTTGTTTGGAGCTGGATTTGGAGTCTACTATTTTTACAGTCTGGGTTCTGTCCATAAGCCAGTTGGCTACCCATTGAGTGATGTAGGGATGTTCGTGTTTCACTGTTGCAGTCATTACAATTGGGTTACCCTGCTGGCAGGCTACCCTCAGTCTGCCTGAATTCCAAAGTCTAGGTCTGCAGTCTATTGCGGTCGCCTCTTCCCTTGCGTCAATGCGCCAGGGGTATAAAAGATGCAGCCGACGCCTTTTTCTTAAGTCTTTCTTGCCGCACGGTGCCTGAAGCAAAAGCTGTTGGCAAGTGCCGGTCGGCCGACTCCTGAGATTTTCAAATTCAAAATACAGATCCGAAGTCTTCACTAAAGCTAAGTACCCCGTTGGGGAACTTTTTTCTTGCTCCAGACCGATGTCAGAAAAAGTTAATTGTATTTCTTGTGGGAAGCAAATAGCTCATAAGGTTTTTCATTCTTGCTATATTCCTTGCCTAGGCCCTGACCATAACGTTGCTAGTTGTCGGTTTTGTGCTAGATTTAACCAACGCACTAAGTGTCGGTACGATTTTGCATTCCATTGTTTTGGCAGAACATTTAATTACTTAATGCCATCGGAACAACTGACTACAGGAGTTTGTAAAAAGTGCAAAGAAAAAGAGAAGGACAGGCATCCGAGATCCAAAACAGGCGAGGTTTCTGCTAGGCTTGTCGCCGGTTCAGTGAGGTGCTTTCGCAGCCCCTGACGCCCGCTACCTCAGAGCCACAGACCGCTTCCGACTCCCAGGTGGACCCGACGAGGCCGCTGGAAACTCAAGGTATTGGACACACTGAAACTATTCCCTCAGATGGGTCTGGAGCCGCTGAGCAGGCATCTGCTTCTGAGGGTGTTTTCAGACCTAAGCAGTTATATGTGAAACCTACTTCAGCTTCAAAAGCAAAGACTAAAGCAACTCTAAAGACAAAGAAACAAGTACAGCATTCTCCTGGACAGGCCTCCATGCCTAAGAAGCAGATGCTTAAAATGGCCGAAGACCTTATTACTTTGATCAGGGGTTCCCATCCCCCTTCTGGTAGGAGGCCTAGGCAAGAGGTAGAATATGAATCTTCAGACCAGGTTTCCATTTCCTTTGATTCCTCATCTGAACAGGGAATATTCTCTTCCTCCCTATGAGGACTCTGATGCTGAAGAATCTATCCCTTCAGCCTCCCCTCCTGAGGATTATTCTTTTGGGGGAGACACTGCATACTATGAGGGAGCATTTCCACTGGGAGAGCAAGGATTACTCAGAATCCAAGAAAAGGCTCCGATACTTCCTTTTATTGCCTCAACACAGGCCCCTTGCTATTCCACCTGTTTTAGATGTTGTAGACTATGTATTTCTGGAGTCCATTCCATCTCCAGACTCTTTACCACCAGCTCCTGTTACACCAGACAGAGATACTACAGGGTTCCTGATTCACATAAATTGCTTTATTAAAAACCATGCTGCTGACCCAGAAACCATCTCTCAGGGTCCCAAAGGGGTCAAGGCTTCTACTGCAAAAAACCCTGTCCCCTCTGATAGGGTTTCTAGGGCCCTAGACAGATGGGGTAAAAAGATTTATACTTCTGCAACCTTGGCTGTTAGAGCCTTAAATTGCCAATTTCATATGCTTTAATATCAGCAATATCTTGTGTCACTGCTTAAACTGAAAATGTCAACAAATTCAGAATGTGCAGACAACAAGGAAATGCAGGATTTATTGCATGCAGCTGAACAAGTTGGAAGGCATACTTTGCAATGTGGTTTTTGTTTTCTAGAGGCCTCCTGCAGGGACGCTGTTACAGGTCCTGTCATTAGGAGGCATGCTTGGTTAAAAACAGAATTTGCCTGATCACGTTCAAGCAAAACTGTTAGATGCTCCATTACAGCATGATGCTTTATTTGGTGTTAAAGCAGAAGAGGTGTTGAAAAAAATGGAGGACAAAGCTAAATCTATGCAAACAGTCAAAGATTTCTTGCAGGTACAGCCTCTCAGATTTAGCAGGAACTGGCCTACAAAGAATTGGTCCTTTCCAGTGCCCGATAGGCCACAAAGAGGCAGATACAGACACCCCAGAGGCAGATCACAGCCCCAGGGCTCATGCAGGCCTAAACAATGGGGTGCCTCTACCTCCAAGAGCGGAGAGGAAAAATCACAACCATACAGGAAACAGTCTGAATGACTTTCCCCTTCCGGCTCCAAGCACTTATCTTTTGGCAGCGCCTTTGGGGGGAAAACTAGCACTTTTTTCACAAAATTGGCACATGATCACCCAGGACAAATGGGTTCTAAATATAGTATCACAAGGCCACAGGTTCCACTTTCACACTCTGCCAAGGCCAAACGGTATGCCAGACCTGCCACGCAATCAATGGGCAGAGGCACGAAAACAAGTTTCATCCCTCATGGACATGAGGACCATTCAACAAGTACCAGAGCAAGAGCAGGGAAAAGGATTCTATTCAAGACCGTTCTTGGTACCCAGAAAGGACAATGCCCGGAGACCAATACTGGACCTATCTATTCTAAACACATCTGGATATTCCAAAATTCAAAATGTTGACTAAGCAGCTTCTGCCCATGTTTGGCAAGAAGGCTTGGCTTGTGACTTTAGATCTAAAAGAGGCGTACCTGCATGTCCCAATCGGACAAACTTGCAGAAGATGCCTTAGATTCAAAGCTGGCTCATTGCACTACCAATTCTCTGCACTGCCCTTTGTGAAGACCCTTGGCGCAATAGACAAGCCAAAGTGCCTGGCACCAGTAATTGCATACTGCAGACAGAGGAATACAAATTTATCCTTACTTGGACGACTGCCTCATTCAAGCAGAGAACAAGGACATTCTACTACAGCATCTGGCGTTTGTAAAGAGATTACTATCCTGCCCTAAGGTACACAGTCAGCGAACAGAAATCAAAACTAGTACCCTCAAGAGATAATATTCCTGGGTGCAAGCTTAAATACAACTGCCGAGATTGCTTTTCACGCCAGACAAGCGAAGACAACCGACGACAACCGACTACCTATTTCAAACTGTTGGCAACAAAGGCCCAGTTATCTGCAAGAAAAATTCTGCAGGCTTTGGGCTTCATGGCATCCTGCATTCTATTAATTCCATATGCAAGACTGCATGTGAGGAAACTTCAATGGTACCTAAAAAGTGTTTGGACTCAGCATTGCCACAGCCTGGAAACGATAGTTACACTCATCCCCTGCCTGCAACAGGAGTTTTGATGGGCGAAGGCCTGTCACCAGAACAAGGGACAGCCATTCACTCTAACCCCAGCCACAGACATTAACAGATGCATCGGATTATGCCTGGGGAGCCCACATGGCAGGAAGATGTATTCAAGGCACATGGTCCACAAACCAAATGCATCTACATATCAGTCAAAAAGAGATGCTAGCTGTTCAAAATGCCCTGACAGCCTTCAAGGACCTACTTCACCTGGGACAACTACTGATAGACAATACCACGGTCGTGGTACATGAACAAGCAGGGAGGCACTCATTCCTACCCCCTTTGCAGACTGGCCATGACTTTGTGGGACCCAGCATTGACTTACCAAGTACATCTGCAGGCACAATTCCTGCCAGAAAAGTTAAATACTCTGGCAGACGAACTAAGCAGAAACCTCATGGATCCCCACTAGTGGAAATTGGATCCACAAGTCTTCAGCATGATAAGGAAATGGAGATGCTCGGACATAGATCTTTTTGCCTCACCTCACAACTGCCAACTAAAGAGATTCTGCATAAGGACTTAACACAGACAAGCATGGAAAGTGGATGCCCTATCTTTCAGTTGGAAAAACTTAACAGTATATGCCTTTCCTCCTCTGCCTCTCCTCCACAAGGTACTCCTAAAGGTTGGACAGGGGAAGCCAAAAATGATACTGATTGCCCCAGACTGGCCATGCCAGTACTGGTATCCACTCGTAAGGAACTTCTCAATGCCCAGCCTGGACCTTACCTCACGTACCTAATCTACTGTCCCAGCAGAACAATCAGATCTTGCACAGCCAACTCAAGACCTTAAATCTGGCAGCATGGCTGATAATGTAGTCATACAAAACACACCTCTCACTAAAGCAGTGATGGATGTCATTTTGGAGGCCAGGAGGCCTAGTATTAGAAAATCCTATGCTGGAAAATGGAAGAGATTCTGTGCTTGGAACCAGGCACAAGGAATTGACACAGCTGTACCAAACATTCCTCCGATTTTGCAATACTTGACTGAGATGCTGAACAAAGGCCTATCTTTTTCATCTATAAAAATTCATGCCTCTGCCATTTCGGCTCATTACAATACAGAGCCACCAATTTTGTTCTCATCCTTTAAGGCAGTACCTCAGAGGGGCCAACAATTTAAGGCTTCCAAGGAGATCACCAATACCTGCATGGGACCTCAATTATGTCTTGGAAAAACTCACCCTGCCTCCTTTCGAGCTAGCCGCTGCAGCTGATATAAAGTTTTTATCTTGGAAAACAGCTCTGCTCCTAGCAGTATCTTCTGCAAGACGAGCCAGTTGGCAACCCATTGAGTGATGTAGGGATTTATGCCCAGTTTAGTAAGTTTATCTATGATTCCAGAGTGGGGGATGTGTCTAAGGCTTTGGCGAGGTCCAGATAGGTTGTGTTGACCGCCTTACCCTCGTCCACAGCTCTGGAGACTGATTCGAAGAAGTCAGCCAGGTTCAGGAGACTAGATTGGCCCTTCACAAACCGAAACTTGGTGGGTTCCAGTGTTTTGAAGGTTGCCAATGTCTTTGTTCCATGTTAATGCATTTCATGGCCTTGCAGGTCAGGTTCGTCAGACTGGGACGGTAGTTCCCGGGATCCAAGGTGGATCCTCCTCTTGTGGAGTGGGATAACTGTAGCTGTGCGCCACTCAGTGGGCACGAAGCGTGAGGTGAGGCTATGATTTAAGTTGACACTTGGGTGAGGTGCCAGATGTTCATCGTGTTACCCTGCTGCAGTCATCACACTGGGGTTATCTTGTCAGGCGGTCCCGCAGTCTGCCTGAATTTCAAAGTCTTGGTCCGGCGTCTGTTGCTGTCGCTTCTTCCCTGACTTCAGTGCGCCAGGGGTATATGAGGCATCCAACGCCATTTTCTTCAGTCTTTCTTGCCGCGTGGTGCCCAAAGCAGAAGCAGTTCGCATGTGCCGGTCGGCCGACACTCTATTTTCGAATAGAGTTTCAGTCCGAAGTCTTCAAAGCTAAGTACCTCGTTGGGGAACCTTTTCTTGCCTCAGTCCGATGTCACAAAAAGTTAACCATTGCATTTCTTGTGGGAAGCAAATACCTCATAAGGACTTTCGTTCTTATTGTATACCTTGCCTAGGCCCAGACCATGTCACTGGTTGTCTGTTTTGTGCTAGGTTCAATAAGCGAACTATAAAGCGATGGTTTGATTTCGCACGTCACTACTTCGGTATGAAATTTAATTACACTATGCCGTCGGAGCAACAGACTACCGGTGTGCATAAAAAACACAAAGATAGACAGGCAGCCTAGATCCAAGCCAGACTCTGAGGCCTTGGCTGGGCCGGTCGCCGGTTCTCTGGTTTTCAGTGAGGTGCCTACGCAGCCCCTGGCTACCGCAGAATTGGAACCCCAGACCGCTTCAGATTCTCTAGCAGAGAGTTCTAGGCAGACACAGCCATTTTCTTTAGGCCCTACCGACGACATTGCAGAAGAAGCCGGTGCTGTAGAAACACCTTCGGTTTCAGAAGTGGTCTTCAGACCGACTACTCTGACCATAAAATCTTATGCTAAGCTTAAGACTCCTCTAAAACCAAAAAAGACTGCACTTAAGTCTCCAGTTCAAGGCCCCATGCCTAAGAAACAGATGCTTAAAATGGCTTAAGATTTGATTTCTTTTAATCAGGGGTTCCCAACCCCCCCGACAAAAGGCCTAGACAAGAGGAGGATTATGCCTCATCTGATCAAGTGTCCATTTCCTCAGGCTCCTCTGAGGAACAGGATTACTCCTTTCCCCCTTCTGGAGATTCTGATGCTGAAGATTCTATTCCCTCAGCTTCTCCCCCTGAAGACTATTCCTTTGGGGAAACCTTGCATGCCATGAGGGAACATTTCCACTGGGAAGGTCAGGACTACTTCGACTCAAAGAAAAGGCTCCGAGAGTTTTTTACTCCCCCAGCACAGACCACTTGCTATCCCCCCAGATGTTCTTCATCTCACATTGCTGCAGTCCTTACACTTGGGTAGTCCGCTGTCCACGGTCGGCCCGAATATCAAAGTATAAGGCTGACGTCGGTCAGGGCGCATTTAACTGACGTCAGGACGTCCGGGTACAAATGCGCATGACCGGCGTCATATCCTCAGTCTTTTTTGCCGCATGGTCCGATGCAGAAGCAGCATTGCAAGTGCTGGTTGGCGTTCTGAGATTTTTCGAAGTTTCAGACCGAGTTCAAAGTTGGCTAAGTACCCCGTTGGGGAATATTTTAGTTTTTTCTTGCCTCAGTCATTTACCGGATGTCAGAAAAAGTTAATTGCGTTTCTTGTGGGAAACAGATACCGCATAGAGATTATCATACTTTGTGTATTCCTTGCTTAGGGCCTGAGCACGACGTTGTTGGCTGTCGCTCTTGTGCTAGATTTAATAAACGCACTATAAAGAGAAGGTTGGATTGTGCAAGGTTAGTCTTTGGGAAGCGGTGCAATTATAAAATGCCGTCGGATGCTCCGACGCCCACTTCCTCGAAGAAACGCAAGGACAAGGCAGTTAAGCCTAGGCTAGAAGAACCGTCTGTACCGGACGCCGGTTCTTTGGAGGTGTCTGTGGAGCCGGTGGCTCCACCGGAGATTTCTTTGTGTTCCCAGAGTGAGACCTTATTATTGCAAGATGTGGCCTCTCAGGAGGAGAGTCAGGCTGAGGGGGCTTCTCAGGTTACTATACTCCCCTCCCTTCCTAAGTTGGCTAGGCCCTCTCCTTCTGTTTCTAAGGCTTCTCCCAGGGGCAGGCCAGGTTTGGCTTCAGTTGGTGTTACCCCTAGCTCTTCAGGTACTATGCCCAAGAAGCATATGCTTACAATGGCAGAAGATTTGATTACTTTGATTAGAGGTTCTATGCCCCCTCCTGCTAAGAGACCTAGGGTGGAGCCTGAGCTGGGGGATTTTGAGCAGGCTTCAGATGTTTGAGTCTTCGGCTGAAGACTTGCAGGAGTACTCTCCTTATTCTGATTCTGATGTGGATGATTCTACTCCTTCTGCTACTCCTCCTGAGGATTTTTCTTTTTCAGAAACTCTTCATTCCATGAGGGAGCATTTTAAGTGGGAGGGTCAGGACTTCTCTGATTCCAGGAAACGGCTTAGGGAATTTCTGTTTTTACCCCAGCATAGGCCTTTGGCTATACCTCCTGTTTTGGATGTAGTGGAAGATGTTTTTACAGAGGCTTCTCTTAATCCTGATTCTTTGCCTCCTGCTCCTGTTAAGCCGGATAGGTATTACAGGGTGCCTGAAGCTCATAAGTATCTTTTTAAGAGTCCTAGGGCAGACCCAGAAACTGTTAGCCAGGGGCCTAAGGGTGTTAAGGCTTCTGTTAAGAATCCGGTTCCTACAGACAAGGAGGCTAGGGCCTTGGATAGATGGGGAAAGAAAGTTTATACTTCTTCCACTCTTGCTATGAGGGCTCTGAATTGCCAGTTTCACATGTTGAAATACCAAAACTATCTCCTTTCACAATTGAAATCTAAGGTTGATGCTCTGGCAGTAGGTATTGATTGTAAAGAGTTGCAAGATTTAGTACATGTTTCTGAACAGGTGGGTAAGCATTCTTTGCAATGTGGTTTTGATGCTGTACAGGCCTCGTCTAGGGTGGCTGCCACTGGGACTGTTCTTCGCAGGCACGCCTGGCTGAGGGATCAGAATTTGTCTGAACATGTTAAAACAAGGATTTTAGATGCTCCTTTACAATCTGACGTGTTTGGTCCTCCTGTTGAGACAGTCTTAAAGAAAATGGAAGACAAGGCTAAGTCTATGCAGACTGTTAAAGATTTTTTGCAGGTCCAGCCTCCAAAGTTTAGTAGAAATTGGCCTACTAAGGGGTGGACGTATCCTTCTTATGATTCCCAGTCTAGGGGTAGATCTAGACGTGGTAAGGGCAGAGCTCAGGGCTCTTTCAGGCCTAGAACAGGGAGTTCTCCTGCACAGGCTTCGGGTGAGGGCAGGGGTCAGTCCTTTCGTAAGCAGACCCAATGACCTACCTTTTCAGCTGCCAGAGCCTGCTCTTCTGGCAGCACCTTTGGGAGGAAGGTTGGCACTTTTCAAAGAAAATTGGAGTTTAATTACCCAGGACAGATGGGTATTGGATATCATACACCACGGCTACAGGTTTTATTTCCATACCTTGCCTCCTTTCAAAGGCATGCCAGACGTTCCTCCTCAACAAAGAATAGAGGCTCACAAACAGGTTTCTCTGTTGCTCCAACTAGGGGCCATACAGCCGGTCCCTCTGCCAGAAGTGGGCCTAGGATTTTATTCTCGCCTGTTCCTAGTACCAAAGAAGGGGAACACGTGGAGACCAATTTTGGATTTATCTATCCTCAACACTTATCTGGACATTCCCAAGTTCAAAATGTTGACGTTGCAGCAGCTTTTACCTCTGCTGGGCAAAGATCAGTGGATGGTAACTTTGGATCTCAAAGAGGCTTACCTTCATGTTCCTATCCGACTCAGTTGCAGAAAGTATCTGCGTTTTCGAGCTGGGACTTCTCACTATCAGTTCTCTGCATTGCCCTTTGGCTTATCTACTGCGCCCAGAGTGTTCACAAAAGTTCTGGCTCCAGTGATAGCTTTCTTCAGACTAAAAGGAATACAGATCTATCCTTATTTGGACGACTGCCTAATTCTGGCTCAAGGAAGGGAAGAGCTTCTTCGTCATTTGGAATATGTGATAGCAGTGCTAAGATGCCTAGGGTATTCTGTGACCGAAATAAAGTCCAGTCTAGTACCCTCTCAAGACATGTGCTTTCTGGGTGTGAGACTGAATACAGCAGCCGAGATGGCCTTATAACCCCGGACAAACAAAAGAGTCTATCCCTTTACTTCCATCAACTATCTCATCAGTCCGGGCTGACTGCAAGGACAGTCCTTCAAGCCTTAGGGTTCATGGCATCTTGTATTCTGGTGCTTCCCAATGCCAAACTGCATATGAGGAAGCTACAATGGTATCTCAAAAATGTATGGACACAGCACTGCCAGGATCTGGACACTGTCATTCAAATAATACCTTGCATTCAGAAGGAATTTTTGTGGTGGGCTCAGGAATGTCACCTAAACAAGGGACTCTCTGTGACCCGCCAGAGGCAAGTCAGATTTTAACGACAGATGCCTCAGACAAAGCTTGGGGAGCTCATCTAAATGGAAAGTGGATACAAAACAAGTGGCCTGTCAGACTACAACATCTACATATCAACATGAAGGAGATGTTAGCAGTCCAGTTTGCATTAATAGCTTTCAAGGAATTCCTTCTTCCAGGACAGGTGTTGATTCTAACAGACAACACAACTGTCATGTGGTACATCAACAAGCAAGGGGGAACGCATTCTTATCCTCTATGCAGGCAAGCAATGATTTTGTGGGAGACTGCTCTCAGTTTACAGCTCAATCTTCAGGCAAGGTTTCTGCCAGGAGCACAGAACTCCTTAGCAGATGTGTTGAGCAGACGGATTATGGATCCCCACGAATGGAAATAGGATCCTCATGTATTTCAGAAATTGACAGTGTCATGGGGAACTCCAGACATAGATCTGTTCGCTTCTCCACTAAACCATCAGCTGCCAAAGTTTTGCACGAAAAGGTTTCATCCCACAGCTTGGAGAGTGGATGCTCTTTCTTTCAATTGGAGCAATCTTCATGTGTATGCCTTTCCACCTCTGCCTCTCCTCCCAAAGGTACTTCTGAAGGTCAGACAGGACAAGCCAAGGATGATTTTAATAGCTCCAGATTGGCCTCGACAGCACTGGTACCCATTACTAAGAAGTCTAGTACGGAAGCCTCCATGGCCTTTGCCTTCGATTCCACACCTGTTGTCACAGGAGAACAGCCATTTGCTCAATGTCAAGCTTCACTCTCTGCACCTAACAGCCTGGCATATTCTGTTTTGAACCATAATGGGCCTCCACTTCCTCAGCAAGTTTTGAATGTTATTTTGGAAGCTAGAAGGCCTAGTACAAGGAAAGTGTACGCTGATAAATGGAAGAGATTTTTATTTTGGAGTGCAGCAAAAGATTTTGATGTTTCTGAGCCTAATTTGTGTGTGGCTCTTCAATATCTTACTGAGTTACTAGACAAAGGTTTGTCTTTCTCTTCTATTAAAGTTCATGCTGCAGCAATTTCAGCTCACTATGATTGTGACCCGCCATTGTTTTCTCATCCTTTGTTCAAGCAATTTCTTAGAGGGGCAAAGAATATAAGACCCCCACGAAGACCTCCTACTCCTGCTTGGGATCTCAATTTTGTGTTGGAGAAACTCACTCTACAACCTTTTGAGCCTGCAGCTACTGCTGAGTTGAAATATTTATCATGGAAGACTGCTTTTTTGTTGGCCATTACCTCTGCAAGAAGGGTTTCTGAATTACAGGCCCTTATGGCAGTTGAGCCTTTCTTGATTTTCCATAAGGATAGGGTATCATTACGCACTAATCCTTCCTTTATGCCTAAGGTGGTTTCTAGTGTGGCTTTAAACCAGACTATTCATTTGCCTACTTTTATGCAAATCCCCAAAATAAGGGGAAAAGATTTTGCACACTTTGGATGTACACAGGCAGTTGCGTTATTATTTGGACAGAACTAAAGGGTTCAGGCAGTCTCAGCAGTTGTTTGTTTCTTTTGCTTTGAGTTCTCAGGGCAAGCCTGTGTCAAAACAAACTATTTCTAAGTGGATTGGGTTTTGCATTGCTTTCTGTTATTCCCATCATGGCAAGGAGGTTCCAGCTGGGATTGGGCCTCATTCCACTAGGGCTACTGCCACTTCAACAGCTTTTTTGAGGGGAGTGGCAACCAAGGATATTTTGGAGGCAGCTACTTGGAGTTCTGTGCATACTTTCTCTAGGCATTATCACCTGCCACTTTACTCTAAGTCCAGGGCTGGTTTTGCCACTGCGGTTTTGCAGGGCATTTTGGCAGCTCCTGCTTCCTTATAGTTAGCCATCCTCCCTTACCTCTGCTTTGGGATTCTACCCAAGTGTAAGGACTGCAGCAATGTGAGATGAAGAACATAGTACAGTTTTGTACCTACCATAAATGTAGATGTTCAAGATCCACATTGCTGCAGTCCAATTTACCCTCCCTCCTTCCCCTCTGTAGTTAGAGGTGGTTGTGTGGGTTGGGTTGTACATTTTGTGTATATTGTATATATTGTACATATAGTTAGTGCAAGGGTGGTTGGTTATTTGTTTGCTGTCTTTTGGTTTTGACCTTTATTTTTAAGGTCTTCTGACATCTGGGGCAAGAAAAGACTGAGGATATGACGCCGGTCATGCGCATTTGTACCCTGACGTCCTGACGTCAGTTAAATGCGCCCTGACCGACGTCAGCCTTATACTTTGATATTCGGGCCGACCGTGGACAGCGGACTACCCAAGTGTAAGGACTGCAGCAATGTGGATCTTCGAACATCTACATTTATGGTAGGTACAAAACTGTACTTTTTAGACATTGTGGATGATGTTTACTTAGAATCTAGTCTAAATCCAGATTCTCTGCCTCCTGCTCCAGCCAAACCAGATAGATACTATAGAGTGCCTGACTCACACAAATTCCTTTACAAAAGCCGTGTTGCTGATCCAGAGACAATCTCCCAGGGTCCCAAAGGGGCTAAGGGTTCTATGGCTAAAAATCCTGTACCCTCTGAAAGGGACTCCAGAGCACTAGATAGGTGGGGGAAGAAGGTTTACACCTCTGCTACTCTAGCTATGAGAACACTAAATTGTCAATTTCACATGCGTAAATACCAGCAATTCCTAATGTCTCAAATACAACAAAAGATGGGCACGCACCCTCAACAGTCTGAATTCAAGGAAATGCAGGATCTGTTGCATGCAGCTGAACAGGTGGGCAAACATACTTTGCAATGTGGATTTGATTCCTTGGAAGCTTCCTGTAGAGCAGCTGTTACTGGGTCTGTTATATGTAGGCATGCTTGGTTAAAGGAACAAACTCTGCATGATCATGTTAAAGCAAAGTTACTAGATGCACCCTTACAGCAGGATGTCTTATTTGAGGTTAAAGCAGAAGAGGTTTTAAAGAAAATGGAGGATAAGGCAAAATCTATGCAGACGGTCGAAAATGTCTTACAGGTACAGCCCCCATGCTTCAGCAGAAATTGGCCAACAAAAAATTGGTCCTTTCCAGCTTCTGCCAGACCACAGAGGGGTAAATACAGGCACCCATGGGCAGAGGACAAGCACAATCCCTTACAAACCTCGCCAATGGGGCACTGCAACACAGAAGGGAGGAGAAGATAGGTCCCAAACTACTAGAAGGCAAACACAATGACTTGCACCTCAAACTGCCAAGCAAATCTCTCTTGGCAGCTCCCTTGGGAGGAAAATAGCACTTTTTGCAGACAACTGGCGCATCGTCACAAAGGACAAATGGTTCCTAGACATTATCTCACAAGGATACAGATTCCATTTCCACACCTTGCCAAGGATAAAAGGAATGCCAAACCTGCCACAAAATCAATGGGCAGAGGCACAAAAACAAATTACAGCTGTCATGGACATGAGAGCCATTCAACTGGTACCTACACAGGAGCAAGGCCAAGGAATTTTACTCTAGGCTTTCTAGTCCCCAGAAAGGACAATGCTTGGAGACCCATTCTGGACCTTTCAATTCTAAACACCTTCTTGCAAGTACCCAAATTCAAGATGCTAACACTACAGCAGCTTCTTCCCATGTTGGGCAAGAAAGCTTGGCTAGTAACGTTGGACCTCAAGGAGGCATACCTGCATGTCCCTATCAGACAAAATTGCAGAAGATACCTCCGTTTCATTGCAGGTTCAACCCATTGCCAATTCTCTGCACTCCACTTTGGCGTATCTACTGCGCCCAGGGTCTTCACAAAATGCCTGGCACCAGTAATTGCATACTGCAGACAGAGTAATTCAAATATACCCATACCTGGACGACTGCCTCATCCAAGCAGAAAGCAAGGACATTCTCTTACAACATCTGGCTTTTGTAAAACACCTAAGTTGCCTGGGGTACACAGTAAACGAAAAGAAATCAAAACTAGTGCCCTCACAAAATGACATTCCTGGGTGCCAGCTTGAATACAACGGCCCAGATGGCTTATCTGACGCTAGACAAACTACAACTAACTCAATACTTCAAAACAATGGCAACAAAGACCCAACTCCCTGCAAGAAAAATTCTGCAGGCCTTGGGCTTCATGGCATCTTGCATACTACTAATACCATTTGCAAAACTGCATATGAGGAAATTACAATGGTACCTAAAAAGCATATGGACTCAACACAGCCACAGCTTGGAAACTGATAACTCTCATTCCCTGCCTTCAACAGGAGTTTCTGTGGTGGTCACAGGCATGTCACCTCAACAAGGGTCAGCCTTTCACCTTACCCCCAGCCAGGCAGACTATGACAACAGATGCATCGGACTACGCCTGGGGGGCACACATGGCAGGACGGTGCGTTCAAGGCATATGGACTGCAGATCAAAGGAATCTGCACATCAATCAAAAAGAAATGCTAGCTGTACAGAATGCCCTGACAGCCTTCAAGGACCTCTTACATCCAGGACAGCTTACAATAAGGACAGACAACACCACAGTAATGTGGTACATAAACAGACAAGGGGGTACACACTCCTACCCTCTGTGCAGGCAAGCAATGACCTTGTGGAACACAGCACTGGCTTACCAAGTTCAATTACAAGCTCAATTCCTGCCAGGAAAAAACACATTGGCAGACTACCTAAGCAGAAACATCATGGATCCCCACAAGTGGAAACTGGATCCACAAGTATTTGCAATGATAACTCAAAAATGGGGGCACCCAGACATAGTTTTGGGGGCTGGCAAACAGGTCTATCAGCTAACAAAATTTTGCACAAGGACATTTCACCATCAAGCTTGGTAAGTGGCCGCACTCTCATTTAGTTGGAAAATGCTGACAGTATATGCCTTCCCTCCATTGCCCCTTCTCACAAAGGTGCTGCTGAAAGTCAGGATGGAGAAACCCCGAATGATACTTATTGCCCCTGACTGGCCAAGCCAGCACTGGTACCCACTATTAAGGAATATGGCCCAGGGCCCACCATGGATTTTACCACAAATTACTCATCTGCTCACACAGCAAGACAGTCAGATTCTACACAGCCAGCTCAAAACCTTAAATTTGGCTGCATGGCAAATCGCCTAAGCAACCAGCCAGCTCCTCTTTCACAAGCTGTTATGGAGGTTATTCTGGAAGCCAGGAGGCCCAGCACCTGGAAAGCCTACTCAGCCAGATGGAAAAGGTTTTGTGCCTGGAACCAAGCTCAAGGCCAAAATACCCTTCAGCCGGACATACCTCAGATTCTACAATATTTAACTGAGATGTTACACAAAGGCCTTTCTTTTTCATCTATTAAAATCCACGCCTCTGCTATTTCAGCTCACTGCAACACTTGATCCTCCCTTATTTTCACATCCACTTCTAAGGCAGTTTCTCAGAGGGGCCAAAAACATTAGGCCTCCCAGGAGAGCACCAACACCAACTTGGGACCTCAAATTTGTTCTGAAAAAATTTACGCTACCTCCTTTTGAACCAGCTTTCTCAGCTGACTTAGTTTATATCATGGAAGACTGCCCTGCTGCTAGCAATTACTTCAGCCAGAAGAGTCTCAGAGCTTCAGGCACTAATGGCAGTAGAGCCTTTCTTCATTTTTCATCAAGGCAGAGTTTCTCTATGAACTAACCCCTCCTTTATGCCTAAGGTGGTATCCAGTGTGGCTCTAAATCAAACCATCCATTTACCCACCTTCTTTCCAAATCCACAGAACAAAGGAGAAAGACTCCTGCATTCCTTGGACATTCACAGGCAGCTACGTTACTACTTGAATAAAACTAAGTTTTTTCAGAAAATCTGACCAGCTTTTTGTATCCTATGCTACAGCATCACAAGGAAAGGCAGTCTCAAAACAGACAGTTTCCAAACGGATAGGACATTGCATACGTTTTTGCCACACCCACCATAGAAAACCAGTTCCTGCTAGCATAATTCTACCAGGGCAGCAGCTACATCTACAGCCTTTCTCAGGGGGGTCCCAACCATGGATATTCTGGAAGCTGCAACTTGAAGTTCAGTATACACCTTCCCCCACTTTACTCTAAGACTAGAGCTGGCTTCGCCACTGCAGTTTTGCAGGGCCTTCTAGCCTCCTCTAACCCTGTTTGACTCCACCTCCCATCCTTATCTTTGGGATTCTACCCAAGTGTGATGACTGCAGCAGGGTAACATGATGAACATAGTACAGTTTTGTACCTACCATAAATGTAGATGTTCGAGTGTATACCCTGCTGCAGTCCAGGTTACCCTCCCTCCATCCCCTCTAACCTAACTAAAACCTTTAAATCTGATGCAGCCTTTGTGGTGTATTTGCTTATAGCAGGAGGGATGTTTTGTTTGTGAAACTTTTATTATTGGTACTATCTACTGACCACCTTTTGGGGGGGCACCTGACATCTGGGGCAAGAAAAACTGAAGAAAATGGTGTCTGATGCCTCTTGTATACCCCTGGCGCACTGACGTTAGGGAAGAAGCGACAGCAACAGACGCCGGACCTAGGCTTTGGAATTCAGTCTGACTGCGGGACCGCTTGACGACAGGATAACCCAACTGTGACTGCAGCAGGGCATACACTCTAACATCTACATTTATGTTTGGTACAAAACTGTACTTTCATTTTGTAGTTCATGTAGTACACTGCTTGGGATGGCAGTCTGTTCCCATGGATGCTGTATTCTTAGCTTTAGAGTGCGGTTTCTCCCTGTGTGGCAGTGATTACCGGAATTTCACTATTTTGGTATTGAGATGGGCCCTTTAGGGGGTGAGAGGGGGGTGAAGTTGGCACTAAATTGATCTGCCAGATTATTGGCAATTTCCTTGGGATCAGTTTAATGCCATTCTGTTATAGCTCAGAGCAGATCTGAGCATTTCAGTTTAGATTCTTGACATAACTATAGAATGCCTTGTGATTGTCTTTGGAATCTTTGGCAGTTTTATTTTCGTAACTAGCTTTTGAGGATTTTGAGGGATCTCACCTTCTTACTAAGGTTGGTGTGGAAGTTTTTTGCATCCTGGAATTTTCCTCTTTTCTGCAACAGTTTCTTGCTTCTGTTGTACAGTTTGTTTATAGCAGGGGACTACCAGATTGGCTTCCTTTTTTTTGGAGGAGAGCATCTTGGTTCTATTTGGGATGGCACGATTCATGCACGAGTGGATATGCTCGTATAGTGCCTTAGTGTAGGATTCTGCAGTCGAACTTTCAGATCCCGTCTGCATGGATGTCATGAAGTTTCACTTCTGACTTCAGTAGCCTGAAGTTGGCTTTGGAGAAGTTTTTTTAAGGAGGTTTCCTTACTGAGGGGTGGGATGTGGATGTAAACGGTGATTTGCTTATGGTCAGACCTGACCAATGAAGGGGTGACGACTGGTGTGGAGCATCTATCTCCCATGTTGGTAATGACATGGCCTAAGATATTGGAGCCCCTGGTGGGACAATGGATTAGTTGATCCAGGGCGTTGGAATTTATGAATTCCAAGAACTGTTTGGGGGGGGGGGTTGGTATTAGAGTAGTTTTCTCCCAGTTAATAGCAGGGTAGTTGAAATCACCTAGTATTAGGGTGTGTGTTTGTATCTTAATATTTTCCAGTATGTTTAGAAAGGTGTAGTGAGAATATTGGGGCATGGCGGGGGATCTGTAGCAAGCTACAATTTGGATTGCAGTCTTACCTAGTGCTGCACCTGGAGAATTTCGGATTGATTGTGTTGGGCAACTAGCCTGGAGGTGTGAATATCCTTGGTGAATATGGACACTCCTCCACCTTCAGTGTTTCGGTCTTGGTTTTGTGGCCAAAAAGTGTGCTAAGAGTTGTAGCCTGGTATTGCAGGGGTGCTCTTTGGAGCCTTGAGCCAGGTCTCAGTTACTGCACAGATATCTATGTTCTCCATTTGTAGGAGTGCCTCGAGAGAGTGCCATGCTTTGCTTGTTATAGCATCCTGTCAGTTGTCATGCTTTGCTTGTTCTAGCATCCTGTCAGTAACTGTAATATTAAAATAGTGCAATAACTTTGTAGTTAAATCTGACATGTCTATACCTAGTATGAAGCTTTTACACTTAGAGCTGTTATCTGCTGTAATCTTTAATCCTTTAAATCCTAAAGTATTCCTATGTTAGTAAGGAGCTGTTACACTTGTTAAATTCTGATAAAACTGTATTCATGTAACTTGACATATTTTGGTATAACCCTACACAACATAAATGTGTATGGGTTACCTAACTGGCTGCACTCAATGTCTTTCTGAGCACTTCAGCTGTGTCAGCTGAACTGGAATTTATTTTATCTTTAACCCATAAATCTGCATGTTTCTGTGGTGACCAATTCTTTAAAAAATGTACATTTGCACAAAGTACAATTTCAAATTAATTTTCAAAAACTTGCAAATTCTTAGTGTTATTTGTGTGCACTCTGTAGCATCCATCTGTAGCAACATCAGCTCTAGGCAAAATGTCTAAAACAGTTTGTATATTCTTTGTAACCTGTATGTCCCATTTCTTTAACAATGTTGTGTGTTTCGTTAAGCTCTAATTTCTTATCTTTGTTAAAAGCATCCCACTGCGAGAAGTAGATCTGAAAGATTTCAGCTGTCTCTAAAACCTGTTAACTTTAGCATGATTTAAGTTTTAAACAGAAACAAGGATCTGTCTCCACAGTTCAAATGAAGTTTTATGTTTTTGTAGTACTGATCAAAACAATGAATGCCTTTACACATTTAAACTTTCTCACTTGTATGTATTTATACCAAACAATGTTGTATTACATTTAACATCAGTATTGGCTTGTTTATACCACTGACGTGATAATGTCCAGACTTTATCAAGTCTGGTTTAAGTTTGTGGCCACAATGTGCATTTTGCATTTATGTCCTTGCTGGTATTCATCTTGTTTCAGAAAAAGGCTTACCATTTTCAGAAATTGCTAACAGGTGATCAGTCTATAGACAAGACTGCAAACTGGAAACTCCCTTTCTGTTAGAAATGCTGGTGAACGTCTCGAAGCAGATGCAAAGATGAAATCTCTTTTCACCAATTTAGAAGTTCTTGATACTGCTGATCTTTTCAAGACTGACTGTATTGAGGTTGACGCCAGCAAAATACGAACTAGTGCTTGTACTTTTACGAATATTTGAGAGTCCGAATTGGTCCTGGCTCACCATTGTTTGAAATTAACAGGCATGTAGGTCACACTGAAACTGTACAGCTGTATATTTGTATGACAGAAAAGTTGACACCAGCTGACCAAGCACTACTGTGAGATTAATTACATTTCCTTTGTAACACAGAATACTGCACTTCCTTAGCTGACTTGGATTACCAGCATGCCCACCAAAATGTTTTACAACCACTTTTATAGTTTCAGAACTTTGTCCTTCATGAAAATGTTCTTTTCCTGTATTGGAGCCGCCTTCTGCAACATTATTTCAGTCCAGAGAAAACTTAATGTCCTTTTATTGATAGGATAGTTGTAACTTTTTCTGCTGTTAGCCATTCCTCTTTAGCTTTAATATCTGTGTACATTCAGCTGTTTAAAATATTTTGACAAGCTTCTATTACTTCTACTTGTTATAAAAACATTACAATATTTTGTTCCACACAAGCACATTCTGTTAAGCAAATGTATCGTATGCTATTCTAAAAATGTCACACTGTTATGGTTACCAAACCTCTGTTACTATGAAAGAAAAGCAGTATTTTCTTTTACATGTCATGCAAGCACATTCTGTTAAGCTTATCATTTTAGAAATAGTGTCATACGAGCACGTTCTTGTTTGTTCCTGATTTTGCAGGCTCTGTAGTTTTATGCTATTCCTAATATCACACCCTGTATGAGTAAAAGCAGTTTTAACAGTACATGGTGTTACTGAGACCAAATCACATACATGCCATTTCTATGAGGGAAAACCAGTTTTCTTTAATTTTTTCACCACTATTGAAAAAGGTTACTTCATGGTCTGCAAGTCTCTTCCTCCCTTTGTGGGTATTCCTTAGCCACCCCAGGGACAATTGCATTTATTCCCAGAGGTCCTTCAGGAGTTAAGTCAAGGAACAATTCAGGAGATTCCACTTGCCCACAAAGGAAGAGGGTTTTATTCCAGGATGTTTATAGTACCCAGAAAAGATGGTCCCCAGAGACTAACTCTGGACCTTCCTCACCTCAACACCTCGAAGGTTCCATCTTTCTGTATGCTATTTTTTTTTAGACCTTTTCTCATTTCTTCCCTCAGGCTTTTATGGCATCAATGGATATCAGAAAGGCTTACCTTGACGTTGCCATTCATCCCCCTTACAGGAAATGTTTACATTTCTCTTCCTTGCATTTTCAGTTCTCTGCTTTTCCCTTTGGCCTTTCTACTGCCCCAAGGGTATTCACCAATTACCTAGCACCTATAATTGATTTATGCAGGCTTCAAGGCTTCCACGTTTTCCCCTACTTAGACAATCTTCTATTTCAGGCGTCTTTTCCAGAAGTCTTGTTGCGGAACTTGCACTTCACTATTTCCCTTCTGGAAAGCCTGAGGTTCACCATAAACTATCCAAAGTCATCCTTCACCCCTTCTCAGGCTCAGGTTTTTGTAGGGTGCAGGATTCAGACAAACCTTATACTGGATCCTCTTCTTTCTCCAAAGGCACAGTCACTCATTTCTTCCATAGTTTTCTCCCTGTACACTCTGATACAACCAAGAAGATGTTCATCGTGTTTCACTGTTGCAGTCATAACTGTAGGGTTCTCCCCTGCCGGCAGGCAGTCCTCGGTCAGCCAGAATCCCGAAGTCTGGGTCCGGCGTCGGCTGTTCAACCATGCTCCCTGACGTCAGAGCGCCAGGAGTACAAAGCCGACAGCCGACGCCATTTTCTCCAGTCTTTCTTGCCGTGCGGTGATAGCAGTTCGCAAGTGCTGGTCGGCTGACTCCTGACTATTTTTTCTGAAACTTCAGTCCGAAGACTTCTCCACTCAAAGCGAAGTACCCCGTTGGGGAAACTTTTTTCTTGCTCCAGTCCGATGTCAGAAAAAGTTAATAATTGCATTTCTTGTGGGAAGCAAATACCTCACAAGGATTTTCATTATTACTGTATTCCTTGCTTAGGCCCTGACCACGACGTAGCTAGTTGTCTGTTTTGTGCTAGATTCAATCAACGTACAATTAAACGAAGGTACGATTTTGCTTTTCATTACTTTGGTAGGCGCTTCAACTACAAAATGTCATCTGATACAGTTCCGGCTACCGGAGTTCACAAACGTCGCAAGGATAAAGACAGGCCTCTGAGGTCCAAATCTGATGATAGCGCACAAGCGGAGCCAGCTTCAGGTTCGGCCGTAGTCAGTGAGGCGCTTTTGCAGCCCCTGTTGTCGGCCATTTCAGAACCGATGGCCGAAACGGACTCATGAGGAGCCAACAAGGCCTTTAAATACCTCTGTTGCAGGACCTTCGGACAATGCTCTTTCGGATGGGTCTGGAGCCGCTGTGCAGGTACCAGCTTCCGAAGGGGTTTTCAGGCCTACTCTGCTTATAAAGGCAAAGACTCCTAAATAAAAGACTGCAACACAAGCCTCTTCTGAACTGGCTCCCAAGTCACAGAAACAGTTACTCAAGATGGTGGAGGATTTACTTGCTATGAGTAGGGGTTCACATCCCCCTCCAGGTAAAAGGCCAAGGCAAGATATTTATTATGATTCTTCTGATCGGGCTTCTGTCTCTTCAGTTTCCTCTTCTGACTAGGAATATTCTTTCCCTCCTTATGAGGATTCTGATGCTGAGGAATCTATTCCCTCAGCTTCTCCCCATGAGGATTTCTCTTGGGGAAACTTTGCATGAAATGAGGGAACATTTCCACTTGGAAGGACAGGAGTATTCAGAATCTAAGAAAAGACTAAGGGATTTTCTTCTTCTCCCCCAACATAGACCCCTGGCTATTCCTCCTGTTTTGGATATTGTGGATTATGCTTTTTCGGAGGCTAATTTAACTCCTGATTCTTTTCCTCCTGCTCCTGTCAAGCCTGATAGATATTACAGGGTTCCTGATTCCCACCAGTTTTTATACAAGCACCCTTCTGCTGACCCAGAAACCATTTCTCAGGGCCCAAAGGGAGTTAAGGCCGCTTCTGCCAAAAATCCCATTCCCACTGAAAAGGACTCTAGATCTTTAGAAAGATGGGGCAAAAAAGTATACACTTCTGCTACTTTGTCCATCAGGGCTTTAAACTGCCAGTTTCATATGCTGAAATACCAGCAATTTCTCCTGTCTGTTTTGAAACAAAAGCTTACTTCCATTTCTGCCTGTGCAGATAATAAGGAATTACATGACTTATTGCATGCCACTGAGCAAGTTGGAAAGCATGGTTTACACTGTGGATTTGATGCCTTGGAAGCTTCTTGTAGGGCTGCTGCCTCCGGCACAGTTATTAGAAGGCATGCATGGCTAAAGGAGCAAAATTTGCTAGAACAAGTGAAAGCTAAATTATTGGATGCTCCTGTTCAGCATAATGTTTTGTTTGGATCAAAAGCTGAAGTGATTAAAAAGATGGGAGGATAAGGCGAAATCCATGCAAACAGTTAAAGATTTCTTACAAGTACAGCCACCAAGATTTAGCAGAAATTGGCCTTCTAAAAATTGGTCCTTTCCCACTTCAGATAGGCCTCGGAGGGGTAGATACAGACGCCTCAGAGGAAGGCCTCAAACACAAGGTTCTTATAGACCTAGACAGTGGACTGCTTCCACCCCTAGGGGAGGAGAGGACAGGTCACAAACTCATAGGAAACAAACTCAATGACTCCCTCTGTTGGGCTGCAGGAACTTCTTGCCTGGAAGCCCCTCTCTGAGGAAAACTCTCTATCAAAATTGGACTCGTATAACCCAAGACAAGTGGGTTCTGGATGTGGTTCTAAGAGGTTACAAATTCCATTTTCATACCCTGCCAAGGCCAAGCGGATGGCCAGACCTTCCAAAACATCAATGGACAGAGGCCTTAAACCAGGTGGAAGCTCTTTTGGCTATGAAAGCCATAGAACTGGTTCCACTTTCAGAGATGGGACAAGGTTTTTACTCAAGGCTCTTTCTAGTCCCCAGGAAGCAAAACTCATGGAGACCCATTCTGGATCTGTCAGTCTTGAACACCTTTCTAGAGATTCCAAAATTCAAGATGCTTACTCTACAGCAGCTACTTCCAATGCTGTCCAAAGATGCTTGGATGGTAACTTTGGATGTAAAGGAGGCATATTTACACATTCCCATCAGGCAGGAACGCAGAAAATACCTCAGGTTCAAGGCCGGATCGAGGCACTTTCAATTCTCTGCACTGCCCTTTGGATTGTCTACTGCGCCCAGGGTCTTCACCAAATGCCTGGCTCCAGTAGTAGCTTACTGCAGACTCAAGGGAATTCAAATTTACCCTTATCTGGACGATTGTCTAATTCAGGCAGACAGCAAGGATGTCTTACTCCAGCATCTAGAATTTGTTCAGAACCTCAAGCTCCTGGGTTTCTCTGTAAACATAAAAAAGTCAAATTTGACACCCTCACAACAGATAACTTTTCTGGGTGCTCTTCTAAACACCACAACCCAGATGGCATTTCTAACATCCGAAAAAGTTACAGCTGGCTTCAACTTTCAAAACCTTGGCAACTTAAACTTAGCTATCTGCAAGGAGATTCCTGCAGGCTCTGGGTTACATGGTCTCCTGCATCCTTCTCGTACCATATGCAAGACTACACATGAGGAAAATACAGTGGTACCTAAAAAGTGTATGGTCTCAGCATTGCCACAGTTTGGACATACTGATCTCCGTCCTTCCTTGCCTTCAAAAGGAATTTCTTTGGTGGTCCAGGGCATGTGCTCTAAACAAAGGGAAACCCTTCCGTCTGCCTCCTGCCACTCAGATTCTAACCACGGACGCGTCTGATTATGCTTGGGGAGCCCATTTTCAGGGCAACTGTCTGCAGGGCCTTTGGACAAAGGATCAGAAGCAACTGCATATCAATTTAAAGGAAATGTTAGCTGTCCAGGAAGCTCTACTGGCCTTCAGGAATCTTTTACATCCAGGACTACTAATACGGACAGACAACACCACAGTTATGTGGTACATAAACAAGCAAGGGGGATCTCATTCCTACCCCCTTTGCAGACTAGCCATGGATCTATGGAACACAGCTCTAGCCTGCAATCTGGACCTTCAAGCTCAATTTCTGCCAGGGAAGCTAAACTTCCTGGCAGACAATCTGAGCAGTAACCTTGCGGATCCACACGAATGGATGCTGTACACCAAAATATTCAGGATGATCACAGCAGTCTGGGGATGTCCTCGCGTAGATTTCTTTGCATCCCACCTCAATCAACTACAGAATTTTTGCACCAGGACTTTCCACAAAGAAGCCTGGAAAGTGGATGCCCTATCATTCAGTTGGAGGAACCTTTCGGGATATGCCTTTCCGCCTATTCCTCTTCTTCCACGGGTATTATTAAAGATAAAACAGGACAAGCCCAAGATGATGATCTTGCTGGCCCCAAATTGGCCTCGACAGTTTTTGTACCCAACTCTAAAAAACCTATGTCTGGACCCCCCTTGGGTTTTACCTCAGTCTCCGAACCTTCTGTCCCAACATCAGGGTCAGGTTCTACACACACGTCAAAACTCTCAGCCTGGCGGCCTGGTTAATCCAGGGCCTTTGATTTCTTCTTTCCTACCCAAGCAGGTTATGGATGTCATTTTGGAAGCCAGACGTCCTTGTACTAGAAAATCTTATGCAGGAAAATGGATAAGATTTTGTTCCTGGATGCAGGCTCAGGATTCTGATCCTCCTTCCGAACATTCCTTTAATTTTACTTTACTTGACAGATCTCTTACATGAGGGCCTCTCTTTCTCTTCCATTAAAATTCATGCCGCTGCTATTTCTGCTCATTATAATACAGACCCTCCAATCTTTTCCCACCAGCTCATGAGACAGTTTCTCACTGGAGCTAAGAACTTAAGACGACCTAGATCTCCTCCCATTCCTGCTTGGGATCTCAACTATGTTTTGGAAAAACTGACCTTGCCTCCATTTGAGCCTGCCGCCTCTTCTGACATCAGGTTTTTATCTTGGAAGACAGCTATTCTGTTAGCCCTAACCTCTGCCAGGAGAGTTTCAGAGTTACAAGCTCTTATGGCCGTGGAGCCTTATTTTATTTTTCATCAAGACAGAGTGTCTTTGAGGACTAATCCTACCTTCATGCCTAAGGTGGTTTCTAAAGTGGCTTTAAATCAGACTATCCACTTGCCTACCTTTTTCCCCACTCCTCAAAATAAAGGGGAAAGGATCTTACATTCCTTGGATGTACACAGACAACTACGTTTTTACCTGGACAGAACCAAGGGCATCAGGAAATCAGAGCAATTGTTTGTTTGTTGTTCTCAAGGTAAAGCCATTTCTAAACAGACCATTTCTAAATGGATTGCTCATGGAATCAGATTTTGTTATTCTCACCATGGAAAGCAAATCCCAGGGAGTATACGGACTCATTCCACCAGAGCTGCTGCCACTTTTGCGGCTTTTCTCAGGGGAGTTCCTACCAAGGACATTTTGGAGGCTGCAACTTGGAGTTCAGTGCATACTTTTTCTAAGCACTGCAATCTACCTCTCTACTCTAAGTCTAGGGCAGGCTTTGCCTTTGCAGTCTTGCAGGGCCTTTTAGCCGCCCCTTCTTCTTTGACCACCTCCCTTTCTTTCAGCTTTGGGATTCTACCCTACAGTCATGACTGCAACAGTGAAACACGATGAACATAGTACAGTTGTGTACACCTACCATAAATGTAGATGTTAGTGTCTTCACTGTTGCAGTCTGGGTTTCCCTCCCTCCTATCCCCTCTTGTTTTTACTTTTGTGTGGTTCCTTTTTTCACCATTCTTCTGAGGTGTATTTGCAAAGGATATGGGACCTTTTCCATTTTGGGACTTCTGGCATCTGGGGCAAGAAAAACTGGAGAAAATGGCGTCGGCTGTCAGCTTTGTACTCCTGGTGCTCTGACGTCCGGGAGCATGGTTGAACAGCCGATGCCGGACCCAGACTTTGGGATTCTGGCCGACCGAGGACTGCCTGCCGGCAGTGGAGAACCCTACAGTCATGACTGCAACAGTGTAGACACTCGAACATCTACATTTATGGTAGGTGTACACAACTGTACTTTCCTCAGACTTCTAGGGTTCGTGGCATCCACCATTCCAATGTTTGCATTAGCCAAACGTTTCACTTGAGCAACAGTATGGATGCAGCATACACATCCCCTCTAGACTGGGGTTCTCCTCCTTTCTTGTCTAAAGGAGGAACTCCATTGGTGGATTCAGCAGTTAGCCCTGAACCCAGGTCATACTCTGCATTCTCCTCTTAACCCTCAGGAGCTATTGAAATGTTTCAGATGTAGGTTGGGGAGCAGCTATCGGCTCCTTGAAGGTCCAGGGGTTCTGGTCATCTTCTCAAAGAAAAGAGCATATCGGCATCAGACACTAGAGCTCTTCTTTTTGCCCCTTAAGGCTTTTCGTCCTCTTTCCTTCCAGGTCATCTCTGACTGTTTACCAACAGCACCACAGTTCTTTCGTATGCAAACAGAGAAGGGGGAATGAAATCTTGCCTTCTTTGCAGGCTAGCTCCCATGGCTTGGGAATTTGCAGTCAAGTATCAGGTGACTCTTCAGGTGGTGTGCATCTCTTCCAGTCAAAATCATGTGGCAGACACTGAGCATGTCGTTGACTTAATCCCATGAATGGATGGTTCACAGGAATGATTATCTTCGTGTTTCACTGTTGCAGTCATTACATTTGGGTTATCTGCTGGCAGGTTGCTCTCAGCCTGAATATCAAAGTTTTGGGTCCTGCGTTGGTTGCTGTCTCCTCTTCCATGACATCAGGTAGTCAGGGGTATAAAACAGGCAGCCGACGCCATTTTCTTTAGTCTTTCTTGCCGCGCGGTGCCCAAATTAGAAGCGGTTCGCAAGTGCCGGTCGGCCGAATCTTGAAATTTTCGAATTCGAGTTTCAGAACCGAAGTCTTCAATTAAAGCTAAGTACCCCGTTGGGGAAACTTTTTCTTGCTCCATACCGATGTCAGTCAGTTATTAATTGCATTACTTGTGGGAAGCAAATACCTCATAAGAAATTTCATTTGTACTGTATTCCTTGCCTAGGCCCAGATCATAATGGGCCTTGCTGTCTATTCTGCTAGATTTAACCAATGCGCTATTAAGCGTCTGTATATCTTTGCTTCAAAATATTTTGGAAACTGATTTAACTACCCTGAAATGTCTGATAGCAATCCAACTACCGGAGTTCGCAAGAAACGCAAAGAAAGGGACAGACACAGACCGTCTGGGTCCAAATCTGACAACGAAGCTTCTAAGCCAGTCGCTGGTTCACCGGTACTCAGTGAGGAGCTTTTGCAGCCCCTGATACCCACTACTTTCGAGTCGCAGGCATCTACCGAGACCCATGTGGAGTCTGGCACGCCACGAGATTCTCAGTGTTGTACCGGTGGATGTCTCTCCCTCGGATGGGTTTGGAGCCGCTGAGCAGGCACTGGCTTCTGAGGGTGTCTTCAGGCCTCAGCATTTCTATATAAAACCGATGCCAGCTTCAAAAACAAAGACAAAAGCAACTTCTAAGGCTAAAAAACCGATGCATGAGCCACGTGCTCAGGCCTCTATGCCCAAAAAGCAGATGATCAAAATGGCGGAAGACTTCATTACCTTGATTAGGGGTTCCCAACCCCCTGATAAGAGGCCTAGGCAAAACACTGATTATGAATCTTCAGATCAGGTTTCTATTTCTTCTGATTCCTCTTCTGATCAGGAATTTTCTATACCACCCTATGAGGATTCAGATGCAGAAGAATCCATCCCATCTGCATCTCCTCCTGAAGATTATTCCTTTGGAGAAACCTTGCATACTTTGAGGGGACATTTTCATTGGGAGAGTCAAGATTTCTCAATCAGAAAAGAGGCTTAGGGATTTCATTCTCCCTCAGCATAGGCCTTTGGCCATACTTCCTGTATTAGACATTGTTGATAGTTTTCGGAGTCGAGCATGACTCCAGATTCCTTACCTCCGGTTCCTAGCAAGCCAGACTGATATTACAGGGTTCCTGATTCTCACAAATTTTTATTCAACAACCCTGCTTCTGTCCCTAAAACTCTCACAGGGTCCCAAAGGTGTAAAGGCCTCAACAGCTAAGAATCCTATCCCCTCTGATAGAGATTCCAGGGTGCTGGATAGATGGGGAACAAAGGATCTGAAGTAGGCAGACTTCATTCGTCTGCAACCTGTGGGTATCGGATCCGATCTCGGATCCGAGCCGGCAATTCAAAAGCTTAGGCTCCGAGCTCCTAGCTCCTCCCTCTTACCCATAACCCCTTGCCAAGCCCTGACTGACCTCAGATTTCGTTTGCCGCTTTTCAAGAAGCAACGGAATTCTAGAGCTCCTGGCGTTGGTTGAGATAAGTTTAGATTTTTTGACAGAAAAAGTTTTCAAATTCTCTGTTTTTGTTATCAATCTAGTTAGTGTTGTGTGTGATTAAGGCTTTCCTCCCTCTTTAGTTAATTTTTCTTGGGTTTTCGTAGTTTGTTTGTGTGTGTATTTAGGCCTTAGGTTTAATGTCTGAAGCCCCTAAGGCTGTTTTTTCGAAATGTACCGAGTGTGGCCATAAGCTGTCCCCAGCAGATGGCCACACTCGGTCAATGCTTGGGGTTGAACACCTGTCTTCTGGTTGTACCATTTGTGCAGGGTTCAACCCGGCTTTAAGGGAACGGAGGTCGGTTGGTGCTGGCGGGTCTTTTACCCCAGATACTGCTTCGCCTCTGCCCTTCCAGTCAGCAACCTGTTGCTGTGAGTTCTCCCTCGGCTGGGACTCAACCTCCCTAAAGTTGCCAGAGGGAAGGATTCTTCTAGGGAGAGACAGAAGGAGAGGCACAGGAGAGGCACCACAAGAGGAGAGCGAAGCTTCTAGTTCGGCTCCTCCATCTAAGCGGCCTCCCTGTGCCTTCTAGCCTTCCTCCTCCTCGGCTCCACTCCTCGGTTCTCTCCTGGACCCGAGGAGGAGGAGGCTAGCCCTTCCAGGAGGTCACCGAGGCGGCTCTCTAGGTCCGCCGGTGGCCTCCTCTAGATCGACCTTTTCAATGGCGAAGCTGATATGGACGGATGATGAGGAAATTCATCCAGGCCCAAATGCAAATGGGAGTGCTCCTAGCCCCCATCCGGGAGGCTTGACTTTTTCGCCCTTAGCTCCTTCTCCGACCCATACCACGGGTTCGGAGCTATCGGCGCCGTGCAGATTTGGATCCGGGGTGGGTCGGATCAGATAGGTCGGCGCACTCGGATCCGCCCATCCTTGAGTGCTTCGGGTACTGGACCCGACCTCTCGGAGCCGAGGGCGAGCCTCGGATCCAAGGGAGCTGGTGTCTTCGGCTCCGTCCAGGTCGGAGCACACTGGTCTCTCGGATCCGATGGTTTGCTCCGACTCCGATCCGCACGCCGGATCCGAGTGGGGTCGGCTCGGGCTTAGAGAAGCTGGCTCCCCTCGGCTTTCAACGTTATGGAAAGGGCACTGTCGAGGACATCCGGACCCCGGTCCCTGCCACGGCTCCATCCGCACTCCATTGCAGTTGGGCCAGGCCCCACCAGCCGGTCCCAGGGACAGCCCCTCGATGTCCCAAGTGGTTCCCTTGGAACATCCATCTGCTGAAGAGTACTCCTTGGACAGCCCCGATGAAGTACCTCGAAGCGTAAGTGCAAGAGGAGGCACATGGGCTCCCTGAGTCCGTCACTGAAGACACGGACTTGGATGAAGGGAAGGCTCCCCTAGGTCACCCCTGAGGACGTCTCATTTGGAGACATCATGGAGATGTTAAGGATCAGGGGGTGGTCTGCCCCAAGGCTTCTTCGGACGAGTCTGTGTTCTTGGAGGCATTCGAGGCGGCCCTTCTACCTCGTGGGTGTCCCCCCCTGCTGACCCCCTGGTGGATCTTATATCCATCAGGGCGGGGAAGGATCCGGACACCATTGAGCCTATCCTAAGCGCCCGGACCGCATTCTTTCTCCTCCATCAGACCCCACCCACTGGAGTAAGGCGCCCCCAGTAGATGCCTTGATGATGGCTGCAGCCGAAGAGGAATTGGCCCAGGAGAGTCCCTCCGTCCATCCTCCGGGCAAGGAGTCCCGTCGATGGATCGCATTGGGAAGTGAGTTTTAGTTCAGCGACCTTCTCCTTGAGAGCTGAACTACATGGCACATGTCTTAGGATGCAGCGGGATCTGATTAAAGAATACGCTGCATCTCCCCGAGTCCATCTCAGTGAGGATAAACAGGTTTACTCCACCGAATGGCCACTCTCAGATCAGTATCCAATACATCTATCGGCTGCTGTCTCATGCTACGGAGGGAGCTAGAGCCAGCGGAGCAGGCCTTGTCATGAGGCGACAGGCCTGGCTCCGCCATTGTGATTTTGCAGAGCCCTACAAGGCGACCTTGAATGCCCCTTTCGATGGTTCTGCCTTGTTTGGCAAGACTGTTCGCGAGACATTAGTCCAGAGCGAAAAGGACGGAAGACGCTGTCTGCCGTCGAATCGCTTCTCGGCTCCCAGAGGTCCTTCTCTAAGAACCAAAAGGGACAGAAGAAGATGTGGTTCCGAAGTCGCAGCAGTCCCAACCTGCTCGGATAACCAGTCCTTCCGTGGCAGAGGAGGACGGGAGGTCGTGCCAGAGGCAGGGGCTCCTGGCAATTTCGGGTCCAGAGAACCCTTCTCTGAGAGACCCACGCAGCAGCCCTGAAGGGTTGCCCGGCTGTCCGTCTCTGGAGGCAGTCGGGGGTTTTCGATGCACCTGACTTCTTGGGAGTCCATAACAACAGACAGTTGGGTGCTTGACTTATATCCAGAGGATATTCAATACCCTATTCAAGATTCCCAAATCTCAGCCTCCCAGATGTTCCACCTGACCAAGGGAGGCGGCAGCTATCAAATCGAGCAGCTGCTAGGAAAAGAGCCATCCAGCTGGCCCCCAGATCAAGCCGGATTAGGGTTTTACTCCAGGTTCTTTTGGTGCCAAAGAAGACGGGGACTTAAGACCAATCTTAGACCTTTCCCAGTTGAACCTGTCAGTAATCAAGCAAAGTTCGGATGGTCACCCTGCAATCTATACTCCCCTCTTGAGGGAGAACGACTGGATGTGTTCCATAGACCTCAAGGATGCGTACTACCACATTCGGATGGACAGACGATCCAGGAGGTTTCTTTGCTTCCGGCTGGGAGCCAGTCATTATCAGTTCAGGGTCCTCCCCTTTGGTCTCACCTCAGCCCCCAGGGTGTTTACCAAGGTGCTAGCGGTGGTAGCGGCCCACCTGAGGCTCCAGGGATTACAGGTCTTTCCGTACCTGGACGACTGGCTCCTGACAGCATCATCAAGGCATCTTCTGTGCTCAGCCAGGGATTACTTTCTTCAACTAGCACCAAGGCTGGGCATCACGATCAACTGGGAGAAATCTTTTCTGAATCCAACTCAAATTATAGATTTCATAGGAGGAAGACTAGACACCAGATCAATGCGAGCCTTCCTCACCCCAGACCGTATCGCCAGCCTGAGGTGTCATGTGACAGCAATCCTGCAACCATCTCCAACTGCAGCTTGGTCCTGAGGGCCCTAGGTTCTATGGCGGCAGCTATCCCGCTTCTAATTCATGCCCGTTTACGCATGCGGGTTCTTCAATGGACCCTTCAAGTTCAGTGGTCTCCTCTTTGTTCGTCTCTAAACGCTCCTATTGCGGTCAGCAGAGCGTGCAGGGACTCCCTTCTGTGGTGGCTTCTTTCTCCGGAGCCCCTGGCAGGAGACCTTTTGCGCTGCATTTCTCCGAGCCACAGTGACCACGGACGCTTCTTGCCTCGGGTGGGGGCATTCTGCGGAAAGATTGTCCAAGGCACGTGGAATCCCACAGAGACGTCATTGCATGTAAATGTTCTGGAAATGAGGCGGTGCTCTAGCGTTGCAAGCACTTCACCACGTTCTTCCTTCAGGGACTATTGCGATTCAGACAGACAACATGTCCGTAGTCTGGTATATCAACAAGCAGGGAGGAACCAGGTCTTACCCCTTTGTCGAGAGGCCATGAGAGTCTGGGAATGGGCAATTTCCACCAAACGCTTTCTGGTAGCAACGCACATACCCGGAAAGTCCAACATCCTTGCGGACAAGCTCAGTCGCACCATCCTTTCTCCACACGAGTGGTCCCTCAATCTTCAAGTAGCGAAGAAGATTTTTGCGGTTTGGGGCCAACCCTGTTCCGTTCTTTTTGCTTCTCCCTCTAACCCCAAATGCGACAATTTCTTCCCTCTGCTTCCCCACCAGGGGAGTTCGAGGATGCTCTGGTGCATGCTTGGCCTCCCGGTCTCCTTTATGCCTACCCTCCACTTCCTCTGATGCAGAGGCTTCTGCAGAAAGCCAACAGTTTGGGGAGGAGAAAGATTCTCATTGCCCCATTCAGGCCACGACAACCTTGGTTCCCTTTGTATGGTCTCACAAAATCAATCCACCATGGATTCTGGATCCAATTTGGATCTCATCTCTCACCCTCTGGGAATGCCAGTTCCCAATCTGCGGACCCTAAAGTTGACAGCTTGGCTGCTCCAATTCCAACCTTAATTAGGACTTCCGGTATCTCTTCACCGGTCAAGGCCATTTTGGTGGCTGCTCATAAACCTTCCACCAGACAGGTTTATCGGAGTAAATGGAAGAGGTTCTCTATATGGGCAGGACAGAGAACTGTGGATCCTTTTTCAGCACCTATCTCTGCGGTGCTGGATTTTCTAACAGACCTCTTTCATCAAGGGGCTAGTTCTTCCACGATTAAGGTACAATTGGCTATCTCGCATTATCACATTGGTCATGACACAGCTCCCTTATGACAGCGAAATTATGCAAAACTTTTCTCAAAGGAGTTTTTTTGTTAAGGCCTCCAGTCAAGGAGGTTGTACTGCCTTGGGACTTGTCTTTAGTCCTGCAGGCCCTTACTGCTCCTCCCTTCGAGCCTGCAGCTTCTGCTGATTTAAAATACCTTTCCTGGAAGGCTGCCTTTCTGGTAGCTATCACTTCAGCCAGAAGGGTGTCTGAGCTTCAGGCTCTGTGTCAAACCGCCTTATCTTTCTTTCTTCCCTGATAGGGTGTGCCTCAGGACCAATCCATCTTTTCTTCCGAAGGTCTCTTCTGAATCCAATATTAACCAGTCAATCAATTTGCCTGTATTTTTCCCAAGTATTCAAACAAAGGAGAATACAAATTGCATTCCTTGGATGTTCATAGACAATTACGTTTTTATATTAACAGGACAGCTGGCCACAGGAAATCAGATCAGCTGTTCGTCTCCTTTGCTAAATTTGCTCTGGGTAAAGCAGTATCTAAAGTCACACTATCTAAGTGGATTGCTAATTGTATTCTGCAGACATATGACACTTCAGGCAGACCTGCTCCTCAGAGGGTTACGGCTCATTCTACTAGGGCAGTTTCCACGTCAGCCGCCTTTAGGTCCCGAGTATCATTGGATGATATCTGCGCGGCAGCTACTTGGGCCTCGCCTCATACTTTTTTCTCATTACAAGGTGGATGTTGTTTCTAGAGGAAGAGCATCCTTTGGCTCAGCGGTGCTCCGGAACATCCTTCCATGACTGCCGCCCAAGATTCAGGTAGCTAGGGACTCTGTCCCACAGGTTGCAGACGAATGAAGTCTGCCTACTTCAGATTTAGAAGTTATGTACTCACCATAACGTTCCATCTGAGTAGGTGACTTCATTCGGCTGCAACCATCCCCCCCTCCATCCCCCTGACCTTTATAGAGCGAGTATTTATGCTGTTTTAGTGTACTGTTGTCAGTATTTGAGGCAAACTCAATCTGAGGTCAGTCAGGGCTTGGCAAGGGGTTATGGGTAAGAGGGAGGAGCTAGGAGCTCGGAGCCTAAGCTTTTGAATTGCCGGCTCGGATCCGAGATCGGATCCGATACCCACAGGTTGCAGCTGAATGAAGTCACCTACTCAGATGGAACGTTATGGTGAGTACATAACTTCTAATTTATACGTCTGCAACCTTGGCAATTGGGGCATAAACTGCCAATTTCATATGCTTAAATATCAACAGCATGTTTTGGGATTATTGAAACAGAAAATTATGTTGATTTCTGAATGTGTGGAAAATAAAGAATTTACAGGAATTATTGCATGCAGCAGAACAGGTTGGAAAGCATACTTTACAAAGTGGATGTTCTTCATGTTTCACTGTTGCAGTCATTACATTTGGGTAATCTGCTGGCAGGTTGCCCTCAGTCGGCCTGAATTCCCAAGTCTTGGGTCTTGCATTGGTTGCTGTTTTCTCTTCCGTGACGTCAGGTCGTCAGTGCTATAAAACATGCAGCCGATGCCATTTTCTTTAGTCTTTCTTGCCATGCGGTGCCCGAAGCAGAAGCAATTGCGCAAGTGCCAATCGGCAGACTACTGAACTATTCGAGTTTCAAAAATCTAAGTCTTCACTAAAGCTAAGTAACCCGTTGGGGAAACTTTTCTTGCTATTTACCGATGTCAGAAAAAGTTAATTGTATTTCTTGTGGAAAGCAAATACCTCATAAGGATTTCCATTTATACTGTATTCCGTGCCTAGGCCCTGATCACAATGTGCCTGGCTGTCGGTTTTGTGCTAGATTTAACCAATGCACTAGTAAGCGTTGGTATATTTTTGCATCAAATTATTTTGGAAACTGATTTAACAACTCAGAAATGTTGTCTGACAGCAATCTGACTACTGGAGTACATAAAGAACGCAAGAAGGACAGAGAAAGGCATTAGAGATCCAAAACAGACCAAGCTTCTCATAAGCCAGTTGCCTGTTCGCCGGTACTCAGTGAGGCTCCTTCACAGACCCCGATAACCGCTACCTTTGAGTCGCAGGCCTCTACCGACACCCATGTGGAGTCCGGCATGCTGCAAGATACTCAAGGTATTGGACCGGCGGATGTATCTCCCTCGGATGGGTCCAGAGCCGCTGAGCAGGCATCGGCTTCTGAGGATGTATTCAGACATCAACATTTGTACATCAAACCGACTGCTGCAAAACCAAAGACAAAAGCAACTTCTAAAACTTAAAGATGCATGAGCCATGTGCACAGGCCTCCATGCCAAAAAAACAGATTATCAAAATGGTTGAAGACCTTATTACCTTGATCAGGGGTACCCATCCCCCTCCAGATACGAGGCCTAGGTAAGACACTGATTATGAATCTTCAGATCAGGTTACTATTTCTTCTGATTCCTCTTCTGATCAGGAATTATCTATACCTCCCTATGAGGATTCTGATGCTGAGGAGTCTTCCATCTGCATCTCCTCCTGAGGATTATTCATTTGGAGAAACCTTGCATACTTTGAGGGAGCATTTTCACTGGGAGAGTCAAGATTTCTCAGAAACAAAATAGAGGCTCAGGGATTTCCTTCTTCCTCAGCACAAGCCTTTAGCCATTCCTCCTGTTTTAGACATTGTAGATGTGTTTTCGGAGTCAAGCTTGACCCCTAACTCCTTACCTCTGGCTCCCAGTAAGCCTGACCGATATTACAGGGTCCCTGACTCACAAACTTTTATTTAGAAATCCTGCTGCTGATCCTGAAACTATTTCACAGGGTCCAAAGGGAGTTGAGGCCTCAACAGCAAAAAACCCTACCCCCTCTGACAGATTCAAGGGCACTGGACAGATGGGGGAAAAAAGGTTTATACATCTGCAACCTTGGCAATCAGGGCCTTAAACTGTCAATTTCATATGCCTAAGTACCAACAACATGTTATGGGATTGCTGAAACAGAAAATGATTTCAGAATGTGCAGAAAATATAGAATTGCAGAAGATGTTCTTCATTCCACATTGCTGCAGTCCTAACTATTGGGTAGTCCGCTGTCCAGTCGGCCCGAATACCAAAGTATATGGCTGACGTCGGTCAGGGCGCATTAGACTGACGTCAGTACGTCAGGGTACTAATGCGCATGACCGACGTCATATCCTCAGTCTTTTTTGCCGCATGGTCCGATGCAGAAGCAATTTTGCGAGTGCAGGTTGGCGTTCTGAAAGTTTCTGAAGTCAGAGTTTCAGACCGAATCAAAGTTGGCTAAGTACCCCGTTGGGGAATATTTTGGTTTTTTCTTGCCTCAGTATTTAATCGGATGTCAGAAAAAGTGAATAACTGTATTTCTTGTGGGAAACAGATACCTCATAGGGATTACCATACTTTGTGTATACCTTGTTTAGGGCCTGAGCACGGCGTTGTTGGATGCGCTCTTGTGCTAGATTTAACAAACGCACTATTAAGAGAAGGTTAGACTGTGCCAGGTTAGTTTTGGGAAGCGTTGTAATTATAAAATGCCGTCGGAGGCTCCGCCCGCCGCCAAAAAGCGCAAGGACAAAGCAGCAAAGCCTAGAGTGGAAGAACCGCCGGTCCCAGACGTCGGATCTTTAGAAGGCTCAGTGGAGCCGGTGGTTTTGCCATGTGTTTCTTTGGAGTCTCAGGAGAGACTTTACTGTTACAGGATGTATCCTCAAGGGAAGTAGGCCAGGCTGAGGGGCTTCTCAGGTGGCTGTTCTTCCCTCTCTTCCTAAGGTGGTTAGAGCCTCCCTTCTGTTTCCAAGGCTTCTTTGAGAGGCAGGCCAAGTTTAACTTCAGTGGGGGTTTCTCCTAGTGCTTCAGGGTCTTTGCCTAAGAAACATATGCTTAAAATGGCAGAGGATTTGATTACTATGATTAGAGGTTCTATGCCCCTCCTGATAAGAGGCCTAGGGTGGAACCTGAGTTTGAGAGTTTTGAGCAATGTTCGAGGCTTCTGAGTCTTGGCTGAAGACTTGCAGGAGTATCCTCCTTATTCTGATTCTGATGTGGATGATTCTACTCCTTCAGCTTCTCCTCCTGAGGATTTTTCATTTTCAGAGACTCTGCATTCCATGAGGGAGCATTTTAAATGGGAAGGTCAAGATTTCTCTGACTCCAGGAAGAGGCTTAGGGAATTCTTGTTTTACCCCAGCATAGGCCTTTAGCTATACCTCCTGTTCTGAATGTGGTGGAAGATGTTTTGCAGAGACTTCCCTCAATCCTGATTCTTTGCCTCCTGCCCCAGTTAAACCGGATAGGTACTATAGGGTGCCTGAAGCTCATAAGTATCTTTTAAGAGTCCTAGGGCAGACCCGGAAACTGTCTCTCAGGGGCCTAAAGGTGTGAAGGCCTCTGTTAAAAATCCTGTTCCTCCTGATAAAGAGGCAAGGGCTTTGGATAGATGGGGAAAGAAAGTGTATACTTCTTCCACTTTAGCCATGAGGGCGTTGAATTGTCAGTTTCACATGTTAAAATATCAGAATTATCTCCTTTCACAATTGAAATCTAAGGTGGATGCTCTGGCAGAAGGTATTGAGTGTAAAGAGTTGCAGGATTTAGTTCATGTGTCTGAACAGGTGGGTAAACATTCCTTGCAATGTGGTTTTGATGCTGTGCAGGCCTCCTCGAGGGTGGCTGCCACTGGTTCTGTTCTTCGTAGGCATGCCTGGTTGAGAGATCAGAATTTAGCTGAGCATGTTAAAACAAGGATTTTGGATGCTCCTTTGCAGTCTGATGTGTTTGGTTCGCCTGTGGAAGCAGTCTTAAAGAAAATGGAGGACAAGGCTAAGTCTATGCAAACTGTTAAGGATTTTTTGCAGGTGCAGCCTCCAAGTTTAGTAGAAATTGGCCTACTAAGGGATGGACTTATCCTGCTTATGATTCCCAGTCTAGGGGTAGGTCTAGACGTGGTAGGGGCAGAGCTCAAGGTTCTTTTAGGCCTAGGACAGGGAGTTCCTCTGCTCAGACTTCTGGTGAGGGCAGGGGTCAGTCCTTTCGTAAGCAGACCCAATGACCTGCCTTTTCAGCTGCCAGTACATTCTCGCCTGGCAGCACCTTTGGGAGGAAGGCTGTCTCTTTTCAAAGAAAATTGGGATTTAATTACCCAAGACAGATGGGTTCTGGATATCATTCACCACGGTTACAGGTTTTATTTCCATACCATGCCTCCTTTCAAAGGCATGCCAGACATTCCTCCTCTACAAAGACAAGAGGCTCACAAGCAAATTTCTCTGTTGCTCCACATAGGGGCCATTCAGCCAGTTCCTGTGCCAGAAAGGGGCCTAGGATTTTATTCTCGCCTGTTCCTAGTACCGAAGAAGGGGAACACGTGGAGGCCAATTTTGGATTTATCTATCCTCAACACTTATCTGGACATTCCCAAGTTCAAAATGTTGACGTTACAACAGCTTTTACCTCTGCTGGGCAAGGATCACTGGATGGTAACTTTAGATCTCAAGGAAGCTTACCTTCATGTGCCTATAAGACTAAGTTGCAGGAACTATCTGCGTTTTCGAGCTGGAAATTCTCATTATCAGTTCTCTGCATTGCCCTTTGGCTTATCCACTGCGCCCAGAGTATTCACAAAGGTTCTGGCTCCAGTGATAGCTTACTTCAGGCTAAAAGGAATTCAAATCTATCCTTACTTGGACGACTGCCTGATTCTAGCTCAAGAAAAGGAAGACCTTCTACAGTATTTGGATTATGTCTTAGCAGTGCTAAGATGCCTAGGGTATTCTGTGAACGAAATAAAGTCCAGTCTAGTACCCTCTCAAGACATGTGCTTTCTGGGTGTGAGACTGAATACAGCAGCCCAGATGGCCTTTTTAACCCCGGACAAACAAAAGAATCTTTCCAGTTACTTCCATCAACTATCTCTTCAGTCCGGGCTGACTGCAAGGACAGTCCTTCAAGCCTTAGGGTTCATGGCATCTTGTATTCTGGTGCTTCCCAATGCCAAACTGCATATGAGGAAGCTGCAATGGTATCTCAAAAATGTATGGACACAGCACTGCCAGGATTTGGACACTGTCATTCAAATAATACCTTGCATTCAAAAGGAATTTTGTGGTGGGCTCAGGAATGTCACCTAAACAAGGGACTCTCTGTGACCCGGCCAGAGGCGAGTCAGATTCTAACGACAGATGCCTCAGACATTGCTTGGGGAGCTCATCTAAATGGAAAGTGGATACAAGACAAGTGGCCTGCCAGACTACAGCATCTACATATCAACATGAAAGAGATGTTAGCAGTCCAGTTTGCATTAATGGCTTTCAAGGAGTTACTTCTTCCAGGGCAGGTGTTGATTCTAACAGACAACACAACTGTCATGTGGTACGTCAACAAACAAGGGGGAACACATTCTTACCCATTGTGCAGGCAAGCAATGATTTTATGGGAGACTGCGCTCAGCTTGCAACTAACTCTTCAGGCAAGGTTTCTGCCGGAGCACAGAACTCCTTAGCAGATGTGTTAAGCAGACAAATCATGGATCCCCACGAGTGGAAACTGGATCTTCATGTATTTCAAAATTGACAGTGTCATGGGGAACTCCAGACATAGATCTGTTCGCTTCTCCACTAAACCACCAGCTGCCAAAGTTTTGCACAAAGAGGTTTCATCACACAGCTTGGAAAGTGGATGCTCTTTCTTTCAGTTGGAAAAATCTTCATGTGTATGCTTTTCCACCTCTGCCTCTTCTCCCAAAGGTGCTTCTAAAGGTCAGACAAGACAAGCCAAGGATGATTTTAATAGCTCCAGATTGGCCTCTGCAGCACTGGTACCCATTACTGAGGAGTCTGGTAAGGAAGCCTCCATGGCCTTTACCCTTGATTCCACACCTGTTGTCTCAGAGGGACGGTCACCTGCTCAATGTCAAGCTTCAATCTCTTCATCTAACAGCCTGGCATATTCTGTTTTGAAAGACAGCAGGTCTCAACTTCCTCAACAAGTTTTAAATGTGATTATGGAAGCCAGAAGACCTAGTACAAGGAAAGTGTACGCAGAAAAATGGAAGAGATTTTTATTTTGGAGTGCAGCAAACAATTTGGAGATTTCTGAGCCTAATTTGAGTGTGGCTCTTCAATATCTTACTGAGTTATTGGACAAAGGTTTGTCTTTCTCTTCCATTAAGATTCATGCTGCAGCAATTTCAGCTCACTATGATTGTGACCCACCATTGTTTTCATCCTTTGTTCAAGCAATTTCTTAGGGGGCAAAGAATATAAGACCCCACGTGAGCTCCTACTCCTGCTTGGGATCTCAATTTTGTGTTGGAGAAACTTACTCTACAACCTTTTGAGCCTCTGCTACTGCTGAATTGAAATATTTGTCATGGAAGACTGCTTTTTGTTGGCCATTACTTCTGCAAGAAGGGGTTCTGAGTCGCAGGCCGTTAGGGCGGTAGAGGGTTTGTTGATTTTTCATAAGGATAGGGTATCTTTACGTACTAATCCTTCCTTTATGCCTAAGGTGGTTTCTAGTGTGGCTTTAAACCAAACTATTCATTTGCCTACTTTTATGCAGATCCCCAAAATAAAGGGGAAAAGATTTTGCACACTTTAGATGTACACAGGCAATTGCGTTATTATTTGAGCAGGACTAAGGATTTTAGGCAGTCTCAGCAGTTGTTTGTTTCTTTTGCTTTGGGTTCAGGGCAAGCCTGTGTCAAAACAAACTATTTCTAGGTGGATTGGGTTTTGCATTGCATTTTGTTATTCCCATCATGGCAAGGAGATTCCAGCTGGAATTAGGCCTCATTCCACTAGGGCTACTGCCACTTCTACAGCATTTCTAAGGGGTGGCCACTAAGGATATTTTGGAGGCAGCTACTTGGAGTTCAGTGCATACTTTCTCTAAGCATTATCACCTTCCTCTCTACTCTAAGTCTAGGGCTGGTTTTGCCACAGCTATTTTGCAAGGCATGTTGTCAGTTCCTGCTTCCTTATGATTTGCCAGCCTCCCTTACCTCTGCTTTGGGATTCTACCCAATAGTTAGGACTGCAGCAATGTGGAATGAAGAACATAGTACAGTTTTGTACCTACCATAAATGTAGATGTTCGAGGATCCACATTGCTGCAGTCCAATTACCCTCCCTCCTTCCCTCTGTGTTTAAGGGTGGTTGTGTAGGTGAGGTTATATTCTGGTAATTTTGTATATATTGTACATATTTTTGGTGCAGGTATGTTTGGAATTTTTGGTTTGGGCCTTAGCTTTTCAGGGTCTTCTGACATCTGGGGCAAGAAAAGACTGAGGATATGACGTCGGTCATGCGCATTAGTACCCTGACGTACTGACGTCAGTCTAATGCGCCCTGACCGACGTCAGCCATATACTTTGGTATTCGGGCCGACTGGACAGCGGACTACCCAATAGTTAGGACTGCAGCAATGTGGATCCTCGAACATCTACATTTATGGTAGGTACAAAACTGTACTTTATTGCATGCAGCTGAACAAGTTGGAAAGCTTACTTTGCAATGTGGTTTTGATTCTTTAGAGGCCTCCTGCAGGGCCACAGGTACTGGATCTGTGATTAGGAGGCATGCCTGGTTAAAGGAACAAAATTTGCCTGATCATGTTAAAGCTAAACTGCTAGATGCACCTTTTACAGCGTTATTCTCTGTTTGGTATTAAGGCCGAAGAGGTTTTAAAGAAAATGGAAGACAAAGCTAAGTCTATGCAAGCTGATAGACTTCTTACAAGTGCAGCCACCAAGATTCAGTAGACACTGGCCTACAAAAAATTGGTCCTTTCCTGTGTCAGACAGAGCTCAAAGGGGCAAATCCAGACGCCCTAAGGGTTCCAGGTACCAGGCGCAAGACTCTTTTATAGGTCAAAGCAATGGGGCGCATCCACCTCCACATCTGTTGGAGATGAAGCGCAAACCTACAGAAAGCAATCCCAATGACTTCCATCTGCCTACACCAAGCATTTAACTTTTGGCAGCACCCATAGGGGAAAATTAACACTTTTTTCTCAAAATTGGCAGTTAACCCAGGACAAGTTGGTACTAAACATTGTATCACAGGGATACAGATTCCATTTCCACACTTTGCTAATGACAAATGGTTGGCCAGATCTGCCAAAAAATCAATGGGCAGAGGCACAAACAGGTTACGTCCCTCATGTATATGGGGGCCATTCAGACAGTACCAGAACAGGAAAAAGCACAAGGTTTTTACTCAAGACTGTTCTTGGTACCCAGAAAGGACAAGGCCTGGCGGCCAATATTGGATTTATCAATTTTGAACACATACCTGGACATTCCAAAATTCAAAATGCTCACTTTGCAGCAGCTTCTGCCCATGCTGGGCAAGAATGCTTGGCTGGTGACTTTAGACCTAAGAGGCATACCTGCATGTCCCAGTAAGACAGTCGTGCAGACAATCTCTGATTCAAGGCTGGCTTAGTGCATTACCAATTCTCTGCACTGCTCTGTGGCTTATCTACTGCGCTCAGGGTGTTTACAAAGTGCCTGGCACCAGTAATTGCATTTTGCAGACCACAAATGTATCCTTACTTGGACGACTGTCTCATTCAAGCAGAGAACAAGGACGCTGTTCTAGGACACCTGGAGTTTGTGAAAAGGCTTCTAACATGCCTAGGGTACACACTAAACGAAAAGAAATCACAACTGATAACCCTCTCAAAAGATAACATTCCTGGGCGCAAGCTCAAATAAAACTGCCCAGATGGCTTACCTCACACCAGACAAAGGCAACTGACTACTTCAGACTGATAGCAACAAAAACCCAGTCTTCTGCAAGACAAATTCTGCAATCTCTGGGCTTCATGGCATCCTACTAATTCCATATGCAAGACTGCATATGAGGAAACTTCAATGGTACCTAAAAAGTTTATGGAGTCAACATTCACTCAGTCTGGAAACATTGATTCCTCTCATTCCCTGCCTGCAACAGGAGTTTCTATGGTGGGCAAAGGCCTGTCACCAAAACATGGGACTGCCCTTCACCCTACCCCCTGCCAGCCAAACCTTAACAGATGCCTCAGATTATGTCTGGGGGGGCCCACATGGCAGGAAGATGTGTTCAGGGCATATGGGCACCAAAACAAATGCATCTACATATCGATCAGAGATGCTAGTTGTTCAAAATGCCCTAACAGCCTTAAATGACTTGCTTCATCCAGGTCAACTACTGATAGACGGACAACTCCACAGTCATGTGGTATATAAAGGGGGCATGCACTCATACCCCCATTGCAGATTAGCCATGGCACTGTGGGACACAGCTTTGACCTACCAAATACATCTTCAAGCTCAATTCCTGCCAGGAAAACAAAACACTGGCAGACTATTTAAGGAGAAACCTTATGGATCCTTACGAGTGGAAACTCAATCCGCAAGTCTTCAGCATAACAGAGAAATGTGGGAGCCCAGACATAGATCTATTTGCCTCTCCTCAAAATTATCAGTTGAAAAGATTCTGCACAAGGACTTGTCAGACAAGCACGGAAAGTGGACACCCTATCCTTCAGTTGGAAAAACTGATCAGTTTACGCCTTTCCTCCTCTGTCTTCTACCCAAAGTCCTTCTAATAGACCAGAAAAGCCAAAGATAATATTAATTGCCCCGGACTGGCCCCGCCAATACTGGTACCCAATCCTAAGGAACTTGTCTCAATACCCAGCTTGGACCTTGCCTCAAAGACAACTACTGTCCCAGCAAAACAATCCGATCCTGCACAACTAACTACAGACTCTGAACCTGGCAGCATGGCTAATCATGTAATCATGCAAACGACACCTCTCAGTAAAGCTGTGATGGATGTCATTTTGGAAGCCAGAAGGCCTAGTACTAGAAAATGTTATGCTGGCAAATGGAAGAGATTCTGTGCTTGGAATCAAGCTCAAGGAACTGATGCAGCAGAACCACATATTCCTCCGATATTACAGTACTTAACTGAGATGCTTGACAAAGGCCTATCTTATCAATCAAAATCCATGCCTCTGCCATTTCGGCTCATTACAATACAGAGCCACCAATCTTTTCTAATCCTTTACTAAAGCAGTATCTTAGAGGAGCCAAAAATTTAAGGGCTCCTAAAAGATCACCATTACCCGCATGGGACCTCAATTATGTGTTGGAAAAGCTCACCCTGCATCCATTTGATCCAGCTGCTACCGCTGATAAGTTCTTATGGAAGACAGCTCTGCTACTAGCAATTACTTAAGCAAGAAGAGTTTGAGCTACAGGCCCTCATGGCTGTAGAGCCTTTTATCATATTTTACCCAGACAGGGTGTCTGAGGACAAATTCTACTTTTATGCCTAAGGTGGTTTCCAGTGTGGCTCTTAACCAAACAGTTCATCTGCCAACTTGTTATCCAAATCCGCAGAACAAAGGGGAGAGAATTCTGTATTCCTTGGACGTACACAGGCAGGTAAGGTTCTACTTGAGCAGGACTAAAGCTCCAAGAAAAACTGAGCAATTACTAGTGACATATGCTGCTGAATCAGAAGGAAAGGCTATTTCAAAGCAAACTATTTCAAAGTGGATAAGCCACTGCATCCTTTTCTGCTACTTGCACCATGGTAAACCTGTGCCCAAGGGCATTGGGTCTCATTCCACCAGAGCTGCAGCTACTTCAGCAGCCTTTCTCAGAGGAGTACCAACCAAAGATATTCTAGAGGCTGCTACTTGGAGTTCTGTTCACACCTTTATAAAGCATTAGCATTTGCCTCTTAAGTCCAGGGCAGGTTTTGCTGCTGCAGGGCCTTATAGCCACACCTAATACTGTTCAGCTCCGGCCTCCCAACAATGTAGATGTTCTCTGCAGTTACCCTCCCGCTATATATGCGTTGGCTGCATGTTTTATACCCCTGATGACCTGACGTCATGGAAGAGAAGACAGCAACCGATGCAGGACCCAAGACTTTGGAATTCAGGCCGACTGAGGGCATCCTGCCAGCAGACTACCCAAATGTAATTAATGCAACAGTGAATACATTCTAACATCTACATTTATGGTAAGTGTACACAACTGTACGTTTTGATTCCCTGGTGGCTTCTTGCAGGGCCGCAGTTACTGGATCTGTGATGAGAAGGCATGCCTAGCTCAAGGAGCAAAATTTGCCTGATCATGTTAAAGCTAAATTATTGGATGAACCTTTACAGTATGATACTCTGTTTGGTAATAATGCAGAAGAGGGTTTAAAGAAATTGTAAGACAAAGCTAAGTCTATGCAAACTGTAAGACTTTTTACACGTGCAGCCACCAGTGTTCAGTAGACACTGACCTACAAAAAATTGGTCCTTTCCTGTGTCTGACAGAGCTTCATGGGGCAAATCCAGGTGCTCAAAGGGGTCTAGATACCAATCACAGGATTCTTAAAGGTCAAAGCAATGGGGTGCCTCTCCCTACAAATCTGGAGGAAATAAAGCACAACCTACAGTAAACAGTCTCAATGACTTCCCTCTGCCATCACCAAGCACTTATCTTTTAGCAGCCCCCTTGGGGGGAAAACGAGCACTTAATGCACAAAATTGGCAGTTTATAACCCAGGACAAGTTTGGTAATAAACATAGTATCCCAGGGATACAGATTTCATTTCCATACCTTGCCAATTCCAAATGGTTGGCTAGATCTGCCACAAAATCAGTGGGCAGAGGCACAGAAACAAGTTCCGTCCCTCATGGATATGGGGGCTTTTCAGCCAGTACCAGAACAGGAAGGACAATGGTTTTACTCAAGACTGTTCTTGGTACCCAGAAAAGACTGTCTGGTGCCCCAACTGGATTTATCGATTTTGAACACATTCTTGGACATATCAAAATATTAACTTTGCAGCAGCTTCTGCCCATACTGGGCAAGAACGCTTGGCTAGTGACTCTAGACATAAGAGGCATAACTGCATATCCCAATAAGGGAATCGTGCAGAAGATACCTCCGCTTCAAGGCTGGTTTTATGCAGTACCAATTCTGTGCACTGCCCTTTGGCTTATCTACTGTGTCCCGGGTCTTTACAAAGTGCCCGGCACCAGTAATTGCATTTTGCAGACAAAAGTATACAAATCTATCCTTACTTGGACTATCTCATTCAAGCAGAAAACAAGGACATTCTTCAACATCTGGCGTTTGTGAAAAGGCTTCTAACATGCCTAGGGTACACAAACGAAAAGAAATCACAACTGGTACCTTCTCAAAAGATTATGTTCCTGGGTGCAAGCTTGAATACAACTGTCCAGATGCCTTACCTTACATCAGACAAACAGGCAACTGACAACTGGGTTTTTGTTGCCATCTGTTTGAAGTAATCTGCAAGACAAATTCTGCAGACTTTGGGGTTCATGGAGTCCTGCATTCTACTGATTCCATATGCAAGACTGCATATGAGGAAAGTACAGTGGTCCCTAAAAAGTTTATGGAGTCAACATTGTCACAGTCTGGAAACAATGATTCCTCTCATTCCCTGCCTGCAACTGGTGTTTCTTTAGTGGGCAGAGACTTGTCACCAGAACATGGGGCGGTCTTTCACTCTACCCCGTGCCAACCAAACCCTAACTACAGACTCATTAGACTATGGCTGGGGGGCCCACCTGGTGGGGAGATGCATTCAGGGCATATGGAGCCCAAAACAAATCTATGTACGTAACAACCAGAAAGAGATATTAGCTGTTCAGAATGCCCTGACAGCTTTCAAGGACTTACTTCATCCAGGACGACAACCGATAGACGGACACCACTGTTATTTGGTACATAAGCAGGGGGGCACACATTCCTACCCCCTCTGCAGACTAGCCATGGCATTGTGGGACACAGCCTTGACTTACCAAATGCATCTTTAAGCTCAATTCCTGCCAGGAAAACACAATACTCTGGCAGATGACCTAAGCAGAAACCTTATGGACCCTCAAGTGGAAACTGGACCCACAAGTCTTCAGCATGATAACAAAGAAATGGGGGAGCTCGAACATGGATCTATTTGCCTCTCCCCAGAATTACCAACTGTACAAATTCTGCACAAGGACTTATCACAGACAAACTTGGAAAATGGATGCCTATCCTTCAGTTGGAAAAACCTATCCGTCTACGCCTTCCCTCCTCTGCCTCTTCTTCCCAAGGTCCTACTAAAGGACAAACGAGAAAAAACAAAACTGCTTGTAATTGCCCTAGACTGGCCTCACCAGCACTGGTACCCAATCCTAAGGAATATGTCTCGACTCCCTCCTTGGTACTTGCCTGAAATACCTCATCTACTGTCTCAGTAGAACAATCAAATCCTGCACAATCCTCTCCAAACTCCGATCCTGGCAGCATCATGTAGTTACTCAAACACCACCTCTCAGTAAATCTGTGATGGATGTCATTTTGGAAGCCAGAAGGCCTAGTCTTAGAAAATCTTATGCTGATGGAAGAGATTCTGTGCTTGGAACCAAGCACAAGGAACTGACACAGCAAAGCCAAATATTCCTCAGATTTTACGATACTTGACTGAGATGCTTGACCAGGGCCTATCTTTTTCATCAATTAAAATCCATGCCTCTGCCATCTCGACTCTTTACAACACAGAGTCACCAATCTGTTCTCATCCTTTGCTAAAACAGTATCTTAGAGGGACCAAAAATTTAAGGCCTCCCAGAAAATCACCCATTCCTGCATGGGACCTCAATTTTGTGTTGGAAAAGCTCACCTGCCTCCATTTGAACCAGCTGCTACTGCAGGTAAAGTTTTTATCTTGGAAAACAGCTTTACATCTGGCAATCACTTCAGCAAGAAGAGTTGCAGAACTACAGGCCCTCATGGCTGTGGAGCCTTTTATTGTATTTTACCCAGACGGGGTGTCCCTCAGGACCAAGCCTTCCTTTATGCCTAAAGTGGTATCCAGTGTGGCTTTTAACCAAACTATTCACCTGCCTTACCTAAATCCGCAGAACAAGGGGGAGCAGATTCTGCATTCCTTGGATGTGTACACAGGCAACTAAGATTCTACTTAAACAGGACCAAATCTCAGCAGCTACTGGTGGCATTTGCTGCAGGATCAGAGGGAAAGACCATTTCAAAGCAGACTATTTCAAAGTGGATAAGCCACTGCATTCGTTTCTGCTATTTTCATCATGGTAAACCGGTGCCCAAGGGCATTAGGTCACATTCCACCAGGGCTGCATCTACATCAGCAGCTTTTTCAGAAGGGTGCCAACCAAGGACATTCTAGAAGCTGCTACTTGGAGTTCTGTTCATACTTTTACAAAGCATTATCATTTGCCTCTCTAAGTCCAGGGCAGGCTTTGCCACTGCAATTCTGCAGGACCTTATAGTCGCTCCTAATGCTGTTTAGTTCCAGCCTCCAATCCACAGCTTTGGGATTATTCCCAAATGGAATGACTGCAGCAGTGAAAGACGAAGAACATAGTACAGTTGTGTACACTTACCATAAATGTAGATGTTCGAGTGTATTCACTGTTGCAGTCCGGGTTACCCACCTGCCATCCCCCTTTATTCTACAGATTTTCTTTCCTTCACTATATTCTACAGCCTTTGTGGTGTATTTCTTTTTGCTCCCCATGTAGGGGGCACCTGACATCTGGGGCAAGAAAAACTAAAGAAAATGGGGTCTGCTGCCTGTTTTATACCCCCTGACGTCCTGGAAGAGGAGACTGCAACCGACGCAGGACCCAAGACTTTGATATTCAAGCTGACTGAGGGCAACCTGCCAGCAGATTACCCAAATGTAATGACTGCAACAGTGAATACCCTCTAACATCTACATTAATGTAAGTGTACACAACTGTACTTTCTTCATATTTCACTGTTGCAGTCATCACATTTGGGTTATCTGCTTGCAGTAGCCCTCAGTCGGCCTGATTAACCAAGTCTTGGGTCCTGCGTCGGTTGCTGTCCCTTCTTCCGTGACGTCAGGTCATCAGGGGTATAAAACATGCAGCTGACATTACCCAGTCATTCTTGCCATGCGGTGCCTGAAGCAGTTAGCAAGTGCCTGATGTTCATCGTGCATACAGCTGCAGTCATAACAGATGGCTTCTCCTGCCGTCAGGCGGGTCCTCGGTCGGCCGAATTCCAAAGTCTAGGTCCGGCGTCGGTTGGCATCGCTTCTTCCCTGACGTCAGTACGACAGGGGTATAAAGGAACCAGCCGATGCCATTTTCTTCAGTCTTTCTTGCCACGCGGTGCCCGAAGCAGAAGCAGTTCGCAAGTGCCGGTCGGCCAGCTCCTGAAATTACGAAAATTTTGAAACCGAAGTCTTCTTGAAAGCTAAGTACCCCGTTGGGGAAACTTTTCTTGCCTCAGACCGATGTCAGACAAAGTTAATAATTGTATTTCATGTGGGAAGCAAATACCGAATAAGGATTTCCATTCCCTCAGTATACCTTGTTTAGGCCCAGACCACGACGTCTCGGTCTGTCGCTTTTGTGCTACATTCAACAAACGCACCATTAAGCGTCGGGAGGAGTTCGCCCAGCATTATTTTGGAAAAACATTTAACTATTATGTCATCGGATACTCCGACTCCAGTTTTGTCTAAAAAACGCAAAGATAAGGACCGACACACGAGGTCCGCGGCCTCTACTGACACCACGCCAAAGCAGACTACACATGGTCCGGTTCTCAGCGAGGCGCCTACGCAGCCCCTGACTACCGACAACACTTCATTGGCGGTGTCTCCTGTGCCCGAGGTTGCAGGCTCCTCGGCCCACACCCCGACTACAGATACTGAAGCCACTCTTGGTGTTGAACCTCAATGTGGACAGGTCTACCTCCACTCAAGGTGTCTTCAGACCTTCCTCTTTTTTCCATCAAGGCTTTCTCCAAGTCTAAAGCAGCCATGCATTCTAAGAGACAAGCTACACAGGGCCCATCTCCAGGCCCCATGCCTAAAAAACAGATGCTTAAAATGGCTGAGGATTTAATTTACTCTTATCAGGGGTTCTCAACCCCCACCGGACAAAAGGCCCAGAGTGGAGGAAGAATCCCCCTCCTCTGATCAGGGCTCCATTATTTCAGAGCACTCTGATCAGGAGCGTTCTTACTCCCCTTTTGAAGACTCTGATGCAGAGGAGTCCACTCCTTCTGTATCCCCCCCAGAGGATTACTCATTTGGGGAAACTTTGCATACCTTAAGGGAACACTTCCATTGGGAAGGCCAAGATTATTCAGATTCCAAGAAAAGGCTTAGGGAATTTCTCTTGCTACCGCAGCACAGGCCTCTGGCTATACCTCCTGTCTTGGACATCCTAGATGATGTTTACTCAGAGGCCTGCCTTAACCCAGATTCCCTGCCTCCAGCCCCAGTCAAGCCTGACAGGTACTACAGGGTTCCTGACTCACACCAATTTCTATACAAAAGCCATGCTGCTGACACAGAAACCATCTCACAGGGCCCCAAGGGAATTAAGGCCTCCACTGCTAAAAATCCATTACCTTCCGAGAGAGATTCCAGATCCTTAGAAAGGTGGGGTAAAAAGGTATATACCTCGGCTACCTTAACCATGAGGGCCTTAAACTGTCAGTTCTATATGCTAAAATACCAACAGTTTTTGTTATCACAATTGAAAAGTAAAATGTCACAACCTGAACAACCAGACTTGAAGGAGTTGCAGGATTTGATGCATAGTGCAGAACAAGTGGGTAAGCATACCTTACAATGTGGTTTTGATGCTCTAGAGGCCTCATGTAGAGCTGCTGTTACAGGATCAGTCATACGTAGACATGCCTGGCTCAAGGAACAAACCTTGCCTGATCATGTCAAAGCTAAGTTACTAGATGCCCCTCTACAAAAGGATGTATTATTTGGTGCTAATGCTGAGGAGGTATTAAGGAAAATGGAGGAAAAGGCTAAAATCAATGCAAACTGTGAAAGATTTTCTACAGGTACAACCCCCACGTTTTAGTAGAAATTGGCCTTCCAAAAATTGGTCTTTTCCAGCCACGGACAGACACCAAAGAGGTAGATACAGGTGCCCGAGGGGCAGAGGACAATCCCAAGGATCGTTTAGAGGCAGACAATGGCAAGCTCCTACACAGAGGTGGTGAGGATAACTCGCAATCATTCAGAAAGCAAGCCCAATGACTTCCCCTTTGCATACCAAGCAAGACTCAAATGGCAGCCCCCTTAGGAGGAAAAACTGGCATTATTTTCAAAAATTGGCATATTGTCACAAAAGACAAATGGATCCTGGACATTATAAACAGAGGCTACAGATTCCATTTTCACACCCTTCCAAAAATGAGAGGCATGCCAAACCTGCCACACAATCAAAGGGCAGAGGCACAAAGACAAATTACAGATCTCATAGACATGAAAGCTATTCAAGAGGTACCTACGCACTAACAAGGTCAAGGTTTTTATTCCAGACTATTCCTGGTACCAAGGAAGGGAAAAGATTGGAGACCTATTTTGGACCTATCCATCCTAAACACATTTCTACTCGTACCAAAATTCAAGATGCTCACTCTACAGCAGCTTCTTCCCATGTTGGGCAAGGAGTCTTGGCTGCTAACATTGGACCTCAAGGAGGCATACCTGCATGTCCCAATCAGACAAAATTGCAGAAGATACCTCAGATTTCTTGCAGGTTCAACCCATTATCAATTCTCTGCATTGCCCTTTGGCTCATCTACTGCGCCCAGAGTATTCACGAAATGCCTGACATCAGTAATTGCCTACTGCAGACTTCAAGGGATACAAATATACCCCTATTTGGACGACTGCCTGATCCAAGCGGACAGCAAGCACATTCTTCTGAAACATCTGGCTTATGTAATAATGTTTAATTCTCTGGGATACACAGTCAACAAAAAGAAATCAAGGCTAATACCCTCTTGGAAAATAATTTTCCTGGGTGCCAACTTGGACACACACACCCAGATGGCTTACCTCACGCCAGAGAAGCAGGGGCAACTAACTCAATACTTCAGAGCACTAGCAAATTGCACCAGGCTGACTGCAAGGAAAATCCTGCAGGCTCTGGGATTCATGGCATCTTGCATCTTACTAATCCCATGTGGAAAGCTGCATATGAGGAAACTTCAATGGTACCTGAAAAACCTATGGTCTCAACACAGCCACAGTTTGGAAACTAATACCACTAATTCCATGTCTTCAAAAGGAATTTCTGTGGTGGGCTCAAGCATGCCAAACAAACACATGTCTCCCATTCAGCAAGCCTCAAGCAAATCAAGTCATCACAACAGACGCCTCGGACTACACCTGGGGGGCGCACATGACAGATCGGTGCATTCAGGGCAAATGGTCCCAAAAAGAAAAGCACCTTCACATCAATCAAAAGGAAATGCTAGCAGTAATAAATGCTATTATAGCTTTCAAAGACCTTCTGCAACCAGGTCAGCTATTGATAAGAACGGACAACACCACAGTAATGTGGTACATAAACAGGGAGGAACACATTCATACCCCCTATGCAGACTGGCCATGTCACTTTGGAACATGGCCATGGACTTACAATCGAACTACAAGCACAGTACTTGTCAGGCAAGGAAAACACACTGGCAGACAACCTAAGCAGAAATATGACAGATCCACACAAATGGAAGTTGCATCCTCAAGTTTTTACAGAGATAATCCAAGCATGGGGAAGGCCAGACATAGATCTCTCTGCCTCCCACAAAAATCACCAATTGACAAAATTCTGCTCAAGGATTTTTCATCCAAAGGTCTGGAGAAGTGGAAACTCTCTCTTTCAGTTGGACATCAATGACAGTTTGCCTTCCCACCTCTTCCTCTGCTGCCCAAAGTTCTATTGAAAACCAGAGCAGACAGACCAAAGATGATTCTCATTGTTCCAGACTGGCCAAGACAACACTGGTACCCACTCCTGAGGAGCCTGACATTCCCCACCATGGACCCTGCCTCTAATGCCTCTTCTCCTGACTCAGCACAGCTTCAAAACTCTTCACAGTCCGCTAAAAACACTCAATCTAGCCGCATGGAAGATTCCTTAGCATCACAACAGACCCTACTCTCCAAGGAGGTGCAGGATGTCATTTTGGAGGCCAGAAGGCCGTCTACTAGAAAAGCTTACTCCGCAAAATGGAAACTGTTTTGTGTCTGGAATGAGAAAAAGGGCCAGGATCCTGGAAAACTGAATTTACCTCAAATATTACAGTATCTAGCTGAGCTGCTAAGCAGTGGACTTTCATTCTCCTCCATCAAAATCCATGCCTCAGCCATTTCTGCAGAATACAACACTGATCCACCCTTATTCTCACCCTCTCTTAAGGCAGTTCCAGAGAGGGGCTAAGAATCTAAAACCCCCAAGGAAACAACCAATATCTGCTTGGGATCTCAATTTCGTTCTGGAAAAACTGACCTTGCCTCCTTTTGAGCCAGCTGCCTCATCAGATTTGCAATATTTGTCCTGGAAAACAGCTTTCCTTCTGGCTATTACCTCAGCTCGTAGAGTTTCAGAACTACAAGCTCTCATGGCTGTGCAGCCTTTTATCTTCCATCAGGACAGAGTTTCATTACGAACCAACCTGTCCTTTATGCCAAAAGTGGTGTCCAGGGTAGCTTTGAATCAGGCCATACACTTGCCTACCTTTTATCCTAATCCTCAAAACAAAGGGGAGAGATTACTACATTCCTTGGACATCCACAGACAACTGCGTTATTATTCTGACAGAACAAAGCCTTTCAGAAAATCAGAACAGCTCTTTGTGTCCTATGCTGTAGGAGCTCAAGGAAAGCCAATTTCCAAACAGACAATCTCAAAATGGGTAGCCCACTGCATACGCTTTTGCTATTCTTTTCATGGCAAAACTGTACCTACAGGCATCAGATCTCACTCCACAAGGGCCACGGCTACCTCTGCAGCCTTTCTCAGAGGAGTTCCTACCAAAGATATTTTAGAAGCAGCCACTTGGAGTTCTGTGCATACCTTCTCCAAGCACTACCACCTTCCACTATACTCCAAATCTAGAGCGGGCTTTGCCACTGCAGCCTTGCAGGGCATTTTGGCTCTGCCTAGTTCCACCTAGTTCCTACCATCCCTTTCTTAGCTTTGGGATTCTACCCATCTGTTATGACTGCAGCTGTATGCACGATGAACATAGTACAGTTTTGTACCTACCATAAATGTAGATGTTCGAGTGCTAATACAGCTGCAGTCCAGGTTTCCCTCCCTCCTTCCCCTCTTGGGACAGGCCTATTGGCTAACATATCATCATGCAAGCAGATTGGGGTACTCATTCATGATGTATTTGCTTGCACTACTGTATTTTGATTATATGGCATTGCTTTATTACACAAATTTATGTATTGCCTTCCTTCTGGGGCCACCTGACATCTGGGGCAAGAAAAACTGAAGAAAATGGCATCGGCTGGTTCTTTTGTACCCCTGTTGCACTGACTACAGGGAGGAGGCGACGACAACCGACGCCGGACCTAGACTTTGGAATTCGGCTGACCGAGGACCTGCCTGACGGCAGGAGAACCCATCTGTTATGACTGCAGCTGTATTAGCACTCTAACATCTACATTTATGGTAGGTACAAAACTGTACTGTCCTTTGAGTACCCCAAGTTCCACAGGTAAAAAGTATATCGTAGTGGTAGTGGATTATGCTACACAACACCCTGAGGCAGTGGCTTTGTCCTCCATTGAGGCAGAGAAGGTGGCAAATGCTTTGTTAGAGATTTTCAGCAGGGTAGGTTTCCCAAAAGAAATACTGACTGACAGAGGTGCTAATTTCATGTCAGACCTGCTGGCTTGTCTGTGGAAGTTCTGTGGGTGAAGCACACTAAGACCACCCCATCCTATCCCCAGACTAATGGTCTTGTTGAGAGGGTAAACTCTACAATCAAGTCCATGCTACGGGCATTTGCAGATCAGTTTGAGGGAGTGGGATAAATATTTGCTCCATCTGTTTACTTAGAGAGGTTCCTCAGGAATCCACAGGATGTTCTTCGTGTTTCACTGTTGCAGTCGCCACTTTTGGGTTATCTGCCTGCAGGTAGCCCTCAGCCGGCCTGAATACCATAGTCTTTGGATTTCTGCATCTGATGCAGTCGCTGCTACCATGACGTCAGGCATATAAAACATGCAACCAAAGCCATTACATCAGTCTTTTTGCCGTGCTGTGCCCGAAGCAGTTTGCAAGTGCCTGTCGGCTGACTCCTGAAATTTTTGTTTTCGTATTTCAGACCTGAGGTTTTCTAAAAGATAAATACCCTGTTGGGGGATCCTTTTTTCTTGCTCTAACCGATGTCAGAAAATGTTGATTCCTGACTGTGCAGAACTAGTACTCTGCCAACAGAATGTATTCCTGGGAGCAAGCTTGAACACAACTTCCCAGATGGCATTCCTCACTCCAGAGAAACAAATGTATTTGACAACCTACTTCAACCAACTGGCCACAAAAACCCAGGTATCTGCAAGGAAAATACTGCAAGCTCTAAGGGTCATGGCCTCTTGCATTCTGTTAATTCCATATACAAGACTGCATATGAGGAAACTTCAGTGGTATTTAAAAAGTCTATGGTGTCAACATTATCAGGACCTGGAAACCATAATTCCTATCATTCCTTGTGTAGGGGCAGAGTTCCTTTGGTGTGCGGAGGCCTGCAACCACAGCAAGGGACTTTTTCAGTCTAGCCCCTGCTGCCCAAACTCTAACAGACGCATCAGACTATGCAGGGGAGCTCACATGCCAGGGCACTTCTTTCAGGGCAAATGGAACCCAAAGCAGATACACCTGCTTATCAATAAAAAAGAAATGTTAGCTGTACAGAATGCTCTGACAGCTTTCAAAGAATTTATTCTTCCAGGACAACTATTGGTAAAGACACAGCACCACAGTTATGTGGTACATAAACAAGCAGAGCAAGAACTCATTCCTACCCACTCTGCAGACTAGCCATGACTCTGTGGAACACAGCCTTGAACAACCAAGTGCACCTGCAAGCTCCATTCCTGCCAGGCAAATTTAACTCTCTGGCAGACTACTTGAGCAGAAATCTCATGGGCCCACACGATTGGAACCTGGAGCCCAAAATATTCAAACTTTTGAGGAACATATGGACACCAGTGGTGGACCTGTTTGCTTCCCCTCAGAACTGTCAATTGAACAAGTACTGCACCAGAACTCTCCACAGTCAAGCGTGGAAAGTGGATGTCCTGTCCTTTACCTGGGAAAGCCTCTGTCTATACCTTTCCCCGTCTGCCTCTCCTCTCAGTTTCTACTAAAGTCAAAAGGACAAGCCAAGGGCAATACTGACTGCACCAAACTGGCCATGCCCGCACTGGTACTTTTATTTTTTTTTATTTTTTTTTTTTTACGCAGTCTGACAGTGCTACAACCATGCCACCTGCCTCAAACTCCTTCCCTGCTGTCCCAGCAGGCGGGCCAGATTCTGCACCCTCCTCTTCAGACACTGAACCTTGCAGCCTGGCTAATCCCCTGAGCTCACCTCTAGTAATCCTCAGTAAGCAGGTGCTTGGTGTCATTCTTGAGGCAAGGAGGCCTAGTACTAAAAAATCCTATTCAGAAAAGTGGAAATACTGTTCCTGGCACCAGTCTCAGGGGATGGGCACAACGGTGCCCAGCTTACCTCGTATACTAGATTACTTAACAGAAATGCTCCACAAGGGCGTATCCTTCTCCTCCATTAAGATTCATGCCTCAGCCATCTCCGCTCACTAATACTGAGCCACTCCTTCTCTCATCCTCTGGTAAAGCAGTTTTATATAGGGGCCAAAAATTTAAGACCACCCCCTATCCCCCCTAAGGAGAGCTCCCACTCCAGCCTGGGTTTTAACTTTGTATTGGTAAAATTTACTCTTCGAACCGGCTGCTACAGTAGAGTTGAAATCAATTTCTTGGAAAACTGCTTTACTTTTAGCCATCACTTCAGCAAGAAGAGTGTCTGAACGGCAGGCCGTTATGGCAATGGAACCTTTCATTATCTTGCATATGGAGAAGGTTTCTCTCAGGATTAACCCATCTTTTATGCCCAAGGTGGTGTCTAGTGTGGGCTTAAATCAGTCCATTCATTTGCCTACTTTTTTCCCTAATCCTCGGAATAAAGGGGTAAAGATACTACATTCTCTGGACGTGCACAGACTGCTTAGATTCCATTTGGACAGGACTAAACCTCTCAAAATTTGACCAGCTGCTAGTCTGCTTTGCTGCAGTGGCAGAGGGCAAGGCCATTTCAAAGCAAATCAGTTCCAAATGGATAGCGCACTGCATCCATTCCTGGTACAAGCACCATGGAAAACCTACCCCACAGGGGATAAGAACTCATTCTACTAGGGCTAAATCTACCTCTGCTGCATTTCTAAGAGGAGTCCCTACCAGGGGCATCCTGAAAGCTGCAACCTGAATCTCTATACACACTTTCCCCAAGCATTGCCAGTTGCCCGTTTTTTTTTCTAAATCCAGAGCTGGATTTGCCACAGCAGTCTTACAGGGCATTATTGCCAGCCCTAATGCTTCTTAATCTACCTCCACCCTTCATTAGCTTTGGGAATCAACCCAAATATGATTGCAGCAGTGAAACGTGGAGAACATAGTACAGTTGTGTACACTTGCTATAAATGTAGATGTTAGTGTATTCACTGTTGCAGTCCTGGTTACCCTCCCTCCAGCTCCCTGATTGTCTTTGCTTTCTCTTATCTTTTTTGGTTTGGCATATCTCGTACCAAGTGTATTTGCTTTTTGCTGGGGGTGTTCCACACATAATTGATTCCTATTGTGGGGGCGCCTGACATCTGGGGCAAGAAAAACTGATGTAATGGTGTCTGCTACATGTTTTATACCCCTGACGACCTGATGTTATGGAAGAAGCAACAGCATCCTACGCAGAAATCCAAAGACTCTTTTATATTCAGGCTGGCTGAGGGCTGCCTGCAGGCAGATAACCCAAATGTGATGACTGCAACAGTGATTACACTCTAACATCTACATTTATGGTAAGTGTACACAACTGTACTTTTTTCACCCTTTGAGTTGCTGTATGGGCGTAGGGTGAGGGGACTTCTAGATTTAATTCATGATGAGTGCGAGTCTGAGTGTCGTGGCATACGTCCTAAACCTCAGGACAAGGCTCAGGGAACTTGTGGGTTTGGCCCAGGAGAACCTGGCAGAAGCCCAACAATAGAAAAAGGTGTTGTGTGATGGGAATGGTCGAGCAAGAGAGTATGCTGTGGGACAGCAGGTAATGGTTCTCATTATTGTCAGACACAAACTGCAAGCAGTTTGGGAGGGACCCCACAAGGTGGTAAAGTTGTGATGTTAACTACGTGGTGGAACTGCTAGCTAGACAGCAAGGGCGCAAATTGTACCATGTTAACATGATGAAACCTTACCATGATAAGGGGATGCCCTTGTGCTAAGCATTTGCAGTGGATTGCAGGAGGAGTCTGAGGGAGATCTAGGCACTGATCTCCTCAGTGAGGCTCAAGCTGACACCACAATGGAAGGGGTAGCAATGTCCCAGCAGCTATCTCCTACCCAGGTTTGAGAAATCCGAGCATTGTTGCAGGAATTTGGGGACATGTTCACTGGGAAACAAGGGTGCACCCACCTGGTGCAGCACCAGGTGGATACAGGAGCCCAAAGGCCTATTAGGCCCCTTATATGGTGCCTGTGCGAGTCAGACGTACCCTGAGGGAGGAGGTACAGGAGATGTTGGAACTAGGGGTGATTCAAGAGTCCAACAGTCCCAGGCCCTCTCCAGTGGTGCTGGTGCCAAAGAAGGATGACGGCACCAGGCTCTGTGTGGACTATAGGTAATTAGGCGCACAGAGTCGGATGCTTAACCCATGCCTAGGACAGATGAGGTCCTAGATCAGCTGGGTGGGGCTGAGTATCTTACAACCATTGATCTTACCAAGGGTTACTGGCAGGTGCCATTGACTCCCAGTGCTAGAGAGAGGTCTGTCTTTGTGACTCCTTTTTGGGTTGTATGAGTTCACAAAGATGCCCTTTGGGATGAAGAATGCCCTAGCGACTTTCCAGAGGCTGGTGGATCGTATCCTAGTATGAGGGTTTGCCCTTGCTTACCTAGATGATGTTGCCATCTACAGCCATTCCTGGCCGGAGCACCTTCAGCATGTCTGGGAGGTGCTGGGTAGACTACAGAGGGAGGGGTTGACCATTAAGCCGAGCAAATGTTAGATGGGTATAGCAGAGATCTCCTACATGGGACATAGTTGGGATTGGTAAGATAAGGCCAGAACCTGCTGAAGTTGAAGCCATTCAGGCATGGCCTGTACCTTTTACTTAAAAGCAGGGGAGGGCATTTTTAGGGACAGCAGGGTACTACGGAAAGTTCGTCCCCAGTTATAGTACTGTAGCTGCTCCCCTCACAGACCTCACAAGGAAGAATAGGCCAGATAAGGTAGATTGAACCCCGGCATGTGCGCAGGCATTCCAGAAGCTTAAAGAAGCTTTGGGAGGACCCCTGTGTTAGCCAGTCCAGATTACAGCAAATCTGTTGTGCAGGTGGATGCTTTGAACCATGGGGTGGGGGCTGTACTTAGTCAGATTTTTTCAGAGGGGGAGGAGCACCCAGTGGTTTACCTCAATCGTAGGCTCCAACCTAGGGAGGAATGCTATGCAGTTGTAGAAAAGGAATGGCTAGCCATAATGTGGGAACTGCAGAAATTTCAGCCTTATCTGTATGGAAGGAAATTGACTTATGACAGATCACAACCCCCTAATATGGTTACACAGCCAGCCAGCAAAATGCCAAGTTGCTAAGATGGAACCTGGGATTGCAAGCATATGATATGTCAGTGCAGCATCACAGTGGGAGTAGCTATGCCAATGCAGATGGGCTCTCAAGATGAGAATGGGGTGAGGTACACCCAGATAGACCTAACCCTCAAGCGGCGTTTGTCAAGGGTCACTTGAAAAACTAGCTTGAGTTCTCCGCGGGGGGGGGGGGGGGGGGGGTGCGTGAAGACTGGTAGAGGTGAAGGCTTTCAGCCTAGCCAGATAGAATTGTGCCGATAATTCTATCATTTGTAAATATGAATGTTGAACTATTTTTTTTAAATGAAAGAATATGCTGTGAAATGTTGAACTTAAATGTGGCAACATTGCCATCTGCTGTAAAGAAAGCTAAGTCAAGCATTTCTTGTTGGTCCTTTGAAATTAAAATTATTTCGTGACTGCCTTTTACAATTTGGCTCCGGCTGGGCAAGATGAAGGCTTCTTGCCTATTGTTTTAAGGCTAAAGGTAATGACGAGAATTTATATGTGGAATGTCCTTTATTGCTCTGGTTTCTGCCTCATTGTAAAAGAATGTAAATGCAGTTTCTGTCAGCCTGGAAACGGCAGAAAAGAGTAAAAAGATGTTATGTTTATCAGAATTGCAATATTAATTTAAACAGAGTATCAGAAGGCATTAAGCATTTTTGTCCATCATCCAACTTAACAGCACTCTGCCTATTGTCTTATGTAAGTTATCTTAGACTTGTGTTTTCTTTTAGATTAGCTAGGCACTATAAAGATTAGACTGTATGTCAGAACTGTATGATGTATTTTAAGTATTTCTATGTAATCTCTGAACTCAGTTGACTAGCACTGACTGTGTAGTAGAAAGTATTGTCTTGTGGTTTTAATTATTTATTATTAAATATTTGAAAACCTTTTAACTGTGGCTGGTTTTGTGTAGAGATAATTTAAGCTCCAGAGTACATTGCATATTCATAGTGATTACTATACCAAGTCACTCTAAGCCTGGACTGTTTAGTCGCATCTACCAATTGGATAATATTGCACAGTAATAATTGGACACCCTTTTAAGGGCCTTTGGGTAGCTGATAATATTAGCTGGATGGTGGCAGAATTACTACCGTATAGTCTGTGGAAAAAGGGACACAGCTGGAGAACCTGTGCCAGCCTTCCACAGGAGTGTCTGTGTGGTTGCATAAACTTATCTGTGTCTCAGCTACGTGGGCAGGAGCACAAAGCACTGGTTGGACAGAGAGGGTGCTGGAGATTTTAGCTTGCCCAGCTAGGCTGAGATCTGGACCCTATAGCTGTGCCACTGGGGGAGTCTTTCTGGGGACCTGAGGAGCAAGGGGAGCTACCAGCCCCGGACTGACTGATCCCTGTGTGCTCTTAAGGGAAATTGCACTTTACTATGTGTATTTTGTTATCCTTTCCTCATATGAGACGCACTCTCTGGTGTTAGTGGTGAGGATTGAGACTTCTTGATTGCTGGCCATGGCTCGGGTGTTGCACTTTTCAAAATGGCTTTCTGATTGTATCGCTTTTATTTATAAACCCCAAAATAAACAATTACTTAAACCAGTCAAAGCACATTCTACCAGATATGTGGCTATTACTTCAGCTTTTCTGGCCAACGAAACTATAGACTGTATTTGCGCAGCAGCCACGTATTCAAACCTTTGTATTTTGGTGCTCATTTGGCTTCCAGGGGTAGAGCTTCTTTTGAATCGGTGGTTCTGAGGCATATTCTCCCATGAGCCACCCAAGATTTAGGTTGCTTGGGATGCTGTCCCCATATGTGGGAATAAAGGAAAGATTGACAACACACTTACAAGTTATGTAAGTAACATTCTGTGTTGTCCATCTCCGCTTTTATTCTCAACCCTCCCACCAGCCCCCTTCCTAGACTACTAGAAGAAAGTGCGTTACAAAATGAGGCCTTCAATATTCCTTATTTAAAATGTTTCTTTAAGAACTTTGAATGGTATTACTTCTGTCGTTTGTGTAACCACTGGCTACTTTACTGGGCAAACAAGATCTGAGTTAATGGGGAAGTACATTCTGGGAAGGGTAGAATGCCCAAGAGCTTTTTCGGAGGCCACTAGCTTTTGTACAAGGCCGAGACGGATCTGATTAATCGGATCTGACCCATATGTGAGAATGAAGGCTGAGATGGGCAGCACACATGGAACGTTATATTAAGTACATAACTTCTTTTTTAGACATAGCTAGATTTAGGAAAACCAAGCTAAATGAAAGCACAACTAATTCTGATCAGATAAGAGCAGTTTACCACAGCCACGTACGCACTGTGTATCCCACACTGCTGGTATTGGCAACTAATACGGTAAGGATTTTGTGCTCTTCTAGTAGCAGTGCTGTAGCACTGACTGGTCAAGTGCAGACATTCTTTACCTGCACCAGTGCCATAATAAATGCTTGAATAGCAACTGATAAGTTTTGCACTACTGCTTACAGCTTTCATAAATACAAATAATTGGCCAAATACCCCACAAGGTTGCCCAGCCTGAAGAGGGCTAACAGGCTGATGTGCAGCTTGTTTTTTCATCTGTATATTTCATTTATCTAAATCCCGTTTTTACTTCTTAAATTTTAAGAAGTTGTGACTGTGCATAATCTTTTTCCAACCAGCTCATTCCTTCTAGAAACAATTTTCATAAAGTCCAACCAGTTTTTGCCTTTTCAGATCTCCTTTTACTTCAGAAATTTGTTTCGACCTGCATGGGCTAGGCTACACTAACCATTTTGTTGCTAATCAGCCACAGTTTAATATAGTGGAGCTGTCTTGCTGAAGTCTTAAGGGGTCACACGTGAAGAGGGATAAATTTCACAAACTGTGGGACTTGTGAATCCTGCAATTACTGTAATTTTTGGATCGTGAAGTGTTGATTTTATCTGTGTAATTGTAGTGCCTTTTAGACGACTCAAATTTTAAATGTAAGCATTACCATCTATTAGAAAACATTGCAACACTGAAGTGATGCATTTCTTTTTACTGGCCTGGTGTAGATTTTCCAGTACAACTAATTGAGCTTACAGCCTAACACAAACCACTTCAAGTAGGGAAAACCTGTGTTGCTTTGTTGAAGGTACCATACTACCTCTATTCCTTTGTTTTCCATCAGCGGAGCAGCCTGGCATCCCCCCCACACACACATGACTGTTACTGTCCAGTAATGAATAAACGGAACTGATAAATTACAACTTTGACACCTTAGGACTGTGGGGAAAATCTGGCAGTTGTAAAAAAAAAAATCACTTGCCTATAGCTCTGCCTGGTTGATTTCCCGAATGGTGCTTAGTGCCACTTCAACTTTGCAAAATCTTCACCACTCACTAACCACTCCACAGTGCTCAGTAGTTTAAGCCCACTGTCTACTTTGTCAAGACTTAAAAAATTGGTCGGGCTGATTTGCATGTGTAAAAGTAAAAAAAAAAAAAAAAAAAAAAAGCTTGTCACTTCAATTTGAAATTTTTTGAATATACTTTTAGGCATGTATTGTTTACATAAAGGCACACAGCTACAGGTTTTTTGTAGTGAGCAGTAATATCTGCTTCTTAATAGTATTGGGAGAACACCTGCTGTGATGCACAATGATTTTTTGTAAATGTTAGTCTTCTGTGCACTTAGCCAGTCTATTGCAGTGCTGCTGTTGGTGGACACAGACAGGGTTCTTCATTTGTTGGACATGTCACAACCTGATTTTTTTCGCGTGTCGTGAAGCCAATAGATACTTTTTTTTTTGTGTATGCAATTTTGCATCTTCCTCTTCTGAGCTGTCACATAATGGGGTTTCTGCACTGCCACTAAGTCGGGCTGCTCCTACATCTTTCTTGAGCTTCCAAGATGCGGCAGCAAACATTTTTAAGCAAATAGTGGGAAATGCTATTTCCAGTTGGCAGATATTTATACTTAAAGATGCATTTATGCATAGTTATATTTCTGGCATTGTTCACTTGGACACACTGAATCAACATTTCACATGCTCAGTCACTGTAGGGATCCTGAATGTCTTCTTGCATTGGTGAGGTACTTTGTATCTCAAAAAATGATTTTTGTGGAAATATGATTGTATGTTATCTTCATAATTTTATTAAAACAAAGGGTGTTTTCTATAGTTAACATGCAATACTACATAAAGTTTACAAAATGCTGAAAAAAAGACATTTGTATTAAATATACAGGTATGCATGCTATTCATAATTGAGCACTTATCTTAAATGGGAATGACATCTGCAACATTACTTTGTAACTAAAAGATCAAATCACCAATAAGAAAAGTCAGGTGGTTGGGGTCTCTCTCCGGTGGTTAGAGATGTTTGCATAATTGAATAAATAATTTAGATAACTTATAAATTTAATTAAAATTTGTACCTGGTAGAATTATACCATTGTGAAGAGGCGTGTGTGCTGAATAACTTTTTGTATTTAAATTTTTTTGTAGCTTTTTATTTTTTGCGATGTTTACAGGTAGGTCGCAGAATTGCGTTTCTTAAAATTTTAGCTCAAAAGTTCGCTGGCTGGAAATCCAAGTGTCCAGAAGTGTGAAATTACTCAGGCGAAGTGTGAAATTACTCAGGCTAGGTGTGAAAGAGTTGTGCTGTATATTTGACTTAAAGGAGAGCAGCAGCCAAACCGGAAAAGATTTTTAGCATATCTCTAACTTTTCTATATTATTAATGTCTGTATTAAAGTAAGCATTTATTTTTTTAATTAAACCCCAAAATGCCCTGAAATGGGGCTGTTTTTCAGTCCATACATTTGCCTTTTTCTTTTTGATGTCATTTTTAGAGGGACAGACATGGAAGGATAATTTTCTGTGGTTTTCTTTGTCAACAGCTTACTGCGACTGCCTACTTTTCACTGTTAGCATCAATCTGCATTTTTAATTTTGCCTCATTTGATTATTAGTTGTCATATCTGTTGCAGCATGTTAAGGAATGTTTGACAGGCTTGAAAATGTAGCTGAGTTAATTGTGTTCTTTTCAAAGTACAGTAAACTCAGTTAACCGGAACTCAAGCAACCAGAAAAAAATCGAAGTACAGTATGAACGATTCAGTTTGCTTTTCCCCCCGCAGAAACATATCTGACAGAGTCTGAGTTTTTTAAAAAGGAAGATGCAGATTTCCTCTCCCCAACCTGAGAACAAAGCAAGTCAAATTGCTAAACTGTCAACACTTGTTGCATACTCGCTCAGTTTGTATCAGATTGCACATTCTCTCAGTCGCTTCTGCTTTCATGCATGCATTCATTCTCTCTATTCAATTAATTCAATTCCCATTCCACTCAGTGTGCTACCTAAACCCTTCTGAGTGCCATGCTTTCTAGTGGAAATAAAAGTTTAAAATATTTTTCTAGCCAGTCTTTTAATTACTACATTTCAATTTTAAAATCAAATCAGTGCACTGTTTATAGTATGGTATACTATTGGGTACAGTATTTGTCAGGTATGTTTTTAACAGTAACTCTCAAGCAACCAGAAACTACACTTATCCGGCATCTACCAATCCCCATGGGTGCTGGTTAACAGTTTGTAAACTGTATTTAAGTACTGTTATGTGAGATCTGACCTGGCATTAGTAGGTGTTGGACTGATGTGTTTTGTCCCATTCAGTTTTAAATATTGTAGCTAGAATTAGTCTTCATTGATTCTGTCCCCAAATCACTGAGTTGTCTCAACAAAACACTGTATGCAATGCAAAAATGCTGTAACAAAACACCGGAATAAACATGCACTTCACAGAAAATAGTGTAAAAAATGTAAGGTCAAGTACTAACAAAGTAAGAGTTGGATGATTAACATTTTCTTTGAGGCACTGAGTTTTGATTAATGGGAAAGACATTTGCATCTGAAAATTAAGCTTGAAAGACCCTGACTTTGTTCAGATTCTAGGTTACTGTTTTCTCTGAGGTGCGATGCTGGCAATCTCTGGACGTATTTAAATGTCATTCTTGGAGGCGGTGTTTTCTTAATGGCTGTGCAGTTGGGATAAGTGACCTAACCTAATTACTGTGCCACTTTTAGTAGCCTTTGTGATGTTAACTGATACAAATGCAGGAAAGAAAGCCAAACATTAAATTTGTTTTGTTTTTCTGTATGCAAATTGTTTAATGCTGGATTACAGGGAATGTATTTTTTTGGAAAGAAAAACTTGACTTTTAGGTAGAGTTCTTGAACACAGCCGTGCTGTTTGGTTGACTTTTCATAGTGTTTAAATTTTCTTTACAGAGCAGTTTGTAGAAGTCTTTAGGTAGCACATATCAGTGAACTTCAGTGAAAAAGAAACCACTGACTCACTGCTTTGACAAAATGAGTACATGCTCTGTAATAGTCATCTTAGGCAGCACTCTCAAAGTCTTGTGTGTTCAGCACAGTTACCTGAATTTGCTACTATAAATGGTGCTTTAGAATGGAGGTTTTCTTTCACTTCCCCAAAAGTCTTTAAGTCTTGGCCGTACTTGCCTAACTGATAAGTAAATGAGAGAAGCATTAGTGTATGCAAAATGATCAGAGATGGCAGTCTGAGTAGTAAATGTGTTGAAAATGGGTTTGCTTAAATTTGTGTGTATCATGTACTTGCACGCTTTGTTTGCAGAAATTGTTGACTCACTTTTTTCTTCACAGGAAGAATGTCCCTTTCAAAATTGTACGTGCTTCCAACGGAGATGCTTGGGTTGAGGCTCACGGAAAAATGTATTCTCCCAGTCAAATTGGTGCATTTGTGTTAATGAAGATGAAGGAAACTGCAGGTTAGCTTTCCATTTTAAAGATCTGTTGAGTTAAGTTCAGGATGAAAATACTGACACTAAATGCAGACACAGAAAACTGTAGCTTTGTGTTCTATCTGGGTGACTAGTCTGAGCCCTAATTACATGTGAATGCACATTTTTGTGCAAAATTGTGTGCAGTGAAATTTCTGTTATGTATCTGTTGATAAAGCTATGTTCCTTGACTCCCTTAACATCTGTACTTCATTTTGAGAGACAAGCATGAGGCTATGGCTTGGCTGTCTTTGGGCAACTATGGGGTTCTGTTGCTTAAGCCTTGCTGTTATCCTTGGTTGCTCTTGGGGTCCCAAGTATTGGGTGCACAGTGGAGTGGAGCAGAGTGAGGCCTTTGTCACCTGTTTAAACAAATGATTCTATCCCAGTAGCTGATCTTCCCTTCTGAGCCGAAGTCTTGTTAACCCTTCTCTGTAGGGGATTGTTGGGCAGAGTTTAAGTCCCAGGATGCATTCCTTCAACCCCCCCCAAAAAAAAGTCTTGTAGGCTTTTCTTGTTCTGTCACTTCTCAGCCAGCTCTATGTGCTTGTAATTTTATTCTGAGTCTAATTACAACATTGGGATTTATTACAACAAAGAAAGCTTTGCATGTTTTACTTGCATGTTTATCACCCCCCCCGACCTTTTAGAACATATTGTGCATCTGTTTAAGTTAACATTTGATTGCTTAATTTTTTTATCTTGGTACAGGCTAAACCACTAGCTGTTTCTTATGAATCTGGCAATTATGTATTTTAGATTTGTGGTGGCAGTCCATTTAAAAGCCTGATGCCCATTAATCTAGCCTATGCAAAACTGCATGTTTGACTGAGACACTTGGTTTGTGTACTAGCCTTGTAAGAAAGTCTGTCCAGCTAGGATTTCTTAATTAGATATTCCCTTATTTGGCTGGCTGTTTCATTTGCAGCCTGAGCAGTGTGCCTCAGCCAGGTGTCAGACAAGATGTTCGTGTTTCACTGTTGCAGTCATCACAGTTGGGTTATCTGCTTGCAGTAGCCGTCAGTCGGCTTGATTATCAAAGTCTTGGGTCCTGCGTCGGTTGCGGTCTCATCTTCTGTGATGTCACGTCAGGTAGGGGGTATAAAGTATGCAGCCGACGCCATTACATCAGTCTTTCTTGCCATGCGGTGCCTGAAGCAGAAGCAGTTTGCAAGTGCTGGTCTGCCGACTCCTGAAATTTTCATTTCCGAGTTTCAGAACCGAAGTCTTCAACCAAAGCTAAGTACCCCGTTGGGGAATTTTTTTTCTTGCTCTAAACCGATCCCAGTAAAAGTCAATTGTATTTCTTGTGGAAAGCAAATACCTCAAAGATTTTAATTCGTACTGTATTCCTTGCATAGGCCTTGACCATGACATACCTCGCTGTCAGTTTTGTGCTTTATTTAAACCACGAACTATTCGTCATCGGTATATTTTCATTTTTAAATATTTTGGTGCTCTGTTCAATTATCCAGATATGTCTTCGGTAAGCCACCTGACTACTGTCCGAAAAAACGCAAAGATAAAACAGAGGCTGCCTGGGTCCAAAGCTGCCGACGACACTTATAAGCTAGGCGTCCGTACTCAGTGAGGCACTTTTGCAGACCCTGATACCCGCTACTTCAGATACGTAGGCCTATACTGAGACCCATTCGGAGTCCGGTATGCCACGAGATGCTTCAGCTGTGGAACCTGCGGCTGTCTCTACCTTGGATAGGTCATGAACCGCTGTGCAGGCACTGGCTTCTGAGGGTGTATTCAGGCCTACTGACTTGCATATTAAACCGACGTAGTCTTCTTCAAGGCCTAAAACTTGAAGCATGCATAGGAAACAAACGCCCAGACCACATGGTCAGGCCTCTATGCCTAAAACCAAATAAGAATGGCTGAAGACCTTATTACTTTAATCAAGGCAAGCCAACCTTCCCCCTTTAAGAGACCTAGGAGTGAGTTTTCTTATGATGCTTCTGACCAGGATTCTGAACTTTGTCTCCTCTGATCAGGATTTACCCTTATCTACCTGTGAAGGTTTTGTTGCAGAGGCCTCTATTCCCTCTGCTCCTCCCCTAGATGATTTTTCTTTTGGTGAAACCTTGCGTACTCCTTGTGGAGCATTTTCACTGGGAAAGCCAGGATTACTCAAATTCTAAAAAGAGGCTTGGAGATTACTTACTCGTGCCCCAACACAGGCTTTAGCTATCCCTCCTGTGCTGGACATTGTTGATTATTCCTTTTCGGAATCTAGCTTGGCCCCTGACTTTTTACCTCCTGCTCCCAGAAAACCTGATGGATATTACAGGCTTCTTGATTCTCAAGTTCCTTTTTAAAAAATCCTGCTGCGGATCCTGAGACCATTTTACAGGGACCCAAGAGCATTAACGCTACTACTGCCAAAAATCCTACCCCTTCTGATAGATTCCAGGGCCCTGGATAGATGGGGTAAGAAAGTATACACCTCTGCAACCTTGGCCATCAGGGCCTTAAGGTAGCAGCATATTATTGAGTTGCTTAAACAGAAAATGATGATTCCTGATTTGTGCTGAAAATAAGGATTTACAGGATTTAATGCATTCTGCTGAAAAGGTTGGAAAACCTACTTTGCAGTGTGGTTTTGATTCACTTGAAGCATCTTGCAGGGCTGCTGTCACAGACTCTGTACTTACAAGGCATGCTTGGCTTAAGGAGCAATCTTTGCCAGATCATGTTAAAACAAAATTGCTGGATGCTCCCTTAAATCAGGACCGCCTGTTTGGCAACAAAGCAGAAGTTCTTGAAAAAGATGGAGGAAAGCTAAATCTATGCAAACTAGATTTCTTACAAGTGCAGCTTCCAAGATTTAGTAGGCATTGGCCCTCAAAAAATTGGTCCTTTCCTGCTTCTTCCAGGCCTTCAGTTCAAACCCAGAACCAACAGAACCAGGCTTGGGTCCCAGGGTACCCACCGGACTAAGCAGTGGGGGGTTCCCACTTCCAAATTGGGTATTAGTAAGACTCTCCCCCTATGGTAAGCTGTCTCAATGACTTAACTTTAAAACTTCCAAGCACTTCTCAACTGACTGCTCCTTTAGGGGGAAAGGTTGGTCTGTAAGGAAAAAACTGGGAACTCATTACCCAGGACAAATGGGTGTTTTAAACAGTTTCCCAAGGATACAGATTTCACTTCCACATGTTACTGACCCCAAACAGTTGGCCAGATCTACCCCCAAATCAGTGGGCAGAGGCTCAAAAGCAAATACTCTCAAGATTAAAGGCTATCCAGACTGTACCAGAAGAGGAAAAGGGACAAGGTTTCTACTAAAGACTTTTCCTGGTACCCAGTAGACAACTCATGGCGTCCTGTCCTGGACCTTTCTATCCTAAACACCTTTTTGGTGATTCAGAAATTCAAGTTGCTAACTTCACCAGTTGCTTCCCATAATAGGCAAAAATGCCTGGTTGGCAGCACTGGATTTAAAGGAAGCTTACCTGCACATCCCAATCTGGGAATCTTGCAGAAGATACCTACACTTCAAAGCAGGCTGCATGCATCATCAGTTCTTTGCACTTCCCTTTGGCTTATCTACTCCACCCAGGGTATTCACAAAGTGCCTAGTTCCAGTCATTGCATTTTGCAGGCAAAGAAATATTCAAATATACCCATACCGAAAGCCAGGACATACTTGTGAATCATCTGGCATTTGTACAAAAGGTGTTAACTTGTCTGGGGTAACCATAAAAGAAAAGAAATCACAGCTGGTATCCTGTCAACAAATTATATTCCTGGGAGCAAGCTTGAACACAACTTCCCAGATGGCTTTCCTCATGCCAGAGAAACAAACACATTTGACAACTTACTTAAAACTAGTGGCCACAAAAACCCTACCATCTGCAAGGCAAATACTGCAAGCCTTTGGGTTCACGGCCTTGTGCATTCTACTAATTCCATATGCAAGACTGTATATGAGGAAACTACAATGGTATCTAAAAAGCCTGTGGTGTCTTTCTCAGGATCTAGAAGCATTGATTCCTATCATACCTTGCCTACGGTTAGAGTTCCTTTGGGCAGAGGCCTGCCACCAAAACAAGGGTCTACCATTCACCCTACTGCCCAGACCCTAACAGATGCATCAGACTATGCATGGGGGGGCTCACCTGGCAGGGAAGTGCATTCAGGGCAAGTGGAACCCAAGTCAAATGCACCTGCATATCAATCAAAAAGAAATCTTAGCTGCACAGAATGCTCAGACAGCCTTCACGGACCACATTCTTCCAGGACAGTTAATAGTAAAGACGGACAACACCACTGTTTTGTGGTACATAAACAAGCAGGGGTGGTACCCATTCCTATCCCCTCTGCAGACTAGCCATGGCTTTGTGGAACACAGCCTTGAGCTACCAAGTGGATCTACAGGCTCAATTTCTACCAGGAAAACTAAATGCACTGGCAGATGAACTAAGCAGAAATCTCATGGACCCACACGAGTGGAAACTGGAAGCAGACTTTAAACATGTTGATAAACAAATGGGGGAGCCCAGATATTGACCTGCCCCCCCCCCCCCCCAGAACCACCAATTGTACAAATTCTGCACAAGGACTCCCCACAAGCTAGCTTGGAAAGTGGATGCTCTGTCCTTCAGCTGGAAAAAAAATCTATCAGTTTATGCCTTTCCTATTCTGCCTGTCCTCTCCAAAGTACTACTAAAGATCAAACAGGACAAACCAAGGATAATGCTGATTGCTCCAGACTGGCCACTCCAACACTGGTACCCCCTCTTGCGCAGTGCATCACAGCTAGCCCCATGGCACCTGCCTCAGACTCCTACCCTGCTGTCACAGCAGGAAAGCCAGATTCTGCACCCCCAGCTTCAAACCCTGAACCTGGCAGCCTGGCTAATTACCTAATGTCTCCGATGTCCTTCAAGGATGCATCTGCAGTCCTTACAAATGGGTTGTCCTGTCGTCAGGCAGCCCTTCGGTCGGCCGGATTCCAAAGTCTGGGTCTGGCTTCGGCTGGTGTCGCACTTCACCCGACGTCATTGCGGCAGTTATTCGGGTATAAAGGCATCAGCCGACGCCATTTTCCTCAGTCTTTCTTGCCGCATGGCGCCCGAAGCAGAAGCTGTTCGCAAGTGCCGGTCGGTCAGATCCAGAGATTACTACTACCGAATACTACGAAGACTTCTATAAAGCTAAGTACTCCGTTGGGGACCTTTTCTTGCCTCAGCCGATGTCAGAGAAAGTTAATAACTGTTTATCTTGTGGGAAACAAATACCTCATAAAGATTTCCACTCCTATTGCATACATTGTTTAGGCCCAGACCACGACGTAGCAGCTTGTCTAGCCTGTGCTTCTTTTAACCGACGGACGCTTAGACGTCGCTCGGACTTTGCTGAACAGATTTTCGGCTCCAATTTTGCCTACATTATGCAGTCGGATCCTCCGACTACGCAAATAACCAAAAAGCGCAAAGAAAAGGACAGACACTCGCGGTCCGCGGTTTCGGCTGAAACCGCGGTTAAGCAATCCACGAGTCTCGGTTTCGGCCGAAACCGAGCAAGCGGTTCTTTCTTCAGCTGATAACTTGCCTTCTACCGAGGCCTCTTCTATCCTGGTAGAAACGGCTTCTGAAATCCAGCCTTCTGTTGCGATTTCACAGGATTTATCAGACACCATTCCACTAGATATCTCTACCCCTGCACGTGGAGCTGCTAGGCCTCCTCCAGCTATGTCTATTAAGACCTTTGCCAGGGCTAAAGCAGCCAAAACTTCCAAACGTGTGCCTGCCAAGCCCCCCTCTCACAGGCCCAGCACCAGCTCCCATATGCTTTTTTTGGCACAGGATCTCATAACTTTAATTTGTGGATCCCAGCCTCATCCAGACAGGGCCTCTCTCCCTCCTCCAGAAAAGAGGCCTAGAGCAGAGCCCCCTGAGCCAGTAGCCACAGATGATTCTTCTGATGATTCAGAACATACAGACCCTCCTGAGGCTTCTTATTCTCCTTACGAAGACTCTGATGCTGAGGAGTCCATCCCTTCAGCCTCTCCTTTTGAGGAATTTTCCTTTGGGGAAACCTTGCATGCTATGAGGGAACAATTTCAGTGGCAGGGCCAAGATTTCTCAGACTCTAGAACAAGGCTTAGGACCTTTCTACACTTACCACAGCATAGGCCTTTAGCTATTCCTCCAGTTCTATCTGTTGTTGATGCATTTAATGATGCTTGCACTACTCCTGATACTTTACCTCCGGCTCCTGCTAAGCCAGATAGGTACTACAGGGTCCCGGACACTCATCACCACTTATATAAGGCTCCTTTTGCAGATCCAGAGACTATCTCCCAGGGCCCTAAAGCTGTAGCAGCTACTTCTTCTAAAAACCCCCTCCCCTCTGAAAGGGAATCCAGGTCCTTAGAGAGATGGGGTAAAAAAGTTTACACCTCTGCTACTTTGTCAGCTAGAGCTTTGAACTGCCAATTTCATATGATTCAATATCAAGAGTTTATGCTTGACCAGTTGACTAAAAAGCTGTCCTCTGAAGAATCTTTAGATAAAAAGTATATTCAAGAAATGTTACATAACATACAACAGGTTAGTAACCATTCTTTAAAATGCGGCTGTGATGCACTGGAGGCTTCCTTTAGATCAGCCATGACTGGCACAGTTATCAGGAGGCATGCATGGTTGAAAGAGCAGGCATTACCAGACCATGTCCAATCTAAGCTTTTGGATGCACCTATGGACAAGGTCAATTTATTTGGTGCCCCCGCACAGCAGGTACTGAAAAAGATGGAAGAGAAAGCAAAATCTGTGCAAACAGTAAAAGATTTCTTAAAAGTTCAACCTCCAAGGTTTAGCAGGAATTGGCCCGCCAAGAATTGGTCCTTTCCGGACTCCTCTAAGGCACAAAGAGGCAGGAATAGGCGCTCTAGAGGCAGAAACCAATCCAGGGGTGCCTACAGGGGTCGCCAGTGGCAGGTTAACAACCAACGAGGCACGGATACAGCCACCACCACTACAACAACTCAATCACAGTGACTCGACAGTGGCACCGCCTACCAGGGAACAACTAGAAGCACCCTTAGGCGGAAAGCTAACATTATTTTCAAGAAACTGGCACTGCATTACAAGAGAAAAATGGATTTTGCAGACTCTAGACAAAGGTTACAGGTTCCATTTCCATACACTACCAGGAAAGAGAGGAATGCCAAACCTACCACCTTCTCAAAGGGCAGAAGCTCTAAAACAAATATCTCAATTATTAAGAATGCGTGCTGTGGAAAAGGTACCATTTATGGAACAAGGGAAGGGATTTTACTCCAGGCTCTTCCTGGTACCAAGAAAAGAAAACAAATGGAGGCCTATTCTAGATCTGTCCGCTCTAAACACATTCCTCATAGTTCCAAAATTCAAAATGCTGACCCTACAGCAGCTTCTTCCCATGCTGGGCAAGGAGTCTTGGCTGGTAACTCTAGATCTCAAGGAGGCATACCTGCACGTCCCCATAAGACCAATTTGCAGAAGATACCTCAGATTTCTTGCAGGATCAGAGCATTATCAATTCTCAGCATTGCCCTTTGGCTTATCTACTGCGCCCAGAGTGTTCACGAAATGCCTGTCATCAGTAATCGCTCATTGCAGACTTCAGGGAATTCAAATCTATCCCTACCTGGACGACTGCCTGATACAAGCGGACAACAAAAACAAATTAACAGAAGACTTACAAAGAGTCATCTACCTGCTACAAGCTCTGGGATATACACAGTCAATACAAAAAAGTCAAGGCTGATTCCATTCCAGATAATAACCTTTCTGGGTGCAGAACTGGACACATCAAAACAAATGGTATTTCTAACTGCAGAAAAGAAAGAGCAACTTCCTCTCCCTTTCTTGGCATTAACAAAGCAGAGTCATCTAACTGCAAGAAAAGTGCTACAAGCTCTGGGCTTCATGGCATCCTGCATAATTCTGGTCCCTCATGCCAGGCTTCATATGAGAAAGCTGCAGTGGTACCTAAAGAATTTGTGGTCTCGGCACAAGCACAGCCTGGAAACCAAAATTCCAATGATCCCATGCCTGAAGCAAGAGTTCTTATGGTGGGCTCAGGCCTGTCAATCAAACACAGGTCTGCCCTTCTGCAAAAGTCAACCAAGACAAACTATCACGACAGATGCCTCAGACCTCGGTTGGGGGGCACACATGATAGACAAGTGCATTCAAGGCCTATGGACTCAAGACCAACTGCATCTGCACATAAATCTAAAAGAAATGATGGCAGTAAAATTGGCAATCCAGGCATTCAGACCTCGTTTCCACGAAGGCCAGCTGTTGATAAGGACAGAACACCACAGTTATGTGGTACATCAACAAACAGGGAGGCACACACTCATACCCCCTATGCCGGCTGGCACTAGACCTATGGGATGTGGCTCTGAGCTACAACATTCAGTTACAGGCAATTTATGTACCAGGAAAGGAAAACATTCTAGCAGACATATTAAGCAGAACTACAACAGATGCCCACGAATTGATGCTGCATCCGGACATCTTCAAAGCCATCACAAGAGAATGGGGATTACCACAAATAGACTTGTTTGCATCCCCATACAATCACCAGTTGAAGAAATTCTGCACAAGGACTTACCACCCACTTGCTTGGAAGGTGGACTCCCTATCCTTCAGTTGGAAAAGCCTGACAGCATACGCATTCCCACCACTTCCTTTGATGCACAAGGTGCTTCTCAAGATCAAAGAGGAACATCCGAGGATCATTCTGATAGCCCCAGACTGGCCAAGACAACATTGGTACCCACTGCTGAGGAGCATGTCCCGGGAACAAATATGGAAACTGCCCCTGATCCCATTACTGCTGACACAGAACAACTACAACATTCTGCATCCAAACCTAAAAACTCTGCAGCTAACTGCCTGGAACATTACATAACGGAAATTAACCCAAATTTATCCCAAAGGGTTAAAGACATAATCCTGGAGGCTCGTAGACCTTCAACAAGAAAGAATTATGCAGCAAAATGGAAAAGATATCTCATCTGGAGTACGGCAAAGGGGCAAGATGTGACACTGGTTAACATAGCCAACATCCTGGAGTACTTGGCGGAGCTCTACCACACAGGCCTGTCCTATTCCTCCATCAAGATATATGCATCAGCTATTTCAGCACAATACAGCTTGGATCCTCCTGTCTTCTCGCATCCTCTGCTCAGACAGTTTCTGAGGGGAATTAAAAATGTAAAACCACCCAGGAAACCTCCATTGCCAGCATGGGACTTGAACTTTGTGCTAGAAAAACTGACTCTTCCTCCTTTCGAGCCAGTAGCTACAGCAGACTTGCAATACTTATCCTGGAAGACTGCCTTCCTGCTGGCAATAACTTCAGCAAGAAGGGTCTCTGAACTACAAGCATTAATGGCAGTACAACCCTTCCTGATCTTCCATCAAGGTAGTGTCCATGAGAACAAATCCTGCATTTATGCCTAAGGTGGTGTCCAGAGTCTCTCTAAATCAGGCTATCCACCTTCCTACATTCTTCCCCAATCCACAGAACAGGGGAGAAAAGCTCTTACATACCTTGGATGTACACAGGCAATTATGCTACTACCTGGACAGGACAAAAAAACAATAGAAAAACTGACCAGCTTCTGGTAGCTTATGCAACAGGAAAAGAAGGAAAACCAATTTCTAAACAGACAATCTCCAAATGGATAGGAAATTGCATTAGATTTAGTTACTCCTACCATGGAAAGAAAACTCCAGAGAACATCAGGCCTCACTCCACAAGGGCCACAGCCACTACCACAGCTTTCTTACGAGGAGTGGCTACCAAGGACATTATAGAGGCTGCTACTTGGACCTCCGTGCATACATTTGCCAAGCATTATAACTTACCTCTATACTCTAGATCCCGTGCTGGTTTTGCCACTGCAGTTTTGCAAGGGATCCTGACTACACCATAATCTATTCTCATTACCTCCTCCCCTAGTTTAGCTATGGTATTATACCCATTTGTAAGGACTGCAGATGCATCCTTGAAGGACATAGTACAGTTTTGTACTTACCATAAATGTAGATGTCCGAGAGGAATGCATCTGCAGTCAGGATTACCCACCCTCCTTCCCCTCTGAGGTACTCCTAGGGTATTTGCCAATCTTCAGCTAGCTTGGGGGGGATCTATTATGGTGTATTTGTTTGTATATATGTACATACATGCTTATTTTGTGTGTGTGCTCTCTACTATTTGGAAACTTTGGCATTTATCCAAATTTAGCCATCCAAGAGGGCACCTGGCATCTGGGGCAAGAAACTGAGGAAAATGGCGTCGGCTGATGCCTTTATACCCGAATAACTGCCGCAATGGCGTCGGGTGAAGTGGGACACCAGCCGAAGCCAGACCCAGACTTTGGAATCCGGCCGACCGAAGGGCTGCCTGACAGGACAACCCATTTGTAAGGACTGCAGATGCATTCCTCTCGGACATCTACATTTATGGTAAGTACAAAACTGTACTTTACCATCCCTCAGTAAACAAGTGGTGGATGTCATTTTGGAGGCAAGGAGGCTTAGTACTAGAAAATCATATGCTGAAAAATGGAAAAGATCTTGTGCCTGGAACCAAACTCAAGGGGTGGCCACAGCAGTGCCCAGTTTACCTCAGATTCTTCAATACTTAACTGAGATGCTTCACAAGGGTCTTTGCTTTTCCTCCATCAATATTCACGCCTCAGCCATTTTAGCTTATTACAACACAGAACCACCCATTTTTTCTCGCCCACTGCTCAAGCAATTTCTCACAGGGGCCAAAAACTTAAGACCATCCAGAAGAGCCCCAACTCCAGCCTGGGACTTTAACTTTGTATTGGAAAAACTCACTCTACCTCCTTTTGAGCCAGCTGCAAGTGCAGCGTTAAAATTCCTTTCTTGGAAAACAGTTGCCCTTCTTGCTGAAATGATTGATAAAAGGAAATCTGATTTACAGGCCCTTATGGCAGTGGAGCCTTTCATCATCTTTCATGCAGACAGGGTGTCCCTCAGGACCAATCCGTCCTTCATGCCCAACGTGGTATCCAGTGTGGCTCTTAATCAATCCATTCATTTGCCAACCTGTTTTTCTAATCCACAGAACAAAGGAGAACGAATACTGCACTCCTTAGATGTGCACAGACAACTTAGATTTTATTTGGACAGGACTAAACCTCAAAGGAAATCTGAACTGCTGGTGGCATTTGCTGCAGGGGCAGAGGGGAAGGCTATTTCAAAGCAAACCATTTCTAAATGGATAGGCCATTGCCTTCATTTCTGCTATAAGAACCATGGAAAACCTATCCCACAGGGGATTAGACCCCATTCCACCAGGGCTGCATTTACCTCTACAGCCTTTCTCAAGAGGTGTCCCTACCAGAGACAAGCCAGTGGACTTAAATTTCTAATTTCAGTAACTAAGTGCATTATCTAGATGCCAGAAAAGAGATGAAGGACCTGGAAGAAAATTTAACGACACAAGTTGAAAAAAGACTGGGAAAAATACTGCACTACACAAAACCGTGCAAGTTCCAGACATGACTTCAGTAGTCTAGAGGAAAGTAAAAAGCAGCCGCACACAGACCTAGTTAAAATAAACAAAAAAACTGGGTATATTGAAACACTAAAAAGCTGGAAAAATGTAAGAAGCTTTGAACAGATTCACATATGTTGACAGAAGTGCAAAACATGGGTTGAAATGAAGAAAAGGCTGGCTGGAAACGAGACTGCACAAGAAGAAATGTTTCAAAAAATATTGGAGCTTGTAGAGAAAACCTTCGATTTTCTGATGTACCAGAGAAGCTGAAGGGAACAGACTGTATTGATTTTATTAAAGTACAAATAAACAGACTAGCAACTCTTTTTTTTGTAGAATACCAATTCAAAAGGGACATCATTTGTATGCTCCAAACCTGGCTATGAGAAGTCAACCCAGACCTTTTGTAGTACAAATGCAGTCTTACCCAGCAGAAGGAGTTAAGTTGATTCTGACAACTGTGGCACAAGGGCCAAGTACTAAAAGTGGGAGACAGCAGAGTGTGGAGAATGACTACTCCTTGCACATCAGGCTTTAAGATAAATACATGTATTCCATTATACAGGGCTTGCTGAGAAGCATGTGTAGATTGAAACTGCTGTACCCAGCTATCCCCAATTTTCTCTGGAGGAACAAAAACATTTTTGATCAAGTACATGCTAAGGAAGAAATACAAATTTGTACAACAAAAAGTGAGCTGTGAAACAGGAGATTTTGCTGCTTGTCCTTCTGGTAATTGACCACAGAGAGACTGTGCCAGTGAAACCTGCTGCAGTGTTTCAACTGAAAATGATTTGAGAGAGCTCAGAAGTTGACGAAGTGAGAGTGCACCGGAAATGAAGCAGAGACAGGGTTTGGGAGATGGAGATTTAACAGGAATAAAACATAAATCTGGAAATATTGGACTTGTTAAACTTGGAGGGGACTTTAAAACATATGCCGTGCTTTGTCATTAACTTTTGGATGCCAACATCCGTAACCTGGAAATTGACAAATGTATGATTACAAAGCAATTAATATTTGTGAAATGGGACAGAGGAAAAATCCAGGAATGTTGGGACTTTTTTGCACTTTGTTAAACTTGTAGGGGACTCTAAAGCATATGCCCTACTTCATGGCATTAATGTTTGGAAAAATACTCAGGAGAGAGGAGAATAACTGTTTTTCTTAACAGTTTTAAGTGGTGCATGATTATTTTGCATGTTATAAAGTTTTTTCAGTTATTTTATTAGTATAAATAGGTTTTTGTTTTTCTTCCTTTCCCTCCCCCCTTGTTTAGTTTTAAGAAATCTATACATTGGAATGTAGAAAGGGGGGGGGTGTAGTTAAGAGCATGACAAAAAAAAGTGTGTTATTTTTGCATATGGAAATGACGCAGCTTTATATGACAGAATGCAAGTAAATGAAAAAGAATATTGAATATTATAAGGTCTTTTCTAGTAAACCGTCCTGTATCTGGTTCTCGTGCCATTAACAGACAATCTCATGGAGAAAAAGCTTGGAAAAAATGTTTTCTAAAAGCATTCAAGTGTTTCCCAACTGGGAGAGCTGTAAACATAAGGCAAAACCAGACAGCACTTAATAGAATCACAGGGTCTACATGCGTCTTAGCTTGGATAAGCTTTTTTTGTTTAGCGTGTGTGTGGCTGTCAGCTTGGAACTGATGATCTGGTGTTAACATTTTCATTCATTCCTCAACCTGTGGGTTTCTGATCCGAACTTTGGATCCGAATTGGCCGCTTAACAAGCTTATGATTTGAAGCTCAAGCTCCTCCTCTCCTACCCATAATACCTCATTCCCCCAAATTACCTCTGATCTTGTTTGCCATTTGTTGTAGAAGCATTGAGGTTTTGTCGCTTGTGTGCACCGTAGCCAATTTTTCGTGTACAAAGGTCACAAGTTGGTGTTGGGCAGTTACTTGTAGCAGGATAGGAGGAGAGAACTTTTTAATTAAATTTTTTTTAGTTACTGGAGTTATTTCTTTCAGGATTTCCTTCTGTTGCACTTCTTTTCCCTCCCTTTCTTCTTTATAGGAAACCTAAAACTGTTATGCTGGTACGCCAGATAAACTGCTAGATTTAAATAAATACACTTCCTGTGGGCACAAGATCCATTGTCTGCCCACATGGAATATGTTTACTGTCTAGGCCTAGTGCACCTAAATATTTCTTGCTGTATTTGTGAGTAGTTTCATCCGTGGCACTGGCGGATTGTAAAAACAAGCTGGTTTTAAAGGATTTGTTTCCTTCTCCAGTCTCTTCATTGCCCTCCACTTCAGGGGCTCAGATCCCCGATTAAAAACACAAGGAGGCTTGAGAGTACAGAAAACGTTCCTTGGGCAGATCCTTCTCTTTGACCTTCGAGCCCATAAAAAAAGACACTGAAAACCTTGGATTCGAAGTCTACAGATCTGACAGTTCAGGCTGTTCTCCTCCATCCCGTGCTCCTCTTACTTCCCCAAAGCTGGGCTTTTGGGCACAGCGATCTCACCCAAGTGTCCAAGCCACCATCATTCTTCTTCATCAGGTCTTCTCTGTTTGTCAGAGAATGATGTGGATAGATTGAGGCAGTTTCTCTTAAGAGATCCAGATGTGGGTTTTGCTAGTTCCGTCCACCACTGGATCTGTGAGCAGATATTCACCCTTCCGTTTGTAGCTCCTTCTCCAATCTGACCCTCTGCTTTGGAGTTGTCAGATCTGATGGTGCCAAGAACTGAGACATCGGAACTGACAGTGCTTCTACTTCTATCACTGGGACAGCTGGTGCAAGGAAGCCTCCAACTCTTTCACCTGTGAAACCCCAGATTTCTTCTGATACCTCCCTGGAGCGTCCCACCGAGGAGGTTTCCTGGAAGAGAAAGTGTAAAAGGAGACATGGATTCCCCCCCAGGAACCTGTCATGACACTCTGATTTCAAGGAGTGGAATGGTTTCCCAAGATCTCCACCTGATGTTTCCTTTGCAGGCATCTTTGAGGTCCTCCATCAAAAAGATGGTTGGTCTGTCCAAAACCCCACTCCTGAGGAAACTGTTCTTGGAGTCTTTCAAATCCAGTCCATCTACATTTTGGGTGTTCCTCCTGCAGATGCTCTTATTGACCTAGTATCTACTGGGGCAGGAAGGAACTGGTCCATTCCTAAATGGGAGGATCAGATACTTGGTGCTCCCTTAGACAGATCTCACTGGACTAAAGGGTTCCTCACAGAAGTGGTTTTTGCAGCAGCCACCAAAAAGGAGCTGGCTCAGGTAAGCTCCACTGTCCATCCCCTTAATACATGTTCTAGGGCTTTGGACAGGTTTGACTGGAGAGTTTATGCTTTTGCCACCTTTGCTTTGCCAGCACTGAACTGTGTCTCTCTACGAGGCTATAGGACGACTGTCAAGGAACCCTTGTAGGTCTGTCCCAGAGTCCATGTATGATGACAGAATTGCTTTTTCCTCCAGAATGGCCACTTCAGTCAATTTCAGTACGTCCATGAGATTAATTTCCCATGATGCGGAGGGCATCTCAAGGGCTGCTGGTTCAGGTGTTGCCATTAAGCATAATGTCTGGATGCAGCTCTGTGACTTTGTGGAACCTTTCAAGGCATCATTCATCAATGCACCTTTTGATGGATTGTCATTGTTTGGCCCCACAGTCAGAGACTCACTCCGGCAGCTAGAAAGATGGAAAGACCTTGGCTACCATTGGAATCAATTTTTCCACCCCCCAAAGATTCTTCTCCAGGAATCAGCGTGTTGGCAAATTGTGGTTCAAGAAATCTTGGGGTCCATTTCAGGAAACTGAGACCCCCCCCCCCCAGAGGCAGAGATGGACACTTATGGGAGATGCCACCCGTTTTGGCATAGGATGTCCCGCAGAATCGAGGCTTTCGGGATTTTTTCTCTGACCGACCTATTCAGTGCTCCTGAAACGTGGCCAGATGGTCCTTCTCTGGAAGCAGTCAGAGGGTGCTTATCTTTGCACCCAGAACTTGACTAGCCATTACAAATGACCAGTGAGTACAAAAGATCATAATGTCCAGAGGTTACTTATTTTCCCAAACCAGGGGCTTACCTCCCCGATGTTACACCCAATCAGAGGGAGGCAGCAACTTTAGAAGTTTTAAAGCTGCTTCAAAAAAGTCGTCCATGAGGCCCTTCCTGACCAAATTGGGTCAAGCATCTACTCAAGATTGTGCCAAAGACCGAGGACCCAAGGCCAATTTTGGATTTGAAATCTCTGAAAGAAATCTGTCAAGAACTCAATTCAGGGTGTTAATGGTCCAGTCCATTCTACCTCCACTCATATCTGAGGACTGGATGTACTGTCTAGAATTGAAGGATGTGTACTACCATATCAAAATGGACAGACGCTCCAGAAAGTATCTGGGGGGCCCGCTGTTATCAATTCAGAGTGCTTCCGTTTGGTTTCACCCCATTCCCCGGGGTGTTCAACAAATACATGGCAGTAGTTGTAGCTCACCTCAGACTGCAGGGATTCCATGTGTTTTCTTACTTGAATGACTGGCTTCTAACTGCTGCAACCAGGCATCTACTCATCCAAGCCAAGGATGACTTGTTGCAATTGGCTCCTACTTTTGGCATAACTCTAACATGAAATCACGTTTGGAACCTATTCAAACCATTGACTTTATAGGAGCGTTTCTGGAAAACAAAAACTTTGGCCTACCTGACTCCAGACAGGATTTCAAATCTAAGGCTGCATATCAGACAGATTCTGGAGATACCAGTTTCTCCAGCAAACTCTGGGCTAGGTTCCATGGCTGCCATGATAACCCTGTTACCTACAGCACGTTTACACGAGAGTCATACAGTGGATGTAATCAGTCCATTGGTAGAAACACCTTCTGAACCATCCAGTCAAGTTATAGATGTGCAAAGACTCCCTCTTTTGGTGGCTTCATTCTCTGGAAGTCAGGGACACCGCTTTGTTCTTCCCCCACCAAATGCTGCATTGACCACAGATACCTCTTAGCTGGGGTGGGGGGGCATTTTTTGGGTCTGATGGTCCAAGGCTTGTGGATGTTACAGAAGATCCAGTTGCACATCAGTGTCCTAGAGATGAGAGCTGTTCTAGCGTTGTAAGCTCTATGCAGCTATTTCTCTATAGGGACAATTGTGATGTAAATGGACAATGTCAGTAGTGTGGTA
>NC_056733.1:1059757317-1059837317 GCF_019279795.1 Protopterus annectens
TGCCTCAGACCGGTGTCAGTAAAAGTTAATTGTATTTCTTGTGGGAAGCAAATACCTCATAAGGATTTCCATTCTTATTGTATCCCATGCGTAGGCCACAACGTCACTGGTTGTCTGTTTTTGTGCTAGGTTTAACAAGCGCACTATTAAACGGTTTGATTTTGCCCATTATTTTGGCAGAAAATTCAATTACACCATGCTGTCGGAACTTCCGACGACCGGAATACATAAAAAGCGGGAAGACAAGGACAGGCATCCGAGGCCCAAAACTGACTACGAAGCCTCTTCTAGCCCAGTCACCGGTTCTCTGGTTTTCAGTGAGGCGCCATTGCAGCCCCTGGCGACCGCTTCTTTAGAACCACAGGCCACCTCTGACTCCCACGTGGAGATGGCTGGGCCTTTGGACGCACAAGATTTTCAGCCTACTGAAACTAACCCTTCAGAGGGATCCGGAGTAGCTGAACAAACCCGTAGCTTCAGAGGGTTTCAGACCTACTCAGTTAAGCATTAAATCTTCTGCTAAGTCTAAATCTCCTTTAAAAACAAAAACGAATACAGCATTCTCCAGGATAGGCCTCCATGCCTAAAACAAATGCTCAAAATAGCCGAATACCTAATCACTCTGATCAGGGGGTCCCATCCCCCTTCTGATAAAAGGCCTAGACAGGATGCAGACTGACTCATCCGACCAGGTATCCATCTCTTCAGATTCATCCTCAGACCTAGGATACTCTTTACCCCCTTATGAGGATTCTGATGCTGAGGAATCAATTCAATCAGCCTCTCTGCCTGAGGACTACTCATTTGGGGAAGCCTTATATACCATGAGGGAGCATTTCCATTGGGAGGGCCAGGATTTCTCAGAATCCAAGAAAAGGCTCAGACTTCCTTTTAATTACCTCAACACAGACCCCTTGCTCTTCTGCCAGTGTTAGATATTGTGGATGATGTGTATACTGAAAACAGCTTAAATCCTGATTCTTTACCTCCAACCCCAGTTAAGTCTGACAGATACTACAGAGTCCCTGACTCTCACAAATTCCTTTATAAAAGCCCTGTTGCTGACCCTGAAACTATTTCTCAGGGCCCCAAAGGGGTTAAGGCCTCATCAGCAAAAATCCAGTCCCCTCTGACAGATATTCCAGAGCATTAGACAGATGGGGGAAGAAAGTGTATACATCTGCAACTTTAGCAATGAGGGCCTTAAATTGCTAGTTTCACATGCTAAAATATCGGCAATGTTTGATGTCTCAGTTGAAACAAAAAATTCTTCCAGACTCAGATCCTCCTAATTTTAAGGAAATGCAGGATTTATTGCATGCAGCTGAAAAAGTGGGAAAACGTACTATGCAATGTGGGTTTGATTCTTTAGAGGCCTCTTGTAGAGCAGCAGTTACAGGTTCTGTCATTAGAAGACATGCTTGGTTAAAAGAACATATGTTACCAGATCATGTTAAAGCAAAACTATTGGATGCACCTTTGCAGCAGGATGTGTTTGGAGTTCAGGCAGAAGAGGTTTTAATGAAATGGAGGATAAGGCAAAATCTATGCAAACGGTGAAGGATTTCTTACAGGTTCAGCCTCTTCGATTTAGCAGAAATTGGCCAACAAAGAATTGGTCCTTTCCAGTTACAGACAGACCTCAAAGGGGCAGATACAGACATCCAAGAGGAAGAGGTCAACCACAAGGTCCTTACAGGCCTTGACAATGGGATGCATCAGCCCAGAAAGAAGGGGAAGACAGGCCCCAATCATATTAAAAACAGCCCCAATGACTTCCCACTACAGCTGCCAAACAATTCTCTTGGCAGCCCCCTTGGGAGGAAAACAGGCGCTTTTCTATCACAATTGGCATATGATCACCAAAACAAATGGGTTCTCAACATTGTATCTCAAGGTTACAGGTTCCACTTTCACATTCTGCCAAGATTAAAAGGAATGCCAAATCTGCCACCAAATCAATGGGCAGAGGCACAAAAACAAATTACAGCACTCCTGGACATAAGAGCTATTCAAAAGATACCACCTCAGGAGCAAGGACAAGGATTTTACTCAAGACTCTTTCTGGTTCCCAGAAAGGACAAAGCCTGTAGGCCCATTCTGAATCTTTCTTCTCTAGACACTTACCTGGGTGTTCCAAAATTCAAAATGTTGACACTACAGCAGCTTCTTCCCATGCTGGGCAAGAAAGCTTGGCTTGTAACCTTGGACCTCAAGGAGGCATACCTGCATGTCCCTATCAGACAACTGCAGAAGATACCTCAGATTCATAGCTGGTTCAGTGCACTACCAATTCTCTGCACTGCCCTTTGGCTTGTATACTGTGCCCAGGGTCTTCACAAAGTGCCTGGCACCAGTAATTGCATTTAGCAGACAGAAAGGAATTCAAATTTATCTGTACCTGGACGACTGCCTGATTCAAGCAGAGAGCAAGGACATTCTTCTAAAGCATCTGGCATTTGTAAAAATGTTAAGTTGCCTAGGGTACACAGTAAACGAAAATAAATCAAAACTAGTGCCCTCACAAGAGATAATATTCCTGGGTGCCAGCTTGAACACAACAGCCCAGATGGCTTATCTCACGGCAGACAAGCAAGGACAATTGACTCAATATTTTCAATTGATGGCAACAAGAACCCAACTCCCTGCAAGAAAAATTCTGCAGGCCTTGGGTTACATGGCATCTTGCATACTACTAATTCCATATGCCAGACTGCATATGAGGAAACTACAGTGGTACCTAAAGAGTGTCTGGTCTCAACACTGTCAAAGTTTGGAAACAGTAATACCACTAATTCCTTGCCTTCAACAGGAGTTTCGATGGTGGGCTCAAGCTTGTCACCTCAACAAGGGACAGCCTTTCACTCAAACCACAGCCAGGCAAACACTGACAACAGATGCATCAGATTACGCCTGGGGAGCGCACATGGCAGGAAAATGTATTCAGGGCAAGTGGCCCGCAGAACAAAGGCATCTTCACATCAATCAAAAAGAAGGTGCTAGCTGTACAAAATGCCCTTATAGCTTTCAAGGAACTTCTGCATCCAGGATAATTGCTACTAAAGACAGACCACACCACAGTTATGTGGTACATAAACAAGTAAGGGGGCACTCACTCATCCCCTCTGCAGACAAGCCATGACTTTGTGGAACACAGCTCTAACCTATCAAGTTCATCTGCAAGCACAATTCCTGCCAGGAGAGAAAAACACACTGGCAGACTACTTAAGCAGAAACATCATGGATCCCCACGAATGGGAATGGAATCCACAAATGTTCAGAATGATAACAGAAAAATGGTGGAGCCCGGACATAGATCTGTTTGCGTTCCCGATTAACTACCAGTTACAGAAATTCTGCACAAGGACTTGCCATCCACAAGCATGGAAAGTGGATGCCCTCTCATTCAGCTGGGAAAACCTACAAGTATATGCTTTCCCACCAGTACCTCTCCTTCCAAAGGTACTTGTAAAAGCCAGACAAGAAGAGCCAAAGATGATCCTGATTGCCCCAGACTGGCCACGCCAGCACTGGTACCCAGTCTTAAAGAACTTAGTACAAGGACCACCGTGGATTTTGCCTCAAATCCCACATCTGACGCAGCACAACAATCAGATACTTCACAGCCAGCTAAAGACTTTAAACTTGGCTGCATGGAAGATTCCTTAGTCAAGCAAGCAATGCCTCTCTCCAAAGCTGTTATGGATGTCGTTCTGGAGGCCAGAAGGCCTAGTACCAGGATAGCCTATTCAGATAAATGGAAGAGATTCTGTGCCTGGAACCAGGCCCACAGCCTTGACCCTCTTGTCCCAAATATTCCTCGTATACTTTAATATGTAACTGAGATGCTGGACAAAGGCCTCTCCTTTTCATCTATCAAGATCCACGCCTCTGCCATCTCTGCTTATTACAACACGGATCCACCAATTTTCTCTAATCCCTTGCTAAAACAGTACCTCAGAGGGGCTAAAAACATAAGACTGCCCTGTAGAGCACCTACTCCAACTTGGGACCTCAACTTCGTTTTGGAAAAATTAACTTTACCTCCTTTTGAGCCAGCTAACAGCAGATTTAAAATAAATCTCTTGGAAAACTGCTCTGCTCCTGGCAATAACATCAGCCCGAAGAGTTTTAGAATTACAGGCACTAATGGCAGTGGAACCTTTCATAATATTCCACCAAGACAGGGCGTCTTTAAGAACAAACCCTACTTTTATGCCAAAGGTGGTATCAAGTGTGGCTCTAAACCAGACTATTCACTTGCCAACTTTTTATCCAAATCCACAGAATAAAGGGGAGAGACTACTGAGTTCTTTGGACATACACAGGCAGTTACGCTTTTACTTGGACAAAACCAAAGCTTTCAGAAAAACTGAGCAATTATTGGTAGCATATGCTGCAGGAGCACAGGGAAAAGCCATTTCAACACAGACTGTTTCAAAATGGATAGGACACCTGTATACTTTTCTGCTATATACACCATGGGAAACCTGTACCTAACAGCATTAGCTCTCACTCCACCAGGGCAACAGCCACTTCATCTGCCTACCTCAGAGGAGTACCTACCAAGGACATTTTGGAAGCAGCAACTTGGAGTTCTGTACATACCTTCATCAAACATTGCGATCTGCCTCTCTACTGTAAATCCAGAGCTGGCTTTGCCACTGCAGTGCTGCAGGGCCTTATAGCTACCCCTAATGCCTTATAGAACCAGCCACCCTACCTCAGCTTTGGGATTCTACCCAAGTGTAATGACTGCAGCAGTGTAACATGATGAACATTAGTACAGTTTTGTACCTACCATAAATGTAGATGTTAGAGTGTATACACTGCTGCAGTCCAGGTTACCTTCCCTCCTTCCCCTCTTACTTGCTGGTACGTACCTATGTCTTCTACCCTTTACTACCTATGAGGAGCATTTGCTGGTAACTGAAAGTTGTTGATTGCTTTTCTTATGTATGTTTTATTAGCAATTTGAATTGCCTACCTTTTTGGGGGCACCTGACATTTGGGGCAAGAAAAACTGAAGAAAATGGCGTGGGCTGCATCTTGTATACCACTGTTGCACTGACGTCAGGGAAGAAGCGTCAGCAACTTGGGGGCACCTGACATTTGGGGCAAGAAAAACTGAAGAAAATGGTGTGGGCTGCATCTTGTATACCACTGATGTCCTTCAAGGATGCATCTGCAGTCATAACAAATGGGTTGTCCTGTCGTCAGGCAGCCCTTCGGTCGGCCGGATTCCAAAGTCTGGGTCCGGCTTCGGCTGATGTCGCACTTCACCTGACGTCATCTCTGCTGGTCTTCGGGTATAAAGGCATCAGCCGACGCCATTTTCCTCAGTCTTTCTTGCCGCTACGCTCAAGCAGAAGCTGTTCGCAAGTGCCGGTCGGTCAGATCCAGAGATTACTACTACCGAATACTACTCAAGACTTCTAAAGCTGGTACCCGCTGGACTCTTTCTTGCCTCAGCCGATGTCAAAGTCAATAACTGTTTAACTTGTGGGAAACAAATACCTCATAAAGATTTCCACTCTTACTGCCTGCCTTGCTTAGGCCCAGACCACGACGTAGCAGCCTGTTCGGCCTGTGCTTCCTTCAACCGACTAACGCTTAGGCGTCGGTCGGAGTTTGCTGAACAGTTTTTCGGCTCAGATTTTGCGTACATTATGCCGTCGGATCCTCCGACTACCCAAATTGTTAAACGCAAAGAAAAAGACAGACACTCGCGGTCTGCAGTTTCGGCCGAAACCACGGTTAAGCAAGCCGCGAGTGTCTCTGTTTCGGCCGAAACCGAGAAAACCGGTCAATCTTCAGCCGAATCCATGACTACTACTGAGGCTCCTGCTACCTTAGTTGAATCGGCCTCAGAAGTTTTGCCTACTACTGTGGTTCCTAGTGATTTATCAGACACCATTCCTTTGGATGTCTCTACCCCAGCACGTGGTGCTGCTAGGCCTCATGCAGCCATGTCTATTAAGGCCTTTGCCAGGGCTAAAGCAGCCAAAACTGTTAAATCAGTGCCTGTTAAGCCCCCCTCACACAGGCCCACTTCTAGTTCACAAATGCTTACTCTGGCAGAGGATTTAATATCCTTAATTAGGGGATCCCAATCTCACCCAGACAGGGCCCCTCAGCCCCCAGAAAAGAGACCTAGAGCAGAGCCCCCCGAGCCAGTGTCCTCTGATTCTTCGGATGACTCAGACATTACAGACCAGCCAGAGGCTCCTTTTTCTACTTATGAAGATTCCGATGCTGAAGAATCCATTCCATCTGCCTCTCCACCAGAGGAATTTTCCTTTGGGGAAACCTTACATGCCATGAGAGAACAATTCCAATGGCAGGGACAAGATTTCTCAGATTCAAGAAAAAGGCTTAGGACATTTCTGCACTTACCACAACATAGGCCCTTAGCTATACCTCCAGTACTGCCTGTTGTGGATGATGCATTTAATGATGTTTGCACTGCTCCTGATACTTTACCTCCAGCCCCTGCCAAACCACTCATCACCACCTATACAAGGCCCCACTTGCAGATCCTGAGACTATATCCCAGGGGCCTAAGGCAGTAGCCTCGACCTCAGCAGAAAACCCTATTCCTTCTGAAAGGGAATCCAGGTCCTTAGAGAGATGGGGGAAAAAAGTTTACACCTCTGCTACTCTCTCAGCTAGAGCTTTAAACTGTCAGTTTCATATGATCCAATACCAAGAGTTTATGCTTGATCAGTTAACTAAAAAGCTGTCCACTGATGACTCCTTAGATAAGAAATATGTTTTAGAAATGGTGAATAACATTCAGCAGGTTAGTAACCATTCTTTAAAATGTGGCTATGATGCACTGGAGGCTTCATTTAGATCAGCCATGACTGGCACAGTGATAAGAAGGCATGCATGGTTGAAAACAGGTCTTGCCGGATCATGTTAAAGCAAAGCTGTTAGATGCTCCTATGGATAAGGCCAGTCTATTTGGTACACCTGCTCAGCAAGTAATGAAAATGGAAGAGAAGGCAAAATCTGTACAAACAGTTAAGGATTTCTTACAGGTTCAGCCCCCAAGGTTTAGCAGGAACTGGCCTGCCAAAAATTGGTCCTTTCCAGACTCCTCAAAATCTCAGAGGCAGGAATAGACGCTCTAGAGGCAGAAATCAATCCAGAGGAGGTGCCTACAGAGGACGACAGTGGCAAGGCAATAACCGAGGCACAGACACAACCACTGCCACTGCAACAGGACAATCACAGTGACTTGCCTCTGACACCGCCTACCAGGGAGCAAATAACAGCACCTTTAGGCGGAAAGTTAGCCTTATTTTCGAAAAATTGGCACTATATCACAAAAGACAAGTGGATTTTGCAAACCATAGACCAAGGCTACAGGTTCCACTTCCACACCTTACCAGTAAAAAGAGGAATGCCAAACCTACCTCCAAATCAAAAAACAGAAGCTCTAAAGCAGATAGCGCAATTAACAAAGATAAGAGCTGTGGAAAGAGTACCAATAACAGAACAGGGCAAAGGATTCTACTCCAGACTCTTCCTAGTACCAAGAAAAGAGAAAAGTTGGAGACCTATTCTTGACCTGTCAGTCTTAAACACATACATCATTGTCCCAAAATTCAAAATGCTGACCCTACAGCAACTTCCCATGCTGGGCAAGGAGTGTTGGCTGGTAACTCTAGATCTCAAGGAGGCATACCTGCACATCCCCATACGACCAAATTGCAGAAGATACCTCAGATTTCTTGCAGGATCAGAGCATTATCAATTCTCAGCATTGCCCTTTGGCTTATCTACTGCGCCCAGAGTATTCACAAAATGCCTGGCATCAGTAATCGCTCACTGCAGGCTACAGGGAATCCAAATTTATCCATACCTGGACGACTGCCTGTTACAAGCGGACAACAAAAGCAAGCTGACAACAGATTTACAAAGAGTCATTTGCTTACTACAAGCCCTGGGATACACAGTCAATTTACAAAAGTCAAGACTGATACCATCCCAAACAAGAACATTCTTGCGGAATTGGACACAGCAAAACAAATGGCATTCCTAACTGCAGAAAAACAAAAACAACTGCCTCTTTACTTCTTGGCATTAACAAAGCAGAACAAACTAACAGCAAGAAAAGTACTGCAGGCCTTTGGCTTCATGGCATCATGCATAATCTTGGTCCCACATGCCAGACTGCATATGAGAAAGCTGCAGTGGTACCTAAAGAATTTATGGTCTCAACACAGGCACAGCTTAGAAACCGAAATCCCACTAATCCCATGCCTGAAACAGGAGTTCCTATGGTGGGCTCAAGCATGCCAGTCAAACCCAGGCTTGCTTTTCCACAACTTTCAAGCAAGCCAAACCATCACAACGGACGCCTCAGACCTAGGCTGGGGGGCGCACATGTTGGACAAATGCATACAAGGATTGTGGACTCCAGACCAGCTGCACCTGCACATAAACCAAAAGGAAATGCTGGCAGTAAAACTAGCAATCCAGAAATTCAGACCATTCCTCAAAGAAGGCCATTTAATGATAAGGACAGACAACACCACAGTCATGTGGTACATCAACAAACAGGGAGGCACTCATTCATACCCCCTATGCAGAATGACTCTGGACCTTTGGAATATGGCTCTGAGCTACAACATCCAGTTACAGGCAGTATTTGTACCGGGAAAAGAAAACACCCTAGCAGACATGTTAAGCAGAACCACCTCGGATGCTCACGAATGGATGCTACACCCGGACATCTTCAAGGCCATCACAAAGAAATGGGGAATGCCACAAATAGACCTATTCGCATCCCCACTCAATCACCAGCTCAAAAGATTCTGCACAAGGACATACCACCCACTTGCATGGAAGGTGGACTCTCTATCCTTCAGTTGGAAAGGCCTGACAGCATATGCATTTCCACCTCTTCCTTTGATGCACAAGGTACTACTGAAAATCAAAGAGGAACGCCCAAGGATAATCCTGATAGCTCCGAATTGGCCAAGACAACACTGGTATCCATTGCTGAGGAGCATGTCTCAGGGGAGAATGTGGTGAATACCCCTGATGCCTTTGATAACTCAGAACAACTACAACATCATGCACCCAAATCTAAAAACCTTGCAACTGACTGCCTGGAACATCACATAGCAGCAACTAACCCAGACCTATCCCAAAGGGTTAAAGACATTATCCTTGAAGCCCGCAGACCTTCAACAAGAAGGAACTATGCAGGAAAATGGAAAAGATTTGTTATTTGGAGTACTGAAAGAGGAAAAGATGTGTCGAACATAGATATTGCTAACATCCTGGAGTACTTGGCAGAGCTTCTACATACAGGCCTGTCCTATTCCTCCATCAAGATACATGCATCAGCTATTTCAGCAGAATACAGCTTCGATCCACCTGTCTTTTCGCATCCTCTACTCAGGCAGTTCCTCAGAGGGATCAAGAATGTAAAACCTCCTAGGAAACCACCATTACCAACATGGGACTTGAACTTTGTGCTAGAAAAACTGACACTCCCTCCATTTGAACCAGCAGCAACAGCACCAGCAGCAACAGCAGATCTTCAACACCTATCATGGAAAACTGCTGTTTTACTGGCAATTACTTCAGCAAGGAGGGTTTCGGAACTACAGGCCTTAATGGCAGTACAACCCTTTCTAATCTTCCATCAAGATAGGGTGTCCATGAGAACTAATCCTACATTTATGCCTAAGGTGGTATCCAGAGTGTCTTTAAACCAGGCAATCCACCTACCTACCTTCTTTCCCAATCCACAGAACAGGGGGGAAAGACTGCTGCATACCTTGGTTGTACATAGACAGTTACGCTACTACCTGGACAGAACCAAAGGTCACAGAAAAACTGACCAGCTTTTAGTAGCCTATGCAACAGGAAGGGAAGGAAAAGCAATTTCCAAACAGACAATCTCCAAATGGATAGGAAATTGCATAAGATTCTGTTACTCCTACCACGGAAAACCAATTCCACAGAACATAAGACCTCATTCTACAAGGGCTACAGCCACTACCACAGCTTTCTTACGAGGAGTGGCAACCAAGGACATTATTGAGGCGGCTACTTGGACCTCCGTGCATACATTTGCCAAGCATTATAATTTACCTCTATACTCTAGATCCCGAGCAGGGTTTGCCACTGCTGTACTGCAAGGGATCCTAACTACACCGTAATTCTTCTTCCTCCTCCCCTAGTTTGGCTATGGTATTCTACCCATTTGTTATGACTGCAGATGCATCCTTGAAGGACATAGTACAGTTTTGTACCTACCATAAATGTAGATGTCCGAACAGGATAGCATCTGCAGTCAGGATTACCCACCCTCCTTCCCCTCTGTGGTACTCCTAGGGTATTTACCCTCCTAATAGCTAGCTGGGGGGGGGGGTCTCTTATGGTGTATTTGTTTGTATATATGTACATACATTGTTATTTTTTGTGTTTGCCTTCTACTTTTTTGGAACCATTGGCATTTATCCAAAATTTAGCTTACCAAGAGGGCAACTGGCATCTGGGGCAAGAAACAGAGGAAAATGGCGTCGGCTGATGCCTTTATACCCGAAGACCAGCAGAGATGACGTCGGGTGAAGTGCGACATCAGCCGAAGCCGGACCCAGACTTTGGAATCCGTCCGACCGAAGGGCTGCCTGACGACAGGGCAACCCATTTGCTATGACTGCAGATGCTATCCTGTTAGGACATCTACATTTATGGTAGGTACAAAACTGTACTTTGCACTGACGTCAGGGAAGAAGCGTCAGCAACCGACGCTGGACCAAGACCTTGGAGCTCAGGCCGACTGGGGAACCGCCTGACTGCAGGATAACCCAAGTGTAATGACTGCAGCAGTGTATACACTCTAACATCTACATTTATGGTAGGTACAAAACTGTACTTTTTATAGTTATAGGAATCCTCAAGTCTTTTTTATAAATATACTTATTTGTATTTTAAATAGATTTTATACATTTATACGTATTTTACATATTTTATGATGTACATTTTATTTGCGTATTTGCACTTTTTCTGTTATGTCCTTAAGAGTGATTTATTTTTGGGTTCATTGTTTAACAAATTATTTTCATTGGTGGTTCATCTAAATTGGATAGATGCAAGAAGGGTGTTTTTACTTTAAACCACATCTGAAGTCTTTTTTTATTTGGACAAAAACACTATTCGTTAAGGAGTTTGCTTATGTGGATCTGGTTACATTTGTAATTGTGCTTTGTTTTGGAGCATTAAAATAGCTTTTTCCTGTGAGTGTATATTGTCTTTCCTAAGTGCCTATCTTTGTGATCTACTAGAAAAACCTCCAAGAGTAAATGGAAAAGATTCTCCGTATGGGCTCAACAAAAGCAAATAAATCCTTTTACGGCTCCTACTCTAGCAGAGTTGGATTTTCTGGCTTTCCTTTTCTAAAATGGAGCTACCTATTCCACTATAAAAGTTCAGCGAGCAGCCATTCCAGATTTTCATGTTGGAAAAGATTCATCTCCAGCTTAATCGAAATTATGCAAGGCTTTCCTTAGGGGGTATGTTTTTACTTTGTCCTGCAGTCAAAGATCCAGCTACTCTTTGGAATCTAGCTATGATTTTACAGGTGTTAGAGCCCCCCCGATCCTGCATCAAGGTGGATATGAAAGTTTCTCTTGTGGAAAACTGTTTTTAGTTATTACTTCAGCAAAAAATTTCTCAACTACAAGCCCTCGCTTCTAAATCTCATTTTTTTTTATCATAAAGATAGTGACTCTGCTTATCAATCCATCTTTTTGCATAAAGTTGCTACAGTCTTTTAATTTACCTGTTCTCTCTCCCAATTTTCAAAACAAGGGGCAGTATACATGCATCTAGTAGATGTTCATAGACGGTTGCATTTTTACCTGGACAGGACTAAATCTTTCAAAAAATCTGACCCAACTGTTAGAGAAGGGAACGTATTTGCCAAATCCATGATGGCTAAGTGGTTAACAGACTGTTTCTTTTGTTTATTCATTGAGAAATTTCTTTACCTAGACATGTCAAAGATCATTCTAAAAGATCCATGGCAACATCTCAAGCCTTTTGGTTTTGTGGCTATTGATATTTGTGCAGCTGCTTCTTGGTCGAGTTCTCATTCTTTTTACACACTAAACTAGACATTTCCAGAGCCGCGGTAGCATTGTCGCCTCACAGACGCTGTCCGGTTCGATTCTCAGCTAGAGCGTCTTCTGCATGGAGACGTGTGAATGGGCGTACCTTCGTTGAAGGTTGTGCGTCAGGGCTGGTAACTCGGCACGTAAAAATCAACTACCAATCATTAGCAGACCGGAGTTATTCTGTGGCGACCCCTAACTGGGAAAAGCTGAAAGACTCAACAAAAAACTAGACATTTCCAGGAATAGGGCTGCTTTTGGCTCTATATATAAATATCCTTTGAGGGCCACCCTAGATTATTGTAGCTGGGCACTCTGTCCCACAGGTTGAAAAATGAACGAAAATTACATCAGATAGTTTACTTACCATAACGTTCCATCTGTGTTGTCCATTTTTATTCAACCCCCCCCATCCATGACTGACAGACTTGATGGGTATGCTTGTAGGAACCACAGTTCCTGTTTTGAGCTCCAGAACTTTGTTCTCTCTTTACAGTAAGTACCTGTTTGTATAGCTGTATATATATCAGTTTATCTAATTTGTAAAATGTTTGCAGCAAACTCAATCTGAGGTAATTTGGAGGAATGAGGCATTGGTAGGAGAAGGTAGGACAGGAGGAGCCAGAACTCAAATCCTAAGCTTGTAAAGCAGCTGCGTCAGATCAGAGGGTCGGATCCGAAACCCACAGATTGAGGAATAATGAAAATGGACAACTCAGATGTAACGTTGTGTTAAGTACATAGCTTTTTTTTTTTTTTTTCCTATTAAGGAGTAAAACTTCATTATAAGGCATGGAACGCATTATCATGGAACTTATAAACAGCATTGGCAACCTTCAAACACTGTACCCCACCCAGTTTGTGTTCGTGAAGAGCTGATCTTGTCTCCTGAACCTGATAGACTTCTTCAAATCAGTCTCCAGAGCTGTGGACGAGATTGAGACTGTCCACACAGCCTATCTGGACCTGCCAAGGCCTTTCACACCATCCCCCACTCTGGAATCATAGATAAACTTACTAAGCTGGGCATAAATCCCTATGTCACTCGATGGGTTGCCAACTGGTTTAATAACGGAACCCAGACTGTAAAAGTAGCAGACTCCAGGTCCAGCTCCAGACAATTTGACAAGTGGAGTACCTCAGGGTTCAGTCCTGGGACCACTCTTGTTTAGCATCTACTTCCCTAAAGTACAGGCCAGCACTAAGGGACTCCGGCTAACAAAGTTCGAAGATGACTGCAAACTGGGAGCCATTATTGAATCCCCAAATGTAGATAATCTACAGAAGGGCCTTACAGAAACAGATGCTTGGTGCCAGAGCCATGGGCTCAAGCTTAATGCCAAAAAATGTGTAGATGTTTTTCGTGTTTCACTGTTGCAGTCATCACATTTGGGTTATCTGCTTGCAGTAGCCCTTAGTCGGCCTGATATCAAAGTCTTGGGTCCTCCGTCGGTTGCTGTCTCATCTTCCGTGCCGTCAGGTAGTCGGGGGTATAAAGCATGCAGCCACTGCCATTACATCAGTCTTTCTTGCCGTGCGGTGTCCGAAGCAGAAGCAGTTTGCAAGTGCTGGTCGGCAGACTCCTGAAATTTTCGTTTTAGAGTTTCAGAACTGAAGTCTTCAACTAAAGCTAAGTACCCCGTTGGGGAAACTTTTTCTTTCTCTAAACCGATGTCAGTAAAAGTTAATTGAATTTCTTGTGGAAAGCAAATACCTCATAAATATTTTCATTCATACTGTATTCCTTGCTTAGGCCCTGACTGTGACGTTCCTCGCTGTCTCTTTTGTGCCTTATTTAAGCAACAAACTATTTATAGTCTGTATATTTACACTTCTAAATATTTTGGTAGTCTATTCATTTATCCAGATATGCCTTTGGTAAGCCATCCGACTACAGCATTGTGAAAAAACACAGATAGATACAGGCTGCCTAGGTCCAAAGCTGCCGACGATGCTTCTAAGCCATTTGCCAATACGCTGGTACTCAGTGAGGCACTTTCGCAGCCCCAGATACCAGTTACTTCATATTCGCAGGCCTCTACTGAGACCCATTTGGAGTTCGGTATGCCGTGAGGTGCTTCAACTGTGGAACCTGCGGATGTCTCTACCTTAGATGGGTCCGGAGCCATTGTGCAGGCAGTGGCTTCTGAGGGTGTATTCAGGCCTACTGACTTGCATATTAAACAGATGCCATCTTCATCTTCAAGGCCTATAACTTGAACCATGCCTAGAAAATGTTGTCACCCAGACCGCATGGTCAGGCCTCTATGCCTAAACAAAATGGCTGAAGACCTTATTACTTTAATTAGGGAAGCCAGCCTTCCCCTTCTTAGACCTGTGACTGACTGAATTTGCTTATGATACTTCTGACCAGGATTCTGAAATTTGTTTCCTCTGATGACCAGGATTTACCCTTCTCTACTTATTAGGATTCTGATGCAGAGGACTTTATTCCCTCTGCCCCCCCGAGGATTTCTCTTTTGGTGAAACCTCGCATACGCATAGGGAGCATTTTCGTTGGGAAAGCCAAGATTACTCTGACTCTAAAACGAGGCTTGGGGATTTCTTACTCTTGCCCCAGCACAGACCTGTAGCTATCCCTCCTGTTCTAGACATTGTGGATGATGCCTTTTCAGAATCTAGCTTGGCCCCTGACTTTCTACCTCCTGCTCCCAGAAAACCTGATAGATATTACAGGGTTCCTGACTCAAGTTCCTTTTTAAAAATACTACGGATCCTTAGACCATTTCACAAAGACCCAAGGGCATTAAGGCTACTACTGCCAAAAATCCTACCCCCTCTGATGGAGACTCCAGGGCGTTGGATAGATGGTTTAAGAAGGTATACATGTAACCTTTGTCATTAGGGCCTTAAATTGCCAGTTTCATATGTTAAAGTATCAGCAGCATATTATTGGGTTGCTTAAACAAAAGATGATTCCTGACTGTGCTGAAAATAAGGATTTACAGGATTTAATTCTGCTGAACAGGTTGGAAAACATACTTTGCAATATGGTTTTGATTCACTAGAGGCATCTTGCAGGGCTGCTGTCACTGGGTCTGTACTTAGAAGGCATGCTTGGCTTAAGGAGCAGTCCTTGCCAGATCATGTTAAAGCTAAATTGTTGGATGCTTCCTTAAATCAGGACCACCTGTTTGGCAACAAAGCAGGGGGAGTTCTTAAAAAGATGGAGGAAAAAGCTAAATTTATGTAAACTGTTAGATTTCTACAAGTACAGCCCTCCAAGATTTAGTAGGCATTGGCCCTCTAAGAATTGGTCCTTTCCTGCTTCTTCCAGGCCTTCTCAGTCCAAACCCAGAACCAGCATAACACGCAGGCTTCAGTCCCAGGGTACACACAGGACTAAGCAGTGGGGGGCTCCCACTTCCAAATCAGGGGGTAGTAAGACACTCCCATATGGTAACCTGTCTCAATGACTTAACTTAAAAACTTCCAAGCACTTCTCAACTGACTGCTCCTTTAGGGGGAAAGATTGCTCTGCATGCAAAAAACTGGGAACTCGTTATCCAGGACAAATGGGTTTTAAATGTAGTTTCCCAAGGATACAGATTTCACTTCCACACGTTACCAACCCCAAACGGTTGGCCAGATCTACCCCCAAATCAGTGGGCAGAGGCTCAAAAGCAAGTACTCTGCCTTGAGCATAAAGGCTATTCAAGCTGTACCAGAAGAGGAAAAGGGACAAGGTTTCTATATAAGACTTCTACTGGTACCCAGAATGGCATCCTATCCTAGACCTTTTTATCTTGAACACCTTTTTGGTGATCACAAAATTCAAGATGCTAACTCTTCACCAGTTGCTTCCTATGCTAGGCAAAGATGCCTGGTTGGCAACACTGGATTTAAAGGAAGCCTACCTACACATCCCAATAAGGGAATCTTGCAGAAGATACCTACGCTTCAAAGCAGGCTACATGCACTATCAGTTCTCTGCACTGCCCTTTGTGAATACCCTGGGCGCAATAGATAAGCCTAAGTGCCTAGCTCCAGTCATTGCTTTTTGCATGCAAAGAAAAATATTCAAATATACCCATACCTGGACGGTTGTTTAATTCAGGCAGAAAGCCAGGGCATACTTTTGAATCTGGCATTTCTACAAAAGGTACTAACTTGTTTGGGGTACACCGTAAAAGAAAAGAAATCACATCTGGTACCCTGTCAAATTATATTCCTGGGAGCAAGCTTGAACACAACTTCCCAGATGGCTTTCCTCACGCCAGAGAAATTTATTTGACAACTTACTTCAACTAGTGGCCACAAAAACTTCTGCAAGGCAAATACTGCAAGCCTTGGGGTTCATGGCCTCTTGCATTCTACTAATTCCATATGCAAGACTGCATATGAGGAACCTACAATGGTATTTAAAAAGCCTATGGTGTCAGCATTCTCAGGATCTAGAAGCAGCGATTCATATCATACCTTGCCTACGGTTAGAATTCCTTTGGTGGGCAGAGGCCTGCCACTAAAACAAGGGACTACCATTCACTCTACCCCCTGCCGCCAAAACTCTTAGACTGTGCATGGGGGGGCTCACCTGGCAGGGAAGTGCATTCAGGGCAAATGGAACCAAAGTTAAATGCACATGCATATCAATCAAAAAGAAATAGCTGTACAGAATGCTCTGATAGCCTTCAAGAACCACATTCTTCCAGGACAATTAATGGTAAAGACGTACAACACCACTGTTATATGGTATATAAAAAAGCAAGGGGGTACCCATTCTTACCCCCTCTGCAGACTAGCCATGGCTCTGTGGAACACAGCCTTGAGCTACCAAGTGCATCTACAGGCTCAATTCCTGCCAGGAAAACCTAATACACTGGCAGACTAAGTAGAAATCTCATGGACCCACACTAGTGAAAACTGGAACCAAAGTGTTTCAACATGTTGATAAACAAATGGGGGTGCCCAGATATAGACCTGTTTCCCTCCCGCCAGAACCACCAATTGGACAAATTCTGCACAAGGACTCCCCACAAGCAAGTTTGGAAAGTGGATGCTCTGTCCTTAAGCTGGAAAAATCTATCAGTTTATGCCTTTCCTTCTCTGCCTCTCCTCTCCAAACTACTACTAAAGATCAAAAGGAGCAAACCAAGGATGATACTGATTGCACCAGACTGGCCACGCCAACACTGATACCCACTCCTGCGCAGTGTCACTGCTAGCCTCATGGCACCTGCCTCAGACCCCTGCCCTGTTGTCTCAGAAGGAGAGCCAGATTCTGCACCCCCAGCTTCAAACCCTGAACCTGGCAGCCTGGCTAATTACCTAATCTCTCCATTACCATCCCTCAGTAAACAAGTGTTGGATGTCATTGTGGAGGCAAGGAGGCCTAGTACTAGAAAATCTTATGGAGAAAAATGGAAAAGATTCTGTGCTTGGAACCAAACTCAAGGGATAGCCACAGCAGCGCCCAATTTACCTCAGATTCTTCAGTACTTAACTGAGATGCTTCACAAGGGCCTTTCCTTTTCCTCCTTCAAAATTCATGCTTTTGTCATTTCAGCTTATTACAACACAGAGCCACCCCTCTTCTCTCCTCCACTGCTCAAGCAGTTCCTCAGAGGGGCCAAAAACTTAAGACCACCCAGGAGAGCCCCAACTCCAGCCTGGGACCTTAACTTTGTATTGGAAAAACTCACTCTTCCTCCTTTTGAGCCAACTGTAAGTGCAGAGTTAAAATTCCTTTCTTGGAAAACAGCTTTCCTTTTAGCAATCACTTCAGCAAGGAGGTTCTCAATTACAGGCCCTTATGGCATGGAGCCTTTCATCATATTTCATGCTGACAGGGTGTCCCTCAGGACCAATCCCTCCATGCCCAAGGTGGTATCCATTGTGGCTCTTAATCAAGCCATTCATTTGCCAACCTTCCATTCTAATTCACAGAACAAAGGGGAACAGATACTGCACTCCTTAGATGTGCACAGACAACTTAGATTTTACTTGGACAGTACTAAATCGCAAAGGAAATCTGAACTGCTGGTGGCATTTGCTGCAGGGGCAGAGGGGAAGGCCATTTCAAAGCAAATGGATAGGCCATTGCATTCATTTTTGCTGTAAGCACCATGGAAAACCTATCCCACAGGGGATTAGACCTCATTCAACCAGGGCTGCATCTACCTCTACAGCCTTTCTCAGAGGTAGGTGTTCCTACCAGAGACATCCTAGAAGCTACTACCTGGAGTTCTGTGCATATTTTCACCAAGCATTAATATTTGCCAATTTTCTCTAAGTCCAGAGGTGGCTTTGCCACTGCAGTCTTGCAGGGCCTTATAGCTGGTCCTAATGTTATCTAATTTCCTCCTCCCATCCTTAGTTTTGGGGAATCTACCCACATGTGATGACTGCAACAGTGAAACATTAAGAACATAGTACAGTTGTGTACACTTACCATAAATGTAGATGTTAGAGTGTATTCACTTTTGCAGTCCTGGTTACCCTCCCTTCAGCCCCCTAACTACTTTTGGCTATACCTCTACTCTCTTTTACTCTGCTTAAAAGCTTTTTGGTGTATTTGCTTTTTTGTTGGAGGTATAACATTGTGTGTGTGTATGTGTGTGTGTATACATATATATGTATATAATTTGCTTCCATTAGGGGAGCACCTGACATCTGGGGCAAGAAAAACTGATGTAATGGCGTCTGCAGCATGCTTCATACCTCTGACTACCTGACGTTACGAAAGATGACAGCAACTGACGCAGGACCCAAGACTTTGATAATCAGGCCGACTGAGGGCTACTGCAAGCAGATAACCCAAGTGTGGTGACTGCAACAGTGAATACACTCAACATCTACATTTATGGTAAGTGGACACAACTGTACTTTATGCCCTTTGGAAAAAAACATGTACCCATGAATTACCACATAGTTGGCAGTACACTAATCATCGAAAGTATGAGAGACTTAGGGACACAGGTGGACAGTGGTCTCACCTTCGATAATCACATCGCTACAACAGTCAGAAAATCCTATGTGGCACACCTCATCATTAAGGTATTTTCATCAAGAAAAAAGGTCATTGTCCCACTGTACTCATCCCTCATTAGACCCATTATAGAGTAGAACGCCTCATTTGGTATGTACCTCACAAGATGTCTGCAACAGCTGGAAAGGCCGCAGAAATACCTCCATAAAAGTATAACAGGCCTAAAGCAGATGCCATATGTTGACCATCTAAAACTCCAGCTGTACTCTGTGGCATATCGTCTACTCAGAGGCGATCACTGCTTAACATACAAGGCAATGTCAGACCCTGAGCTGTTGGGCATGCTCCACTTTAAGAAATCCCAATCTCTCAACCACACGCTCCAGGGATCTAAACCTTGTCATCACAATGAACAAAACATGCTGGAGGGATAAGTTCCTGACCCAGAGACTCCCCATAGTCTGGAATAGACTGCCCATACATGTCAAGCAGAGCACCTCCTTGGCCCTCTTCATAAGGAACCGTGACGATTGGATGGGAGATAGGAAGTTCACCCCGGGGATCATGTCAGTCGCCCTGCTAGACAGGGGTCCAGGGAAGTAAATATTGTGGGAAGAAATATCCAGGGAATTGTTATGGCTAGGCTTATATAGGCCCTAGGGCCGATAGCCTAGTACCAACCTATGTAGATGTACATAACTTTGTGTGTTTAAGATGGTAGGTTGTAGTGGGTATTGGGGGCGTGTTTATATGGGTTCTCAGTAAAAGAAAGTTCTGAAAGGTGAGACATAGGCTCAAATGGAGATGACAAGAAATGTATCAGAGTAACCTGCCAACAGTGCATGCAACACAAGCTGACACTAGGCATTTAACAAAAAAACTTGTACAGAAAAGGTGGTTTCGCAGATAAATCCAAAAAGGGTAGTGAAATATATTAAAAATGTAGAGTTCAAACAGCTATGCTACGGGAGATATACTTGGAAAGAACTGAACATGTGAATTTAATAAAGGTTTTCAGGATGGTTCAGCAGAATACCTGGGGCAGAGGAAGAGAGGAGTACTTGTATTAAATGCAAGATGAGCTCCAGTAGTAATAGAAGAGGGGAAAACGACAGTGGTAGATTTGCAGGGTTAATGGCAAGGGAGGAGGATTGCACTGGCATGTATTTGTATTCCACTGAAAACTGCTATAGTTAAGAAAATTCTGGGAGAAATTAGCTTTCAGCGAGGTATATTAAGCATAGGTGGCGAATGGGATTTGATTTGCAACAGTAAAGATATGTCGGGGGGGGGGGGGCAGAAAGCAAAATATAACGGAGGGTAGAGTTTTGAAGAAATATTTGAAAATATTTGGCATGGGCGATGTGAATTCAATGCTAGGTATTTGGAGTGAATTTGCAGAAAATTTAGCAAAGCTAGACTTTCCACTGTGAAATCCTAAACCTCTTGTATCAGAGGCAACATGGGATATATGCAAATTGCCCTTTAAGGATATCAGGTGTTTCAGCTAAATGGCAGTACTGAATGTCTGATTTTTTTTTCCCTTAGTTTTTAGTCTTCTTATGGACAATTTCAGACCAGTAAACCCAAACCCCTTTAGCTGTGGGTATGCATGTTTTTGCCTTATGTAATAGTCAGCACAGTGTAAGAGGAATATTTGACTTTTGGAAACATAGATCCCTATATAGACCACCCATTTTGTTCCACAATTATAATATCTAGAGGCCCTAATTTTGAATTTCCTTGAAGGGATGAATAATGTATTCTTGTCAAGAATAAAACATTGTTGACAAGCTCCACACTTGTGGGTTCAGTCTAGGTCGGTCACCTGTCAGTGGTGTAAAATCCGTCATTTCAAAAAGCTCCAAGTTAGTATCTCTCCTCCTGACAAAAGTGGGATGGCTCGGGAGATATAAACAAGTGTCCTCATTGAACATAAAAATAGGCCAATATTTCCTTATAGTATCCTCCAGCTGTATTGATTTACTCAAATTTATGAATAAAAGCCGCCATGTGTTTGTGTTCCACTCCCTCTGATTTCTCAGGAGAATTAGTTCCAGTATTTAGCAAAGGAAAGAATCAAGTATCCCTGTTCTCAATAACTTCCTTGCTAGAAGGTCAATCAGTTGTTTAGGGTATCCCCTTTCAAGAAATGTAGTAAGGGTCCTAATATCCTCTAAAATTCTGCGATCACACTAGTCCTTCTAGAAGCCCTGATCATTTGGCCCATAACAATGCCCTTCTTTTGATAGTACGGATGTCCTCTCTCAAAATGCAAGTAAGACTTAAGAATGTACTCTTCCTGGACAACTTGGATTGAAAGCAGTTAATGCTGTCTATGTACAATGTAATGTCAAAGTAATCTATGCTAGAATCACTAACAGTATGTGTGAAAGCTAAAAATTCAGTTGTATGATTGAGGTAAATCATAAATTCCGCAAATTTCTCATTGGGCCATCCCATAATAAACACATGTCCAGGTATCTAGTGTAAAAGGTGATTTATCTTTACCACTCAGTACTGAGGACAAAATTCTGCTCCCAGTAATATAGCACACAGTTTGCGTACAGGGGGGGGGGGCGCAAGCTGCCCCCATGGCAACACCTTTTCTTTGCTGGCAAAACTCCCCATTGAAATGTATGAAATTGTTTATAAGAATGGTGTCCATAAAGTCAAGAATCAAATTAATAGTGTTACCATCTAAGCCAGATTCAACTATAAAACTTCCCGAAACCACTCCAGACCCACATCGTGCGGAATACTGGGGAAATAGTTATATCATGTCTATAGTGATTAAAAGAATATCTGTACCAAATTTGTCATCCTTCTCAGAAAATCCCAAGAATCTTTAGTAATATGAGGCACTGAGGTGACTAACTTTAATTTCGAATCAGCGTAGGTGGCCAAAGGTTCAGTAATACTCTCAGCTCCTGCTACAATGGGTCTGAATGTCAAGTTATCAGTCCCTTTGTGGGTTTTAGGTATTTGGGTATTCTAGGCTTCTCAACATGTAGGGCGTTATAAAGTTTTTCGTTAATACTACCCTGCAGTAAATGGTTCAGCAAATTTTAGAATGAGCAATGTTAATCTCATTATGGGAGATTACCGTATAATGTTCTGGGTCATAGGTTCATAGATTGATAGGTAGTACTAGGCTATCAGCCCAAGGGCCTACATAAGCCTAGCCAACTAGGTTCCCTTGCATACGCCACCCAAGAAAGTTATTTTCCTGTGCCACTGTCGAGCAGACACACAAGTGATCCCCAGGGTGTATTTCCTATTTCCCATCCACTCATCAAGATTTTTCTTGAGTGCTAATGAACTTTGCTTGACATAGATGGGTAGTACTCTGGAACAGGAATCTATCCCTCCAGCATGTCCTGTTTATTGTGGTGACAAGGTTTAGGTCCCTAGAGCGTGTAGCTCTGAGGGATTGGGATTTCTGCAGGTGTAGCATGTCCAACAGCTCTGGGTTTGACATGGCTTTACATGTTAGGCAGAGATCACCTCTGAGTAGGCGATGTGCTACGGAGTAAAGCTGGAGTTTTTGAGGCGGTCGGTGTAGGGCATTTGTTTGAGGCCAGTAATCCTCTTTGTGAGGTACTTCTGTGGCCTTTCCAGCTGCTGCAGATGTCTTGAGGTACATTCCAAAAGGGGCGTTGTGCTCTATAATGGGTCTGAGTGTCGAGTAGAGGGGAACAATGATCTTTTTTTTTTCCTGGATGAGAACCCTTTTATGATGTGTGCCACATAGGACTTCCTGACTACTGTGGCGATGTGACTATCAAAGGAGAGACTACTGTCCACCTGGGTCCCAAGGTCTCTCACACATTCGGTGTTAAGTAGATTGCTGCCTATGTGGTAGTTCATGGGTACAGAGTTTTTACCAAAGGGGCTTGACACTGCACTTTTTGGCATTGAGCTTGAGGCCATGGCTCTGACACCAGGCATCTGTCTCAGTGAGGCCCTTCTGTAGGGTGTCCACATCATTTGGGTACTTGACTATGGCTCCTAGTTTGCAGTCATCTGCGAACTTCATTAACCAGAGGCCTTCTGTGTTAGCCTGTACTTCAGAGAAGTAGATACCAAACAGGAGAGGTCTCAGGATGGAACCATGTAGTACTCCACTTGTCACTGCTTTGAGGTCAAATTTGGAGTCTGCAACTTTGTGTGGGTTCTATCAGTGAGCCAGTTGGCAGCCCATCTTGTGAAGTTCATAGGTTCATAGGTTTATACTAGGCTATCTGCCCTAAGGCATTTATAAGCCTAGCCCAAATTATTGTGGCTTACAAAATACTGTGCCCATTAGTTTGTTGTGCCTCTGTCCAGCAGTGACCCAGAGATGATTCCCGGGGTAAACCTACGATCTCCCATCCACAGGTCTAGATTTCTCTTGAACAGAGTCAGCGAGGTGCTCTGCCTCACATGGACCGGGATTTTATTCCACAGCATAGGGAGTCTCTGAGTGATAAATCTATCCCTCCAGCACGTCCTATTTATATCCGTGCTAAGGTTTAAGTCGCTTGCTCTAGTGGTTTTGGTGGATTTGGATTTTTTGAGGTGGAGCATGTCCATTAATTCCGGGTTGGACATGGCCTTGTATGTCAGGCACATGTCACCTCTGAGCAGACGGTATGCGACTGAATAGAGCTGGAGTTTCTTCAATCTGGCAGCATATGACAGATTTTGGAGTCCCTTTATCCTTTTGGTGAGGAACTTTTGGGGTCTCTCCAATTGCTGCAGATGTCGGGTGAGATACATCCCGAATGGGGCATTGTACTCTATCATTGGTCTGATAAGTGAAGAGTACAGGGGAACAATGACCTCACTAGATCTGGATGTGAATCCCTTCATGATCAGGTGGGCAATGTAGAAGGTCTTTCTAACCACTTTAGCAATGTGAGTGTCAAAAGAAAGGCCACTGTCAACCTGGGTCCCCAGGTCCCTGATGACCTCTTCTGTGCTTAGTGGATTGCCACCTATATGGTAGCTTGGGGTTACCTTGTTTTTCCCGAAGGGTATGACTATACATTTTTGGCTTAACTTCAGGCCATGGCTCTGGCACCAGCTATCTGTTTCCGTGAGTCCCTTCTGAAGGATATCCGTGTCCAATGCACTTTCCACTATATTTCAGTTTGCAGCCATCTGCAAACTTTGTCAGCCAAAGTCCTCCCATGTTGGCCTGTACTGAGAAGTAGATGCCAAACAATAGGGGGCCAAGGACCGAGCCCTGTGGGACACCACTTGTGACCGGCTTGGAGTCTGACACAGCGTCAGCAACTCTAACCCTGTGGGTTCTGTCCTTAAGCCAGTTTGCAACCCATCTTGTGACATATGGGTTTACATTTAAGCTGGTAAGTTTTTCTACAATACCCAAGTGGGGTATTGTGTCGAAAGCCTTTGCAAGGTCAAGGTAGGCTGTATGGACTGCCTTTCCCTCATCAATGGCCTTGGTGACTATTTCGAAGAAGTCGACCAAGTTCAAAAGGCATGATCTTCCCTTGACAAAGGGAAGTAGGGATTTATACCTAGTTTAGCGAGTTTAGCTATAATTCCAGAAGGGGGGATGGTGTCGAAAGCCTTGGCAAGGTCAAGATAGGCTGTGTGAACCACCTTACCCTCATCTACGGATTTAGTGACTGCCTCAAAGTCGTCGATCAGGTTCAGGAGGCATGATCTGCCTTTCACAAACCCGAACTAGGTGGGATCCAGAGTTTGGAGGTTACCAATGTCTTTGAGTTCCATGATACGTTCCATGGCCTTGCAGACCAGGCTCATCAGGCTAATAGGTCGATAGTTCCCGGGATCAGTGGAGTGGGATAACTGTTGCTGTGTGCCATTCAGTGGGCACAAATCCTGATGTGAGGCTGCTATTGAACATGGTGCTTAAGTGGGGCGCTAGTTCGTTCTGAAGTTTGTGTAAAACGCAGCCTGGGATGTTGTCCGGTCTCATGGATGTTGTGTTTTTGGCTTTAGAGAGTGCAGCTTTTACCTGTGTAGTTGTGATTACAGGAACTCTGCATTCTTCCTGTATAGATATGGGCCCTTTAGGTGGTGAGGGGAGGGTAAAGTTAGCACTGATCCTGTCTGCCAGGATGCTGGCAAGATCAGATGGTTCTGTAATTTTTGTGCCGTTGTGCTGTAATTTGGAGCAGATCTGGGTGTTGCCGTCGCGATTCTTGACATAGCTATAGAATGCTTTGTGGTTGTCCTTAGAATTAGTGGTGATTTTGTTTTCGTAGCTAGCTTTGGAGGATCTTATAAGGGATCTCGCTTCTTACTGAGGCTGACCAGGGAGCTCCTCAACGTATGGGATTTTACTCTTTTGCAACAGTTTCTTCCTTCTGTTGTACAGTTTGTTTATGGTGGGGGACCACCAGATTGCCTTCCTTTTTTTTTTTTTTTTTTTTGGAGGATAGCGTCTTGTTTCTGTTTGGGATAAGCACGGTCCATGCACTCGTGTAAGTGCTTATAGCTTGCATTTGTGTAGGATTCAGACAAAACTGTAAGCCTGTTTCCTACCTTTCCTGTAACTAGTGTTCCAGGTACAGATTTCCTGTATCCAGGACTGTATGTAAGCTTCTCAGCCTCCCCAAGCCTTTCTGTGTTGGAGGGCAGCCTTCTAGTTTCAGTGGGAGTGGTAAGCACTAGGTAACCTGTCAACCACATAAGGAGTAGTTCTGGCCCAGACATTATAGTTGGCTGTTTGGGCAATGTCTTCCATCTCTCAACTTTCTGATTTGAAAGCCTGCATTTGCACTAGTTTCTGTCCTGTAACTCGTCTAGTACAGATTCTTAGTTTTAGCACTTAAATTTGCTTATTCGTGCTCAGCACTTTTAGAACTTGTAAGCATTAAATAAGCTACTAATTACTGTAGCACTTAACCTTCCTCATTACCTAGAGGAAAACTGTTTTTGTACTTATTTTTCTCACTTGCTAAGAGAAAAACCGCTCTTGTACTCTTTCCACACTTATCTAGGGGAACATTTTTTTATTCAGGCATGTCCAAATGTCAGCTCCCAGTGTTCTCTCCTTTCTATCTGATGAATCTGGAAATCTTCAGGCAATGTAGAAATTGCCTCGTGTACACAGAACTCTCTCCTGCTGCCACCCAACACTACAACCTGTGAGAGATGCACTTATCTACCCAAACTGGAGGTAAAGCTCTCTCCAACCAAGACTTAACTTGACCGTCATGAGAAGGTAAACATTTGCACCCCACCCCACTCATCAGTCTCACAAAATCCACACATAGTAACACAAAAACATTTGCGGCGGCTCTCAATCTGTCTAAGCAACAGAGACCTCCAAAGCAGAAATGCAAGCAACCTCCATCCCCCAACACAACCCAAATGACACACAGCCCACAGACTCGGTGTGCCACTCAACCACAGCCAATAAGACAAAACAATGTACCCAACACTAGTCATAGGTGACTCTGTAGTCGGGCACACTTATGTCCCACTCACCAGGCTAAGCAAGGTTACTGAAAGCTGCCTGTCTGGTGCCAGGATCTGCCACATAACCCACACACTCGGGTCACTCCACAACAAGTACAAATATGACTGTTATTGTCCATGTTGGTGTGAATGACCTGAGACATACCTCCCTGGACTACATGAAGAGACTTGGAAGAGCTCTCCGATCTTGTAGCCCAGGCAGGTATGACCCTAGCCCCGAGTAGCATTCTGACATAGTTCAGAATGATACTGCAGTACAAGGACAAAATGATTTGACTTCAACAATTGGCTAATCTTCTGGTGTCATTCTAAGGGGATCCAGTATCTGTCTGCTTGGGATGACATGGTCGATGGGCCACGATGCTTTGCCACAGATTCCTGCACCTGTCGCCCTTGGGATTCCGGATACTGGCTAAGGCTCTTGCTGCCCCTATAGTGCCTTTTTTAGGCAAGGTTCAAATAACAAATTCACCACCGTAACAGGAACAGGCAAGCAAAAACTGAGGGTGATGCTACTCAGTGCTAGAAGTCTAAATCTCAAAATGCACTCACTCGAGGCACTCCTTAAAATGGAGAACATGTATATCTGTGCAGTGACTGAGACCTGGTTCAATGCTCCAGAGAGCACCCCTGCACTACAGGCTATAATGCATACCACACTTTTTGGCTATGTAACCTGGACCGAAACACCAAAGGCGGTGTCCATATTCATTAAGGATATCCACACCTCCAGGCTAGTTGCTCAGCATAATGCATCCGAGGTTATCCAAGTACAACTAACTTTGGGCAAAACTGCAATGCAAATTGTAGCTTGCTACAGATCCCCCACCATGCCCCAGGATTCCCACTCCTCTTTTCTTGATGTATTGGAAAATATTAGGGTTCAACCAAACACCCTAATAATGGGCGACTTCAACTACCCCACCATTAACTGAGAAAACTACTCGTGTGCCAACTCCTTAGCTCAACGCTTTCTGGAATTCATAAACTCCAATGCCCTGGATCAACTTATCCACACCCCCACCAGGGGCAACAGTATCCTAGACCTAGTCATTACCAACATGAGTGACCAGTGTTCCACTCCTGAAGTCCAACTCCTCATTGGTCCGATCTGACCATAAGCTAACCATCACCCTTGATAGCCACATCCCGCCCCTACTCCCCATTAAGGAAACAACGGTAAAAAATTTCTCCAAAGCCAACTTCATGCTTCTTAAGACGAAGTGGTGAACTTCGACACCCCAAGCAGATGGACAATGCAGTTACAACTGCTGAATCCTACACAATGTACTCTGTAAGCAATTTACGAGTGCATGGATCATGCTAGCCCAAACAGAACCAAGATGCGATCCTCCAAAAAAAAAAAAGCCAATCTGGTGGTCCCCTGCCATAAACTGTACAACAGAAGGAAGAAACTTTTGCTAAAAAGTAAAATATTATGAGTGGAGGAGCTCCCTGGTCAGCCTCCGTAAGAAGCTGAGATCCCTTATAAGATCCTCCAAAGCTAGCTATGAAAACAAAATCACCACTAATTCTAAGGACAACCACAAAGCATTCTATAGCTATGTCAAGAATCTGGATGGCAACACCCAGATCTGCTCTGAGTTACAGCACAACGGCATGAAAATTACAGAACCAACTGATATTGCCAACATCCTGGCAGATAGGTTCAGTGCTAACTTTACCCCCCCCCCCCACCTCCTAAATGGCCCATATCTATACAGGAAGAATGCAGAGTCCCTGTAATCACAACTACGCAGGTAAAAGCTGCACTCTCTCTAAATCCAAAAACACAGCATCCATGGGACCGGACAATATCCCAGGTTGCGTTTTACCCGAACTTCAGAATGAGCTGGCTCCCCACTTGAGCACCATGTTCAGTAGTAGCCTCACATCAGGATTTGTGCCCACTGAATGGCGCACAGCAGCAGTTATCCCACTCCACAAAGGAGCCACCACTGATTCTGGGAACTATCGACCTATTAGCCTTACGAGCCTGGTCTGCAACGCCATGGAACGTATCCTCATGGAACCCATAAACAGACATTGGTAACCTCCAAACTCTGGATCCCACCCAACTCGGGTTTTTGAAAGGCAGATCATGCCTCCTGAACCTGATCGACTTCTTTTAGGCAGTCACCAAAGCTGTAGTTAAGGGTGAGGTGGTTCACGCAGCCTATCTTGACTTCGCCAAGACTTTCGACACAATCCCCCATTCTGGAATTATAGCTAAACTCACTAAACTAGGTATAAATCCCTACGTCACAAGATGGGTTGCCAACTGGCTCACTGACAGAACCCACACTATAAAAGTTGCAGACTCCAAATCTGACCTCAAAGCAGTGACAAGTGGAGTACCACAGCGTTCCGTCCTGGGACCTCTCCTGTTTGATATCTACTTCTCTGAAGTACAGTTTAACACAGAGGGCCTCTGGCTAACAAAGTTCGCAGATGACTGCAAACTAGGGGCCATAGTAAAGTCCCCAAATGATGTGGACATCCTACAGAAGGGCTTCGCTGAGACAGATGCCTGGTGTCAGAGCCATGGCCTCAAGCTCAATGCCAGAAAGTGCAGTGTCATCCCTTTTGGTAAAAACTCTGTCCCCATGAACTACCACATAAGCAGCAATCTACCTAACACCAAATGTGTGATGAGACTTTGGGACCCAGGTGGACAGAAGTCTCTCCTTTGATAGTCACATCGCCACAGTAGTCAGGAAGTCCTATGTGGCACACCTCATCATAAGTGTTCTCATCCAGGAAAAGAGGTCATTGTTCCCCTCTACTCGACACTTATTAGACCCATTATAGAGTACAATGCCCCTTTTGGAATGCACCTCACAAGACATCTGCAGCAGCTGGAAAGGCCACAGAAGTACCTCAGAGGATTACTGGCCTCAAACAAATGCCCTACACTGACCGCCTCAAAAAAACTCCAGCTTTACTCTGTAGCATATCGCCTACTCCGAGGTGATCTCTGCCTAACATATAAAGCTATGTCAAACCCAGAGCAGTTGGACATGCTACACCTAAAGAAATCCCAAGCCCTCCGAGGTACACGCTCTAGGGACCTGAACCTTGTCACTGCAATAAACAGGACATGCTGGAGGGATAGATTCCTGTCCCAGAGACTTCCCATACTCTGGAACAGGCTACCCATCTATGTCAAGCAAAGTTCTTCATTAGCACTCTAAGAAAAATCTTGATGAGTGGATGGGAAATAGGAAATGCACCTCTGGGATCACTTTTGTGTCTGCTCAACAGTGGCACAGGAAAATAACTTTCTTGGGTGGCGTAAGCCAGGGAACCTTGTTGGCTAGGCTTATCAGCCCTTGGGCTGATAGCCTATTACCTACCCATGAACCTTCATACCACATAAATGAGCAGGAAACTACCGTTAGGACATGTATTTAATTGCAGCCGTTCTGGTACCTCGGCTTCTCGCCTTCTACTGGAACATTACAGCTTCAAAATGTCCCTTTTTGTACCATTTGTACAAACCTTCAATTAATCAATTAAACTATTGAAACAACCAAAACATAATTAAATTAACCATATTAATCTGCCTTCAGTTCTTTTGACAAATTGCAACCACTAGAAAAATGTGACCAACTCAAGTCCCCATGCAATATAAAAAACATATTGCCAGTATGTCTAAAAATTTATACATATCAGCTCAAACTTTTAATTCATTATAAACACTTCTGCATCTAAACTCTGACAGTATTAATGCATAATTTAAATACATATTTTAACTGCAAATACATAAACATACTTACAAAATTTATGTTTCGAATTCATTTAATAAACTTCACTGGCTTATACCTTTAATATGTTAAATATATCGCAAAAAATCCTAAATATTAAAATTATTTTCTAAATTCATATCTTGGGGACAATGAATTTATAATCATTCTTTCTAGTTTATTCAACTGTTTAAAATTACCACTGCAAGAGTCAAGTGGGATAAGCTTATTCTTCCTAAAAGAACAGGGTGGATATGGGATTGCCCAAATTGATGGGGTATTTCAATTAAGGCTATACATAATACAAGCAGAACACTGTAATTCAAAGTGGAAGGAGATATTGAAGTGAGGGAAGCTCAAGTAACAGGGAGGGACTGGGATTTGGGATCAGAAATTTAAGGAGAACCATAGTCATACAAAATATTCGTAAAGTAGCAAAAGGTCTTTTAAAAACTAAGCTAATACTGGAGTAGAGAAGGGAGATTCTGACAATAGGGCTGACTGCAATTAGGGATACAAACAATAGGCAAGAGGGGGTTGGAATGTATTGGAGAAAACTGTCAAAGGAACAGATGTACTGGGAGCAAATAACTGGAGTGAAAGATAATAGAATGGGAAGATGCCAGGAACTTGGACTGCAGGCTGAAGATTGCCTTCCATATCAAGGATTGGTGTTAGAGTATAGGCAAAGAAAGAGGGGCTTCTAAAAAAGACCAGCACTGGTAAAGTTTTAGTAAAATCTAGAAAAGATGTTGCAATTAAGGAATAATTAGTAGAGCATATAAAATATTGCATAAGTATAAGAATCTGAGGAGGTTAGGAAGGACTGGGAAGAGATTAGCAAAGTAATTCACAAAGAAACAATTGGCGGATATATGCATGTCTCCCAGATATGCAACAAAATGTAGAAGAGTTTGGATCTTTGCCTGGAAGTGCTTACATTGGTGTTTTTGTACCCCAAACAGACTTCACAGAATTTTTCCTCAGACAGCAAGTGTTTGGAGGTGTGATGGGGCAGAAAGAGGTAACTGGGAACTAATGAGTTGACTTTAAAGATTCCCTGCAGACTGCTCTTTGATGCTGGGTGAGCAAGTTGGAGTGGCTAGGGAAATTTTTTTTTTGAGCTATGGTACAAATTTGAAATTGCCAAGACATGGTCTTTGCTGAGTCTAATTATGATGACTGCCAAAAAAAGCAATTACTAGAAAATGGAAATCCGTCTAAACCAACTTTGCTAGATCTAGTGAAGATAGCAAGTTAAAACTGGAACTGGGATCTTTAGAAAGGGGTAGCACCAAATTACATAGGAAAAATGGGAACTGCGGGATTAATGCATGCAGGGGAGAGGGACAAGGTTTTAAAGAAGGCAGGATTTCAGTGAGCTATGTAATGGTTTGCTGACAATGACTGGATATGTTAATGATGTATAATGTTAGCAGCTACAGTTGTCAGTTTAGAATGTATGTTTCCAACTGAGATTGTCTGTATTGTTTGTCATTTTATGTACAGTGGATATAAAAAGTTTACACACCCCTGTTAAAATGCCAGGTTTTTGTGATAAAAAATGACCACAGTAAATAATTTCAAAATTTTCCTACCTTCAATGTGACCTATAACCTGTACAGTTCTATTGAAAAAACAGCTGTTGGGGAAAAAAACGTACAATATGCTGGCTGCATAGGTCTGAACACCCTTAAGCTAATACTTTGTTGATGTACCTTTTCATTTTAATTACAGCATTCAGTCTTCTTGGGTACACAGCTGGCATCAGTTGGGCTCTGTTTAACCCCAAATAAAGTTCAGCTGTCCTGGTTGGATTTTCCTGACATTTACTCAGTTGCTTGCTGCAGCAAAAGCCATGGTTCACAGAGCTTAAAAAGCATCAAAGGGATCACGTTGAAAGGTATCAAGTCAGGAGAAGGGTAGAAAAAAATTTCCACAGCATTGGATATACCATGGAACACAGTGAAGGCAGTCATCAAAAAGTAGAGAAAATATGGGTCAACAGTGACATTGAACTGGGACGTCCCTCTAAAATTGTTGACGTGACAAAAACTGTTCAGGGAGGCTGCCAAGAGACCTACAGCAACACTGAAGGAGGTGTAGGAATTTCTGGCAAGTACTGGTTGTGTACAACATGCGACAGTCTCCCATATTCTCCATATGTCTGGGCTATGGGGTAGGGTTGCAAGATGTAAGCCTTTTCTTACACACAAACATACACGCCCGGCTAAAACTTGTAAACCAATACAGCAAGTGTCCCAAAAGCATGTGGGAAAATGTGTAGTGGTCTGAGACAAAGGTTGAACTTTTGGCCACAATTCCAAAAGATGTTTGGCTCAAAAACACTTCGCATCACCAAAAGAACACCATCCCCACGGTGGAAGCATGGTGGTGGCAGTATGCTTTGGGGTTTTTCTTCAGTTGGAACTGGGACTTTAGTCAAAGTGGAGGGAATTATGAACAGTTCCAAATACCAGTCACTTTTGGCCCAAAATCTTCAGGCATCTGCTAGAAAGTTGAAAAGGAATTTCACCTTTTAACATGACAATGACCCCAAGCGTACATCCGAATCAACAAAAGAATGGCTTTACCAGAAGAAAATTAACGTTTTGGAATGGCCCAGCCAGAGCCCAGACCTAAGCCCAATAGAAAATTTATGGGGTGAGCTGAAGAAGGCTGTGCACAAGAGATGCCCTTGCAATCTGACAGATTTGGAGTGCTTTTGCAAGGAAGAGTGGGCAAATCTTGCCAAGTCGAGATGTGCCATGTTGATAGACTTCTACCCAAGAAGACTGAATCCTGTAATTATATCAAAAAGTGCTTCAACAAAGTATTAGTTTAAGGGTGTGCACACTTAAGCACCCAGCGTTTCGTACATTTTTTTTATATTTTTCCCCCTAACAGATTTGTTTGTTTTTCAGTTGAATTGTAAAGGTTGTAGGTCACATTAAGGGTTCTAAGTTTTCAAATTTGTGATCTCATTTTTTATATCACAAAAACCTAGCACTTTAACAGGGGTGTGTAAACTTTTTATATCCATTGTAAATGCAACATGGCCTATGTTGTACACAATAAAAATGAAAAAAGTATCTATTAAATTTTTAAAAAAAAGTGCTAAAGGGTCTTGAGTTCTTTTAATGTTTTGTGTACGCGTTGACCTGTAGAGTAGATGTTCATCTGTGTATTAGATGGAAGAATTGGAATATTTGCTTCATGTTCTTTCTGAACTTTCTCTGTTAGTGCTTGTTTAGCTTGGATGTAACAGGATATTGACATTGTTGAAAAGTAATTGCATATTTCTGTGAGGGTCAAAGATTCAAGTTATAGGGCGTTTTTGTCGGGGAGATCTTAGTTTAAGTGGAGCACAAGTTTTGATACATGCCCAGTGATATTTTAAATCCTGCTTTATCAGTACTTGAGGACCTACACTAAGACCGAAGTGCAAGTAGCCAGTAGAGCATAACTAGCTTACAGAGGGGCATGACTAGCTTACAAGTGGATTGTCTATAGTTAGACAATGCACGTTAACCGGAGGTCATAACTGGGTTACAAGTGGATATGTAATAGTTACACAGTGCATGTTAATAGGAGATGAAGATAGAATTAAAGAATAAACACATCACTAGTGTGTTAGATTATAAAATCGAGCAAGCGAAGAATTTGTTGAATGAAACTTTGGCTCTTCATTGATTTTTCTAAAATGTCTGGCTTTAAAGTTGAGAGAGTGGTAAAAGGACTACGCATAAAATAAGTGATCTACAGGAAGTGTATGTTTTTAAGGTGTGAAATTGCAGATGCTAGGGAACAGGATTGGGATGTCTGTGAAGAATGAAGGGTTATCCAGCAAAAAAATTTTCTAAAGAGTAAGAAAGAGGTTAGTGGTAACGTGTTTTGGGGGAGTGTAGTTTTTTTTTTTTATAATCCCTACAAGTTCTGTTGTAGAAACATTGGGTGAGCATTTGAGTTTAACTAAGGAAAATATTTTTTTCAGTTGGGACACTACATCTGAATTGTCTAATCAGAGTAAGGCCTTGTTTAATTCTGGTGGCTGACAAAAAAGCAGTTGCCAGAATTTGGAAATCTAGTGTAAACCAACTGTATTTGTAGTGAATATTGTAATGGAGACAGGACTGGAAGTGGAATCTTTGGCAAAAGGAAGGAGTACGTTGCATAGAAATGGAAATTGTGGGAACAATGCATGCAGAATAATGTTCAGGAGGGAGGTTTAAAGTAAGGCAGGAATTCAGCAATTTAAGGCCTAAAACAGATGCCCTTTGCTGACCATCTAAAAAAAACTCCATCTATACTCTGGCATATCGTCTACTCTGAGGCCATCTCTGCTCAACATACAAGGCCATGTCAAACCCTGAGCTGTTGGACATGCTCCACTTAAAGAAATCCCAATCCTGCAGAGCCACACGCTCCAGGGATCTAAACCTCATCACAATGAACAAAACATGCTGGAGGGATAAGTTCCTTACCCAGAGACTCCCCAGACTCTGGAATAGACTGCCCATACATGTCAAGCAGAGTGCCTCTTTGACCCTCTTCAAAAGGAACCTTGATTGGATAGGAGATGGGAAATTCAACCTGGGGATCACATCAGTCACCCTGCTAGACAGGGGTCCAGGGAAGTAAATGTTGTGGGAAGAAATATCCAGGGAATTGTTATGGCTAGGCTTGTATAGGCCCTAGGGCTGATAGCCTAGTACCAACCTATAAGGTTGGACTGATTAATTACAAAGAAAATGTGAGGTATAATGTGTATAAATATATGGCTTTCTTTAATGTACGTTTGCCTGTCTTAAATGACTTAAGATGCTTTAAAAATGTTTGTAAAGTGAAGTTGAAACAGGAAATGGTGAGAACAGTAAAAGGGATCCTCTATTTTAAGTATTATTCCAGTGGAAATATATTTGCTTTGAAAGATAACTTGTGGCAGAGTTTGTAAAGTGACAAAATAATGGAGTATTCCTGTCCACATGGCAGCAAGCAGTTGTTAGTAGTCAAGACGAAGTAAGGATAAATTTATGTAAAGTCGTTTGGGCATAGGTTGGATACGGAGTCACAATGTCAGATTTATCACTTAAGTGATAGGAAGAGGATTGAACAGATGAGTGGCATGTTTAAACATCTATTTTTAAGCTTTGATGCAGAGAAAGGTGCATGGCGAAGTGTACTGGGGCTCCTTGCAATGAATATAGAAATGGGTTTTCTAGTACAAGTGAGATACCCTTATCTGTAAGGCCAGTAAGCTGTCATACCTAGTTAAGGGTATTCCCAGGAGGAAACTGTTAATGCAGTCTTATGGACTGTACTGCTCTAAGCCAAGATTTTTCCAAAAAAGGTCTTGGGTTTTCACAAACTGGGACATCCCCTGAACTGGTTCATTCTTTTCATAAGTGGTAAATGCAGTCTGTGCTTAAAATTTTTTTAGCCAAGCTGCACAACATGAGACTGACATTCATGACTAGAGAGAGTAACATGTTGGTCATCAGTTATATTTGCTTTACCTTCTTAGCATTTCTTCACTAAACCAACTGTTCATAATTCTGATTGTATTCTCATGTCAGTCTTGACACTTTTCTATTCAATTTTTACTGTCTCAATCCCGTACTGTCATGTTCCAAAACCTTATCCCATATAACCAATGGCCTTTTTCGTGTATCTTAAGTGTCCCTCTGTCCTTTTGTACAGTACATCTACTACTACTGTTACCAGAACTAACTGTATACTCTGCCCATGATACTGCATGTAGAAGCTTTTCAAATCTTAACTAATTTCATAAAATTTTTATAACAACCTTATTCAACGTGAAAGGTCTTTTTTCATTCCCCTTCCCAAGTTTTATAATGCCTTCATATACTGATTTTTTTTCCTAAAACCCTCACCCATTTACTTGTATCAGATTTTAATAAACTCCTTTTTTGCCATGACCTACATACCATATAATTGACCATCTTTTCCAATAGACTCCTCTCACCACCCTAAATACCTCATTCAGTTCTTCTATTTTCTTTTACTACATTTTTTTTTGTAAAAATTTCTTTACTTTCCACAGCATGATCGGAGTAATTACTTGTAATGTATTTTGCTACTTCCAAAATATGTATACATTTTATTTTCCATTTATTTTTCTCATAATTTTTCCTACGCATGTTTAAGCATGGCAACATCTCTTCCTTTGATACACTATACTTTAATAGCGGCTTAATTCCATTTCTTTCATACATTTCTTTTTCCAGAACCAAAGATTCCCTATTGTCATATTCTAAAGTTTCATGCCATACCTGCATACTCTCCCTTTTCCTTTGCTGTAGATGTAGGTCGTAGTCAGTGTTGCAGTACTGATTTTTTTTTTGGGGGGGTGGGGGGCTTCCTGGCCAGCCTGAATACTCGTCTTAACTGTCCCCGAGCTAGCGGATGTCCATGCCTGTGGACATCCATGTGTAAAACTGTCATCTTCCTTTCTTTCCTTCATTTCTTTCTTGCCTTGGAAGTCTGATGCTCAGTACCAGTTTTGTGTTATAAGTCTGTCTGCTTGAATCAGAGAGTTCCAGACTTACTTCAGGTAAGTATTCCACCAGGGCCATTTTGTCTTAATGTTCACAAAAATTCCTACTTGTAGGAAGCAGATTCCCCCCTAAGATTTTCATTTCTATTGCTTGTTTTCTCTAGGCCGTCAACACAATGTTGCTTCAATTTCAAGTCTGTTAAACATAGGGCAGAGTCTCTTCAGTTGCATATGGAGTGAAGCAAGGATTCTAATAAGGCATGCCAGTTGTACTCTTTGGCATTTGCTGGTTTCTAAACTCTCCTTCTGAAAAAAAAATGTAAACACTTGTGAAAGAGATTGATGTCTGAGAGTCTTAGGACGTTTTTGTCCAGACGCTTGATGAAAATTGTTGCTGATGCAGATGGTGTGTCTGCAGTCCCCTGGGCCAACAGTTTCTAGGCTGAAGTCCTTTGGCATGACTGTAGTGGCAGATGCGATTAAGGCCTCTATTTCGCAAACCGACACAAGGCCAACATAGAGTCCAAGACCCCTGAGCAAGATGTCTTGAGGAACCAGGTTCAGGTAGTGGCCACCTGCATATGATCCAAGGCTTTCACTTTCCACTAAGCTTCAACACCCAGAGTTAAACAATGGCTGGGCAATCCTGAAAACCTTTAAGTCCATTGCCGCTTTCTTCCCAGGTCTTTCCATACGAGTTCATCCTGGCCCACAACTTTATGCATCTTATGAAGACCAAGCAACCTGCCCTGGAAACGTGTCCTGTACTGGGAACTACTACTTTGAAAAATGACAGACACCCCCCGGGGGAATTTTTAAATTCCTCTGCATCAGAGAATAGAGGAATTGGCAATATGTAGAATGTCATCCTCTTGGACATTTGAAGGTTCTGATGACTCATCCTTAGCTTCTCCCCAAGGATTTATCCTTTGACACCCTTCACAGGATGATGGAAGCATTCACCTGGGAGCCTGGAGATTTATCGGAGACTCAGACTTATTGCAAACTTTTTGGATATTTTAGCCCTTGGACCATTGGCAATTACTCCAGTTCATGTAGGCTTGGTGATGGTGAACATCTCTGCATCATGGCTCCCTTCCCCATGTTCCTAGGAAGTGAGATAGCATCTATAGTATGCAAAAATTTCGTAAGCACCTTTAATAAAAGTCCAGTGGCAGACTCATTAGTAGTGTCTACAGAATATTCTAAGGGAGCTGTTGGGTGTGCTTGCAAGAATCCCCTTCCACGTGACAGGGCAAGCAGCTTACTGGACTTGTTTGGCAAAATCTTGTACTTCAGACACCCTGGCCATGAGGACTTTCATCTGCAAGTTTTTTATGCTCAAATACCTTGAACCATTAAGGAACAGATAAAATGCAAGGCAAATGGGATACAAGAAAATGACCTTTTAGAGGGGCATCTGGGACCTGTGCAATATCTCTTTCCAGGTGTCCACATTCACTTGTATGTGACTGTTTTTGATGCATTATGCAGGGTAGCTACTATGGGGTCAGCTGCTCATACATGCCTGGCTGAGAACCAACCTGTCTCTAACCAGTTGAATGCTGAGCTTTATGCCCCTTTGGACAAGGAGTTCCTGTTTGAGCCCCTTAATGAGAAAATATTTGATAAACTGGTTAAAGAAGGGAAACAAATGAAACATGTCAAAGAATTCTGCACATCTCAGTCCTAGATATACTGGAAGGTTACCCTTTCATATCCTTGCCTGTCCTGCTAAACATGAAGACTAAACTAAAGGGAAAATGTCAAGATTGCAAAGAAAGTGGCCAACTGCGCAATATTTAAGATCTCAGACAGTAGCAAAAGGTTGGTTTTACTACTGAGAAACTTAAAAAAAAATCTGTACAGGGTTGTCATTTGGTAAAACATCTGCAGTATCAGAGAACATTGCAGACGGAATATCCTCGAAGTAGGACTGGTTAATATTTCAGCTTGGATTTGTGCCTATCCAGTTGTATACCTAGTAATCCTGTGGTCCTCCTGTTAAGCAAGCGATGCTGTTAGAGGTCTTTTGAAGCAGTAGTATTTTTATTATCCCTAAGCACTAACTTTGGGTCACTTTTGTCATGGGGTTTTTACTATTGCTTATTTGTCACCATTAGAGATAATGAATTGAGAAAAACAACTATTTCCATTTGCTTTCTTGCTTGTGAGCTGTGCAGATTCATAATCCTTAATTTTGTATTAGTTTGTATAGTAGAAATGCTCGCACACACGCGCGCACATGAATTTGCTAATGGAGATGCCCAGTAAAAAATGATTAATTTACTGTTACAGAAGTCTGAGTTCCTGTAGCTTGTATTAAGCACATAATGCAGCTGTGTTTTAATGGTGCAGTGGCCCTAATTCTTTGGGACAGTATGAAGTCTCTGCAGCCTTCACAAGGTATGGTATTCCATACTAGCATGTACATTTCTTGTTGCTTAACTGGAAATGCTAGCCTATAGATTTCATTTTATGCTAACCTTTAGATTTCATTTTAATTTGATGCTCACTACTGATGACGTACAAAAAAATCCTTTGGAAGTATGAAAGGTAATGCTAGTGTTTGTCATCACAATGTGGGGGGGTCAGATGTTTGAATAGCTGCTAGCACAAAGGAAGTTCCTTCCATGCAATGTCTGCAACCATGGCTGGTTGTGAACAGGCTCAGAAAGCAGTAGAGATTACCAGTTACCAAAGAAGATTTGTACATTAGAAAAATTAAGCGTATTATTTAGAAGCTGCTCGAGGGTACTTGAAGTATGCAACAGGGATTAAGGGATTAAGGTTTTTTTTTTGTCAGTAGCAGATGAAAGCTAATTTTTTGACTATTTCTTTACCATTTGCAGAAGGCTACTTGGGCCACAGTGTGAAGAATGCAGTTATTACAGTGCCTGCTTACTTTAACGATTCTCAGAGACAGGTAGGATCATTTGTAATTTCGGTCCTTAGACCAAAGAAAACGTATATCCTTAATACTATTCTGTTTTAAACTGTATTTCTCACTTTTTTTAAAATGCTCATGACATTTCACTTTATTTTTCTTTCCAGGCTACCAAAGATGCTGGGCAGATATCTGGATTAAATGTTCTAAGAGTTATCAATGAACCTACAGCTGCTGCATTGGCTTACGGATTGGACAAGTCAGAGGACAAAATGTGAGTACCACTGCAGAATCAAAACATTTTTGCTGTTTACCTTTGAGATTAATTTGTCCAGTAATACAGTTAATTTGACACGTTTACATCTAAAGTAAATGTACCTCAAGCTTGGTCAAGCTTGGCAACGCACTTGAGCTCCTCCACATTGAAATTAGCATGGACAAAATCCCATACCATTTCCTTGCAAGCTCAGTACCCAACCCAATATCGTATTCATGGATGAATGTAATTACCACACTTTTAACTGAATCCTATACAACACCAGACACACTCCCTGAGAATTTAGTACACCAACGAGGAGTGCAAATGTACTGGATGTGGTCCTCACAAATATCTGAGAGTGCTGCACAGCCCCTAGTGTAATGTCTTCTCTGGTAAGAAAAGAGCAAAACCAGAGGACTGCTTTGAGCAAAACCATTTTACCATTAATTTTATCTGAAGTCTGTCCAGAGGCAGATGAAAAGCGCTTCATTAATTTTTTTTTTTTTCCCCCTCAAAGCAGTCCTCCGGTTTTGCTTTTTTTGTTTGTTTTATTTTTTTCTTCTCTGGTAAGGTCAGACCACAGAATGGTCTCCTTTGAAGTAAAAATAAAACCTGGAACCCCAACTAACCCTGGGGTATTCAGGAACTACTAAGGCTAACTTCCTACTATTAAGTGATAACCTGGCAAAATGTCAACCCCCCCCCCCCTAAATCCTGGAAACACTGCCTAGCAGGGCTGATCACAGAATCCCTAAACAAGCATGTCTATAGCTGAATATAGTCATCTATACCCACGAGAAGTGCAGAACTAACTAAAAAAGCCACTCTGCTGTAATGTCAACATCAGTAAGCTGTATAACAGAAGGAAGAAAATGTATGGTGAAAATTGGGGGTGCATGCACCTAGCAGGATAAAAGCACTTGCATCAAACTGAACAAACAACTTTGAGGACAGATGGTCTACCAAAGCCAAATTTGAGGTACATTTGGCTTCCCAAGCCAAGGACAAACCACAAGGCATTTTTTAGCTATGTTCACAGCCTCAAAGGCAGTACACAGTTGTGTGCACAGTGTTAACTGAGCCACCTGTGCCAAGACAGAAGATGTAGTAAACCAACTGGCTGACAAATTCATCTCAAGCTTTACCCCTCTCTCTTTCAACCTTCCTTCAGGAAATGCCATCAAATACATTTCCCCCTGCTGTCACTAGGGAGCAGGTCCTTAATGCTGTCTCTGAGGCCAAGAACACTACATCACTGGGCCCAGACAGTATCCCAGGATGCCTTCTAAATAGCATGAAACCTAACTTAGGCCGTCTGGAATTGTTGAACTGTGTAACCTGCAAACAGGCTTCATCTCTCATTAATGGAGAACAGCAGTGGTAATCCCCCTGCACAGAGGTGGGCCATCTACAGACCCATAAGTCTGACTAGTCTCGTATGCAAAGCTATGGGAAGAATTGGCATGGAAATCAGTAATGACGTGAAACCTCCAGACACTGGACCCAACCCAATTTACTTTCATCAAGGGCAGGTCATATATACTGAACCTGGTGGGACTACTTTAAGGTCACCAAAGCAATAGAGGAGGGAAAAACTGTTCACATTGCCTACCTTGACCTGCCCAAGGGATTTGACACAGTTAACTCACTTTGGCATTAAGCTCAAGAGGTTAGGTATAAACCTTATGTCACCTGGTGGATAGCCAGTTGTCTCAGACAGGACCCAGGAGTTTAGAATTGGGGAATCCAGCTATACTACGAGAGCGGTCACAAGCAAAGTACCTCTGGGATTGGTCATGGGACTGCTGCTTTTTGGGATTTACTACTATGAAGTAAAGGCTAATGTCATTGGCCTCTGGCTGACTAAATTTGCAGATTATTACAACCTAGAAGCAGTCATCGAATCTCCCACTATCACAAATGTTCTTCAGAAAGGGCTGAGACACTGTAGAAGATTGTGTAGGGTGGGGATGCCATTAGTGCTTGTAATTCTGAAACCCTTCAATCTTTAGCCAAGGGCAGTCGCCATAAGTTGCCTCACAAGGTGGACCTCGCACAACAGAAGGGATCTCTTTCACCCACAGCTGGAATTGCTCTGCTTACCCTCTGGGTGCTAAACTCTTGATCCCCTTTAGACACTGGAACAGAGGACATGCTCTCTATCCTGCAGAAGGCCAGGAAACCTAACACCAGGAGGTCCTGTTTTTCCAAATGGGGAAAGATTCTCCAAATGGTGTCTCTAAAGGCAAAGGGACCCCTTCCAAGTGGATGATCCTATAGTCCTAGCCTGTGTGTGAGAGCTCATAAAATCAGATCTTTCATACTCTTCATTGAAGGTCCACTTATCTGCCATCTCTGCCTGCTTACCTCTGGACCCACCTCTACTTTCCAGGTTGGATGTCAAACTAGTCTTAAAAGGGGTTCTACGTGTTGGGCCATCAAAGAAACCTATTTCACCACCTTGGGACCTAACACTATGTGCTAGAAAAACTTAACAATTGCACCCTTTGAACCAGCTAGCTTTGCTTTTCTGCAGATGTGCACATGGATGTCTGTCCTACTAGTAGCCCTTACTTCAGCCTGAAGGGTTTCAGAATTACAAGCACTAATGGCATCCCCACCCTGTACAATCTTCCACAGGGATAGGGTGACCTTCTCACCAATCCATCCTTCATGCCCAAAGTGATTAATGAGCTGTCCCTCAGTCTATTTATTTACCCACCTCCTTTCCTTCCCCACAGAATGACAGTGAATGAGTACTCCACTCCCTCAATGTCCACAGACAATCAAGGTTGTTTGAACAAAACCAAAGCTATCCAAGTCCAATCAGCTCTCTGTGTGCTTCCACACCAGGGCCGTGGGCAAGGTGGTATCCAAACAAACTATTTCCTCCTAATAAGGAAAACTCTTTCCTTCTGCTGTTCCTACCACAGCAAACACTTGCCTTATGGGATCAAGGTACACACAAGAACTGTGGCCTCTTCTGGAGCCTTCCTCAAAAGCCTGGGCACAATTACCATTCTCGAGGCAGTCACGTGGTTCTCTGTGCATACCTTCACCAAACATTTCAAATTGGACCAGTTTTCAAGAGCCAGGGCAGGATTTTCAAGGGTAATCCTGTATGGATGCCTGGAACCTGCAACAACTTCCCCCACCCTTTCCTCCTCTTGAGCTGTGGCACTCACACAGTAAGAATACTGCAACATGGGACTAGAGGGACATAGAGTAGTTGTGTAAAATCTTACCATAACCATAGATGTCCTTCTCTTCCACGTTGCAGTATTCCTTCCCACCCACCTAATCCCCTTCATTACATTTACCCTGCCTAGATGTCATTCCTTTGGTACTCAGACTGTTGTCCGACTGGGCAGTCATTTCTGAGTTCTGTGTGCGCAGACATCACATTTAAGAAACCTGGTGTATGGCCCTGTGACACGTCCCACACCTGGCAGCAACCAGGCTTAAGCTTTTGCATGTGAGCCAGACGTTCGGGTATCATGAGGCGGAGGATCCACATTGCAGTATGCTTACTGTGGGAAGAGGAGGACATCCTATGATTATGGTAAGATTTTACACAACTATTCTTCAGAAAGGGCTGACACTGATGAGCAACTGTTGTCAGAGTTGTGGACTAAAACTAAATCCCAAGAAATGTGTAATAGTATCCATTAGGGAAGTCCTCCACCCCAGTATCTATCATTCTGTCAACATACCCCTAAAAGTTGACCCAGAACTTTAATGTCAAGTTGACTTTTGGAGAGATGTAGTAACCTAGCCTTTGACCATGTGCCTACTGTAGTGAGGAAATCATTCTATATTGTGCAATTTATAGACGAAGGTATGGCAACTAGGTCCAAAGAAGTTTTTTCCACTATATTAGGAATTTATCAGACCTGTTTTAGTGCAACTAACCAGACATATCCCCAGAGGTTTCTCACTAAAAGAATACAGGGCATAACTAACCTGTCCTATGCAGACCACCTCAAGGAAGCTATCTGTACCTGGAATACAAGACATTGTCAGACTCCACTTTGATGTACCCCCTGCTTATCTGCAAAACAAACTGCACCAGACTTGCTTGTTCTAAAGACCGAAGTCTTGTTTTTGATACAAATAGGACCTGCTGGAGAGACTGGTATGTATCCCAGAGACTACACCTACTCCCATCCATGTGAATCAGAGTTCCTCTCTAATCAGTTCAGGTGCAGCTTGGACAGTTGGATGGGGAACAGGAAATTCATCCCAGGTTTGGCACCTGTCTCAAATGGACACAGGCAGCCTGTAAATGGTCCATCTCCCAGGCCTCTGGTTACACTTATCAAAGCCACCAGAACTTGTCAGAGATTTGGGATGCATGGGTAGGCTTAAAGCCCTTGTAGTGGATGGCCTAATAAACATCTGTGGACTTGTGTTACAGTGCATTGATTGTGAATACTGCTGTTACAAACATAATGGAATAATGGAGTTTATATAGTGGTTAATATGTTTACCTCACTGTCAAAAGGTACAGGTTTTGATTCCCACCTTTGCAATGGAAATTGGCAGCTAGCCTAGTATTTGCCTGTGAACCTATGCCTTTGTGCCTGGTGGTAGGTAGTTGTGTAATACTGAGACTTGAGCATTACTGTGCAGCTATGTTATTGTAAAGGCATCAACTTTCTCTTAGAACAGCTTCACACGTTATCTACCCCCACTACAGTTTTGTTTCAGAAAATGGCTTGTACACTTGCATTGAGCCAAAAATACACCTATCTGTGAACTAGACAGTGGGATGTGCTGCCAGGGTCAGCTTGCATCAATTACGCATTTATTTAATTTACTTAAGAATGAATGTGAAATGGGTCTACTGCAAGTACCCAGCCTGGTAGCAAGTCCTTAGCTAGTCACACGGCGAATCAGTATTTAACTCTTGAGTTAAAGGCTGAGATTGTTACCCTCCGTACATCTGAATGCTGCTTGATTCACAGCTTTGGGTCATGGCATTAAGACTACAGTTTAACGTTGTCTTAATGTATTTGATACACAGAAATAATTCATCTTTCGTTTAGATTCCTCCATAGGATGGCCGCAGTGGTGCAGCGTTCTTCGGCTGGGGTGTCTTCTGTGTGGAGTCTGCATGTCCTCCCTGTGGTCGTGTGGGTTTCCTCTGGGTGCTTTGGATGTTCGTGTTTCACTGCTGCAGTCATTGCACTTGGGTAATCCCTGCCGTCAGGCGGTCCCGCAGTCGGCCAGAGTTCCAAAGTCTTGGTCCGGCGTCGGTTGCTGTCGCTTCTTCCCTGAAGTCAGTGCACCAGGGGTATTTAAGATGCAGCCGACGCCATTTTCTCCAGTCTTTCTTGCTGCGCGGTGCCCGAAGTAGAAGCAGTTCGCAAGTGCTGGTCGGCCGACTCCTGAGATTTTCAGTTCGAATTTCAGAACCGAAGTCTTCAATAAAGCTAAGTACCCTTTGGGGAAAATGTTCTTGCCTCAGACCGATGTCAGTAAAAGTTAATTATTGTATTTCTTGTGAGAAGCAAATACCTCATGAGGATTTTCATTCTTACTGTATTCCATGCCTAGGCCCAGACCACAATGTCACTAGTCTGTTTTGTGCTAGATTTAACAAGCGCACTATTAAACGTCTGTTTCACTTTGCTCGCCATTACTTTGGCCGAAAGTTCAATTATACTATGCCGTCGGAACAACTGACGACCGGAATACACAAAAAACGCAAAGACAAGGATAAGGACAGGAATCAGAGGCCCAAAACTGACGAAGCCTCTTCTAGGCCATTCGCCGGTTCTCAGGTGCTTTCACGGCCCCTGACACCCGCTACCTCAGAGCCACAGGCCGCCTCAGACTCCCACGTGGAGATGTCTAGGCCTCTGGAAACTCAAGGTATTGTGCCTATGGAAACTAACCCCTCAGGTGGGTCTGGAGCTGCTGAGCAGGCATCGGCTTCTGAGGGTGTTTTCAGACCTTCACAACTTACCATTAAATCTACAGCCAAGTCTAGAACTCCATTAAAGACAAGCAAGTACAGCATTCATCTGCACAGGCCTCCATGCCTAAAAAACAGATGCCTTAAATGGCCGAAGACTTCATTACTCTGATCAGGGGTTCCTATCACTCTCCAGATAAAAGGCCTAGGCAGGATACAGACTGATTCCTCTGACCAGGTTTCCATTTCCTCTGATTCCTCTTCAGACCAGGGATACTCTTTACCCCCCCTATGAGGACTCTGATGCTGAAGAATCAATTCCTTCAGCCTCTCCTCATGAGGATTACTCTCATTTGGGGAAACTTTACATACCATGAGGGAGCATTTCCATTGGGAGGGCCAGGATTTCTCAGAATCCAAGAACTTTCTTTTATTGCCTCAGCACAGGCCCCTTGCTATTCCGCCAGTGTTAGATATTGTGGATGTGTTCTCTGAATCCAGTTTAAACCCTGATTCTTTGCCCCCTGCTCCGGTCAAGCCAGACAGGTACTACAGAGTCCCTGACTCTCACAAATTTCTTTATAAAAACCCTGTTGCTGATCCAGAAACTATTTCCCAGGGTCCCAAAGGGGTAAAGGCTTCCACAGCTGAAAATCCAGTTCCCTCTGACAGGGATTCGAGAGCATTAGACAGATGAGGGAAGAAAGTTTACACTTCTGCAACTTTAGCAGTGAGGGCTTTAAATTGCCAGTTTCACATGCTTAAATACCAACAATATTTAATTTCTCCGTTAAAACAGAAAATGCTTACAAGTTCAGAACATCCTGACTATAAGGAAATGCAGGATTTATTGCATGCAGCTGAAGAAGTGGGAAAACATACTCTGCAATGTGGTTTTGATTCATTAGAGGCTTCTTGTAGAGCAGCAGTTACAGGATCTGTGATGCGAAGGCATGCTTGGTTAAAAGAACAAGGTTTACCTGATCAGGTTAAGGCAAAATTATTGGATGCTCCTTTACAGCAGGATATTTTATTTGGTGTTAAGGCAGAAGAGGTATTAAAGAAAATGGAGGATAAGGCAAAATCTATGCAAACAGTGAAGGATTTCTTACAGGTACAGCCACTTCGATTTAGCAGAAATTGGCCCTCCAAAAATTGGTTCTTTCCAGTGTCAGACGGACCACAAAAAGGCAGATACAGACTCCCAAGAGGCAGATCTCCGCCCCAAGGCTCTTACAGACCATGACAGTGGGGTAATTCAACCCCAAAAGGAGGGGAAGACATAGTCGCAACCTTATAGGAAACGGTCCCAATGACTTCCCCCTTCAAATGCCAAGCACTTACCTTTTGGAAGCTCCCTTAGGAGGAAAACTAGCACTTTTTTCACAAAATTGGCGTACAGTCACCCAAGACAAATGGGTTCTGAATATTGTCTCAAGATTACAGGTTCCACTTTCACACTCTACCAAGGCTAAAAGGAATGCCAGACCTGCCACCAAATCAATGGGCAGATGCACAAAAACAAATTACAGCCCTCATGGACATGAGAGCTATTCAAAAAGTGCCACAACAGGGACAACGATTTTACTCAAGACTTTTCCTGTTCCCCAGAAAGGACAAAGCCTGGAGACCCATACTGGACCTTTCTACTCTAAATACTTAACTGGATGTTCTGAAATTCAAAATGTTGACTCTTCAGCAGCTTCTTCCTATGCTGGGCAAGAAGGCTTGGCTTGTTACTTTGGACCTCAGAGGCATACCTGCATGTCCCTATCAGACAAAATTGCAGAAGATACCTCAGATTCATAGCTTGTTCAATGCATTACCAATTCTCTGCACTGCCCTTTGGCTTATCTACTGCACCCAGGGTCTTCACAAAATGCTTGGCACCAGTAATTGCATTTTGCAGACAAAAAGGAATTCAAATATATCCATATTTGGACGACTGCCTTATTCAAGCAGAGAGCAAGGACATTCTTCTAAAGCATCTGGCGTTTGTAAATAGATTGCTAATTTGCCTAGGGTACACTGTAAACGAAAAGAAGTCAAAAGTGCCCTCGAGATAATATTCCTGGGTGCCAGCTTAAATACAGCGGCCTAGATGGCTTCTCACGCCGGACAAGCAAAGACAACTGACTCAGTACTGTTCAATTGATGGCAACAAAAACCCAACTCCCTGCAAGAAAAATTCTGCAGGCCTTGGGGTTCATGGCATCCTGCATACTACTAATACCATATGCCAGACTGCATATGAGGAAATTACAATGGTACCTAAAAAGTGGTTGGACTCAACACTGTCAGTTTGGAAGCAGTAATACCACTTATTCCCTGCCTACAGCAGGAGTTTCGATGGTGGGCACAGGCATGTCACCTCAAAAAGGAACAGCCTTTCACTCTACCCACAGCCAGGCAGACACTAACAGATGCTTCGGATTACGCCTGGGGAGCACACATGGCAGGTAAATGTATTCAGGGCAAGTGGGCCGCAGACCAAATGCATCTTCACATCAATCAAAAAGAGATGCTAGCTGTACAAAATGCCCTAACAGCTTTTGAGGACCTTCTGCATCCAGGACAACTACTACTTAAGACATACAACACCACAGTTATGTGGTACATAAACAAGCAAGGGGGCACTCATTCTTATTCCCTCTGCAGGCAAGCTATCACCTTGTGGAACACAGCTCTAACCTATCAAGTTAATCTGCAAGCACAATTCCTGCCTGGAAAGAAAAATACTCTGGCAGACTTGAGCAGAAACATCATGGATCCTCAAGTGGAAATTAGATCCACAAGTTTTCAGCATGATAACACAAAAATGGGGGAGCCCAGACATGTTTTTTTTTGCCTCCCCAATGAATTGCAAACTACAGAATTTCTGCACAAGGACTTACCACACACAAGCATGGAAAGTGGATGCTCTCTCATTCAGCTGGAAAAGCCTAAAGGTTTATGCCTTCCCACCACTGCCTCTCCTTTCAAAGGTACTCTTAAAAGCCAGACAAGAAAAGCCAAAAATTATACTAATTGCCCCAGACTGGCACCCAATCTTAAAGAAATTGGCTCAAGGCCCTCCATGGATTTTACCTCAAATTCCGCATCTTCTGACTTAACAAAATCAGATCCTGCACAGCCAGCTCAAAACCTTAAACCTGGCTGCATTGCAGATTCCTTAGCCAAGCAGACAACACCTCTCTCTAAAGCTGTTATGGATGTCATTTTGGAGGCCAGGACGCCTAGCACTAGGAAATCCTATTCAGAAAAGTGGAAGAGATTCTGTCTGGAACCAGGCTCAAAGCTTTGACCCTCGTCCCAAATATTCCTCAGATATTACAATACTTAACTGAGATGCTGGACAAAGGCCTATCCTTTTCATCCATTAAGATCCATGCCTCTGCCATCTCGGCTCATTACAACACAGATCCTCCTATTTTCTCTCATCCATTGCTAAAACAGTACCTCAGAGGGGGCTAAAAACAAGACCGCCCGGGAGTGCACCAACACCAACTTGGGACCTCAATTTTGTCTTGGAAAAACGAACTTTACCTCCTTTTGAGCCAGCCAATTCAGCAGAATTAAAATGTGTCATGGAAAACTGCTCTACTTCTGGCAATAACCACAGCACGAAGAGTCAGAGTTACAGGCACTAATGGCAGTTAAGCCTTTCATCATTTTTCACCAAGACAGGGTTTCTTTAAGAACAAACACTTCATTTATGCCAAAGGTGGTCTCCAGTGTGATTCTTAACCAAACTATTCACTTGCCAACTTTTTATCCAAATCCCCAGAATAAAGGGGAGAGACTTCTGCATTCATTGGACATGCACAGACAGCTACGTTCCTACTTGGACAAAACAAAAGCTTTCAGGAAAACGGAGCAATTGTTTGTAGCGTATGCTTCAGGATCACAGGGAAAGACTGTTTCAAATCAGACCATTTCAAAGTGGATAGGACACTGTATCCGTTTCTGCTACACACAGCATGGGAAAAACTGTACCTAGCAACATTAGGCCACATTCCACCAGGGCAACATCCACTTCAACTGCCTACCTTAGAGGAGTACCTACCAAAGATATCCTGGAAGCTGCAACTTTGAGTTCATTGCCCACCTTTACCAAACATTCACTTGCCTCTATTCTAAATCCAGAGCTGGCTTTGCCATTGCAGTGCTGCAGGGCCTCATAGCCACCTCAAATCCTCTATAGAACCAGCCACCCTACCTCAGCTTTGGGATTCAACCAAAGTGTAATGACTGCAGCAGTGAAACACTTTGAACATAGTACAGTTTTGTACCTACCATAAATGTAGATGCTAGAGTGTATTCACTGCTGCAGTCCAGGTTACCCTCCCTCCATCCCCTCTTTCTTAGCTGGGACTTATCTATACTACCTGTGTGGTGTATTTGGTGGTAACTGAAGGTTTTTGGTTTCATTTTTTATGTATGTTTTATTAGCAATATGTATTGCCTACCTATTTGGGGACACCTGACATCTGGAGCGAGAAAAACTGAAGAAAATGGCGTCTGCTGCATCTTATATACCCCTGGCGCACTGACTTCGGGGACGAAGCAACAGCAACAGACGCCGGACCAAGACTTTGGAACTCTGGCCGACTGCATTAGGACCGCCTGACGGCAGGGATAACCCAAGTGTAATGACTGCAGCAGTGAATACATTCTAACATCTACATTTATGGTAGGTACAAAACTACTTTTCCTCCCACATCCCCAAAGATATGCTGCAAGTGGATTGGACATGGTAAAATTGGCACTAGGCGTGAGTGCGTGCATGTGTGCTTTCCGTGGAAGGTTGGGTGCCAGGCTGGCAACTCAACACCGTAATACTCTACTGCCAATCATGAGAGGACAAGGTGATTCAGTGTGTCGACCCCTAACTGGGAAAAGCCCAAAGAGAGTTTAGATTCCTCCATGTTGGGTAAAGCTGTCAAAGGTTAAAGCATTTTTAGTAGGAAGTAACGAGTACAGTTCTAATTTCAGCTGCGTCCTTTTTTTGCTATAACAAATCTTTCTAGTAAAACCTTCACTTTATGGTGTAGTGTCCCCAGGCAGAACCCGTATGTGTTACTATGGTAGAAGCAAACTTGCTGATGTTCTTTTATGTTAACTGTTGCAGTCATCACATTTGGGTTAACTGCTTGCAGTAGCCCTCAAGTCGGCCTGATTTGGGTTCTGCGTCGGTTGCTGTCTCATCTTCCGTGACGTCAGGTAGCCAGGGGTATAAAGCATACAGCAGACACCATTGCATCAGTCTTTGTTGCTGTGCGGTGCCTGAAGTTGATGTTGGTGTTACACTGCTGCAGTCATTACACTTGGGTTATCCTGCCGTCAGGCGGTCCCGCAGTTGGCCAGAGTTCCAAAGTCTTGGTCCTGCATCTGTTGCTGTCGCTTCTTCCCTGACGTCAGTGTGGCAGGGGTATATAAGATGCATCCAACACCATTTTCTTCAGTCTTTCTTGCCGCTCTGTGCCCGAAGCAGCAGCAGTTCGGAAGTGCCGGTCAGCCGACTCCTGAGATTTTCGAAGTCGAATTTCAGATCTGAAGTCTTCAATAAAGCTAAGTACCCCATTGGGGAAACTTTTTTCTTGTCTCAGACCGATGTCAGAAAAAGTTAACTATTTCTTGTGGGAAGCAAATACCTCATAAGGACTTCCACTCTTACTGTATTCCATGCCTAGGCCCTGATCACGACGTCACCAGTCGGTTTTGTGCTAGATTTAACAAACGCACTATAAAAAGACGTTTTGATTTTGCTTTGCACTACTTTTTAGCTGAAGGTTCAATTACACTGTGCCGTCGGATCAGCCGACCGCAATACCGAAAAAACGCAAGGATAAAGACGGGCATCCGAGGTCCAAAACCGATGAAACCTCTTCTAGGCCAGTCACCGGTTCTCAGTGAGGTGCTTTCGCAGCACCTGACACCCGCTACCTCAGAGCCACAGGCTGCTTCCAACTTCCACTTGGAGATAACTAGGCCTCTGGAAACTCAAGGTATTGGGCCTATGGAAACTAATCCCTCAGATGGGTCTGGAGCCGCTGAGCAGGCATCTGTTTCTGAGGGTGTTTGTTTTCAGACCTTCACAACTTACCATTAAAGCAACAGCCAAGACAAAAGTACCATTAAAAATAAAGAAACAAGTACAGCATTCTCCTGGACAGTCCTCCATGTCTAAGAAACAGATGCTCAAAATGGCTGAAGGCCTCATTACTCTAATCAGGGGTTCCCATCCCCCTCCTGAGAAAAGGCCTAGGCAGGATACAGACTGATTCCTCTGATCAGGTTTCCATTTCCTCCGATTCCTCTTCAGACCAGGGATACTCCGGCGTCGGTTGCTGTCACTTCTTCCCTGACGTCAGTGCGCCAGGGGTATATATAATGCAACCGACGCCATTTTCTTCAGTATTTCTTGCCGCGCGGTACCCGAAGCAGAAGCAGTTTGCAAGTGCCGGTCGGCCGACTACTGAGATTTTCGAATTTGAATTTCAGACCGAAGTCTTCTATAAAGCTAAGTACCCCGTTGGGGAAACTTTTCTTGCCTCCGACCGATGTCAGAAAAAGTTAGCAATTGTATTTCTTGTGGGAAGCAAACACCTCATAAGGATTTTCATTCTTATTGCATACCTTGCCTAGGCCCAGACCACGACGTCAGTAGTTGTCGTTTTTGTGCTAGGTTTAATAAGCGTACTATTAAGAGACGCTTTGATTTTGCACAACACTACGGTAGGAAATTTAACTACACCATGCCGTCGGAGCAACCGACTACCGGCGTACACAAAAAACACAAGGATAAGGACAGCCCAGGCCTAAGCCAGATTCCGAGGCCTCTGCTGGTCTGATCTCCGGTCCTCAGTGAGGCTCCGACACAGCCCCTGACTACCGCAGATCTGGAACCCGAGATCGCTTTGGAAATTTTGACTGAATGTACCAGGCCGACGCAGCTATTTAGTTCAGGCCCTACCGACTACTTTGCTGAAAATGATGTCTGTGCTGCAGAAACGCCATCGGTTTCTGAAGGCGTTTTCAGACAGACGCTCACCATTAAAACGTATTCTAAGATGAAGACTCCTATTAAATCTAAAAAGACTGCACTTCAGTCCCCTGTTCAAGGCCCCATGCCTAAGAAACAGATGCTCAAAATGGCTGAAGATTTGATTACTTTAATCAGGGGTTCCCAGCCCCTTCCTGACAAAAGGCCTAGACAAGAGGAAGATTATGCATCCTCTGAACAAGTGTCAGACTCCTCTGAGGACCAAGGTTACTCCTTCTCCCCTTATGAAGATTCTGATGCTGAGGATTCCATTCCCTCAGCTTCTCATCCTGAAGACTACTCCTTTGGGGAAACTTTACACACTGAGGGAACATTTTCACTGGGAAGGTCAGGACTACTCTGACTCTAAGAAAAGGATCAGAGTTTCTTTTACTCCCCCAACACAGACCACTTGCCATCCCACCAGTTTTAGACATTGTGGATGATGTTTACTTAGAATCCAGTTTTAACCCTGATTCTCTACCTCCTGCCTGACGGATATTAGAGTGCCTGATTCCCACAAATTTCTTTACAAAAGCCCTGTTGAAGACCCAGAGACAATCTCCCAGGGTCCCAAGGGGGCTAAGGCTTCTATGGCTAAAAATCCTGTACCTTCTGAGAGGTATTCCAGAGCACTAAACAGGTGGGGGAAAAAGGTTTACACCTCAGCCACTCTAGCTATGAGGGCACTAATTTGCCAATTTCACATGCTTAAGTATCAGCAATTTCTAATCTCTCAGTTAAAGCAAAGAATGACCACTCTCCCTCAATCTGAATTGAAAGAAATGCAGGATCTGTTGCATGCCACTGAACAGGTGGGCAAACATACCTTACAATGTGGGTTTGATTCTTTGGAGGCCTCCTGCAGAGCAGCTGTCACTGGGTCTGTTATACGTAGGCATGCTTGGTTAAAGGAACAAACTCTACCTGATCATGTTAAAGCAAAACTTCTAGATGCTCCCTTACAGCAGGATGTTCTTTTTGGAGTTAAAGCAGAAGAAGTCTTAAAGAAAATGGAGGATAAGGCAAAATCTATGCAGACAGTCAAAGATTTCCTACAGGTACAACCCCCTTGCTTCAGCAGAAACTGGCCAACAAAAAATTGGTCCTTTCCAGCTACTGACAGACCACAGAGGAGTAAATACAGACGCCCAAGGGGCAGAGGACAACCACAAGACCAGTACAAACCTCGCCAATGGAGCACTACAACACAGAAGGGAGGAGAAGACAGGTCCCAATCTACCAGAAGGCAAACTAAATGACTTGCACCTCATCTGGCCAAGCAACACTCTCTTGGCAGCCCCCTTGGGAGGAAAACTCGCACTTTTTTCAGACAACTGGCACATTGTCACGAAGGACAAATGGGTCCTAGACAATTTTACGAGGATACAGATTCTATTTTCACACCTTGCCAATGAAGAGGAATGCCAAACCTGCCACAAAATCAATGGGCAGAGGCACAAAAACAAATTACAGCTCTCATGGATATGAGTACCATTCAACTGGTACCTACTCCAGAGCAAGAGTCTTTCTAGTGCCCAGAAAGGACAATGCCTGGAGACCAATTCTGGAACTTTCAATTCTAAACACTTACAAGTACCCAAATTCAAGATGCTAACACTACAGCAGCTTCTTCCCATGTTGGGCAAGGAAGCATGGCTAGTAACGTTGGACCTCAAGGAGGCATACCTGCATGTCCCTATCAGACAAAGTTGCAGAAGATACCTCCATTTCATTGAAGGTTCAACCCATTACCAATTCTCTGCACTGCCCTTTGGCTTATCTACTGTGCCCAGAGTCTTCACAAAATGCCTGGCACCAGTAATTGCATACTGCAGACAGAGGAATTCAAATATACCCATACCTGGATGACTGCCTCATCCAAGCAGAAAGCAAGGACATTCTATTACATCATCTGGCTTTTGTGAAACATCTACTAAATTGCCTAGGGTACACAGTAAACAAAAATAAGTCAAAACTAGTACCCTCACAAAATGACATTCCTGGGTGCCAGCTTGAATACAACGGCCCAGAAGGCTTATCTGACGCCAGACAAACTACAACTGACTCAATTTTTCAAAACAATGGCAACAAAGGCCCAGTTAACTGCAAGAAAAATTCTGCAGGCCTTGGGCTTCATGGCATCTTGCATACTACTAATACCATTTGCAAAGCTGCATATGAGGAAATTACAGTGGTACCTAAAAAGCGTATGGTCTCAACACAGTCACAGCTTGGACACAATGATATCTCTCATTCCCTGCCTACAACAGGCATGTCACCTCAACAAGGGTCAACCTTTCACCTTGCCCCCAGCCAGGCAAACTGTCACAACAGATGCATCAGATTACACCTGGGGGGCTCACATGGCAGGACAGTGCGTTCAAGGCGTATGGACTGCAGATCAAAGGAATCTACACATCAATCAAAAAGAGATGCTAGCTATACAGAAAGCTCTGACAGCCTTCAAGGATCTATTACATCCAGGACAACTGACAGACGGACAACACCACAGTAATGTGGTACATAAACAAACAAGGGGGTACTCACTCCTACCCTCTGCAGGCAAGCAATGACCTTATGGAGCACAGCTCTGGCTTACCAAGTTCAGTTACAAGCTCAATTCCTGCCAGGACAGAGTAATACATTTGGCAGACGACCTCAGCAGAAACATCATGGATCCCCATGAGTGGAAACTAGATCCACAAGTATTTACAATGATAACTCAAAAATGGGGCCTTCCAGACATAGACCTGTTTGCCAGCCCTCAAAACTATCAACTAACAAAATTTTGTACAAGTGCACTTCACCATCAAGCTTGGAAATTGGATGCACTCTCTTTCACTTGGAAAAACCTGACAGTATATGCCTTCCCTCCATTGCCTCTCCTCACAAAGGTACTTCTGAAAGTCAAAAAGGAGAGACCATGACTGATTCTCATAGCCCCAGACTGGCCATGTCAGCACTGGTACCCGCTATTGAGGAATATGGCCCATGGCCCACCATGGATATTACCACAAATTTCCCATTTACTCTCACAACAAAACAATCAGATTCTTCACAGCCAGCCCAAAACCTTAAATCTGGCTGCATGGCAAATCAACTAAGCATCCAGCCAGCTCCTCTTTCCCAAGCAGTTATGGATGTTATTCTGGAAGCTAGGATGCCAAGCACCAGGAAGGCTTATTCGGACAAATGGAAAAGGTTTTGTGCCTGGAACCAAGCTAAAGGCCACGACACTATTCAGCCTCACATGCCTCACATTCTACAATATTTAACGGAGATGTTGCACAAAGGACTTTCTCCTCCATTAAAATCCATGCTTCAGCTATTTCGGCCCACTACAACACGGATCCACCCTTATTTTCGCATCCACTTCTAAGGCAGTTCCTCAAAGGGGCAAAAAACATTAGACCACCCAGGAGAGCACCTACACCAACATGGGACCTCAATTTTGTTCTGGAAAAACTAACGCTACCTCCCTTTTAACCAACTTTCTCTGCAGATCTTCAGTTCCTATCATGGAAGACTGCCCTGCTGCTAGCAATAACTTCAGCTAGAAGAGTCTGAGCTACAGGCACTAACTGCAGTGGAACCTTTCCTAATTTTTCATCAAGACAGAGTTTCTCTACGAACTAATCCTTCCTTTATGCCTAAGGTGGTTTCCAGTGTGGCTTTAAATCAAACCATCCACTTACCCACCTTCTTCCCAAATCTACAGAACAAAGGTGAGAGACTCCTGCATTCCTTGGACATTAACAGGCAACTTAGTTACTACTTGGACAAAACTTAGGCTTTCAGAAAATCAGACCAGCTCTTTGTATCCTATGCTGCAGCTTCTCAAGGGAAGGCTATATCAAAGCAAACCATTTCCAAATGGATAGGTCATTGCATACGTTTTTGCTATACCCGTCATGGAAAACCAGTTCCTGCTACCATTAGGCCCCACTCTACCAGGGCAACAGCTACTTCTACAGCCTTTCTCAGGGGGGTTCCAAACAAGGAGATTTTGGAAGCTGCAACTTGGAGTTCAGTACACACCTTTACTAAACACCATCACTTACCACTTTACTCTAGGACCAGGGCGGGCTTCACCACTGCAGTTCTGCAGGGCCTTCTAGCCTCCTCTAACCCTCTGATACCTCCACCCATCCTTAGCTTTGGGATTCAACCCAAGTGCGATGACTGCAGCAGGGTAACACGATTAACCTAGTACAGTTTTGTACCTACCATTAATGTAGATGTTCAAGTGTACACCCTGCTGCAGTCCAGGTTACCCTCCCTCCATCCCCTCTGACCTACTGGCTAAATCTCTTCAATACCTTCCTGATGTATTTGCTTATAGCTGAAGGGATTTTGTGTTTGTGCAAGTTTACTCAGTTTGGTACTAATTACTGACCACCTTTTTGGAGGCACCTGACATCTGGGGCAAGAAAAACTGAAGAAAATGGCGTCTGTTGCATTATATATACCCCTGGCGCACTGACGTCAGGGAAGAAGCGACAGCAACCGACGCTGGACCAAGACTTTGGAATTCCAGCCGACTGCGGGACCGCCTGACGACAGGATAACCCAAGTGTGATGACTGCAGCAGGGTGTACACTCTAACATCTACATTTATGGTAGGTACAAAACTGTACTTTGCCCCCTGCACCAGCCAAGCCAGATAGGTATTAGAGTCCCTGACTCTCAAGTTTCTTTATAAAAACCCTTCTGCTGATCCGGAAACTATTTCCCAGGGTCCAAAAGGGGTTAAGGCTTCCATTGCAAAAAATCCAGTACCCTCTGACAGATTCCAGAGCTTTGGATAGATGGAGAAAAAGTATACACTTCTGCAACTAGAGCTTTAAATTGCTAGTTTCACATGCTTAAGTACCAACAATATTCAGTGGCTCAGTTAAAACAGAAAATGTTCCAAGCTCAGAAGCTCCTGATTGTAAAGAAATGCAGGACTTATTGCATGCAGTTGAACAGGTGGGAAAACATACTCTGCAATATGGTTTTGATTTTTTAGAGGCCTCTTGTAGAGCCGCATTTGCAGGTTCTGTGATTCGAAGACATGCTTGGTTAAAAGAACAGAGTTTACCTGATCATGTTAAGGCATAATTATTGGATGCTATTTTACAGCATGATACTTTGGTGTTAAGGCAGAAGAGGTGTTAAAGAAAATGGAGGATAAAGCTAAATCTATGCAAAGAGTCAAGGATTTCTTATAGGTTACAGCCACCTCGTTTTAGCAGAAATTGGCCAAAAAAGAATTGGTCCTTTCCAGTGTCAGGCCACAGAGGGGCTGATACAGACGCCCAAGAGGCAGATCTCAACCCCAAGGCTCAAACAGGCAACGACAGTGGGGCACCTCAACCCCAAAAGGAGGTGAGGACAAGGCTGAACCTTACAGGAAACAGTCATAGGTTCATAGGTTCATACTAGGCTATCTGCCCTAGGGCATTTATAAGCCTAGCCAGAGTATGTTTGGCTTTCGCCACCCATTTTAAATTAATTTTGCTATGCCCTTTTTCGAGGTTAGTATACTGTGCCTCTGTCTAACAGTGACACAAGTGATACCCGGGGTAAACCTATGATCTCCCATCCACTCATCAAGATTCCTCTTGAAGACAGTCAATGAGGGACTCTGCCTAACCTGGACTGGGATTTTATTCCATAGTGAAGGGAGCCTCTGGGTTATGAATCTGTCCCTCCAGCATGTCCTATTTATTTCAGTGCTGAGGTTCAAGTCTCTTGTGTAGCTCAATGGGATTTGGATTTTTGAGGTGCAGCATGTCCCTTAATTCGGGTTGGACATGGCCTTATCGTCAGGCACAGGTCACCTCTGAGCAGGCGGTATGCCACTGAGTAGAGCTGGAGTTTCTTTAACCGGGCAGCATATGGCATCTGTTTGAGCCCTTTGATCCTCTTGGTGAGGTACTTTTGGGGTCTTTCCAGTTGCTGCAGGTGTTTGGTAAGGTACATCCCAAAGGGCATTGTACTCTATTATGGGCCTGATGAGGGATGAGTAAAGAGGCACGATGACCTCTCCTAATCTAGATGTGAATCCCTTCATGATTAGGTGGGCTATATAAAATGTTTTTCTAACCACTTTGGCCACGTGGTTGTCAAATGAGAGATTGCTATCAACTTGGGTCCCCAGGTCCCTAATGACTTCTTCTGTACTTAATGGATTACCACCTATGTGGTAATTTGTGGGCACTTTGTTTTTGCCAAAGGGGATGACTATACACTTTTTGGCGTTTAGCTTGAGGCCATGGCTCTGGCACCAGTTGTCTGTTTCTATGAGGCCCTTTTGGAGGATGCTTGTGTCTGCTGGAGAGTCTATTTTGGCTCCCAGTTTGCAGTCATCTGCGAACTTGGTCAGCCACAGTCCTTCCGTGTTGGCCTGTACCTCCGAAAAATATATACCAAACAAGAGAGGTCCCAGGACTGAGCCTTGTGGGACGCCACTTGTAACTGGTTAATGACTTTCCCCTTCGTACGCCAAGCACTTCCCTTCTGGAAGCCCCATTAGGGGGAAAACCAGCACTTTTTTTTCTCAAAACTAGCAAACAATCACCCAAGACAAATGGGTTCTGAATATTGTGTGTCAAGGTTTACAGGTTCCACTTTCATACTTTACCAAGGCTAAAAAGAATGCCAGACCTGCCACAATCAATGGGCACAGGTACAAAAACAAATTTCAGCCCTCATGGACATGAGAGCTATTCAAAAAGGACCAACAAGGACGGATTTTACTCAAGACTCTTCCTGGTCCCCAGAAAGAACAAGGCCTGGAGGGCCCATACTAGACCTTTCAATTCTAAATGCTTACCTGGATATTCCGAAATTAAAAATGTTGACATTACAGCAGCTTCTACCCATACTGGGCAAGAAGGCTTGCCTTGTTACTCTAGACCTCAGAGGCATACCTGCACGTCCCTATCAGACAAAATTGCAGAAGATGCCTCAGATTCAAAGCGGGTACAGTGCACTACCAATTCTCTGCACTGCCCTTTGGCTTATCTACTGTGCCCAGGGTCTTCACAAAGTGCCTGGCACCAGTAATTGCATTTTGCAGACAAAAAGGAATTCAAATATATCCATACCTGGATGACTGCCTCATTCAATCGGAGACAAAGGACATTCTTCTACAGCATCTGGTGTTAATAAAAAGGTTGCTAATTTCTCTAGGGTACACAGTAAACAAAAAGAAGTCAAAACTAGTGCCCTCACAACAGATTATATTCCTGGGTGCCAGCTTAAATACAACGGCCCAGATGGCTTACCTTACGCCAGACAAACAAGTTCAATTAACTCCAATATTTTTAATTACTGGCAAAAAGAAAGTCCCATCTCCCTGCAAGAAAAATTCTGCAGGCCCTGGGATTCATGGCATCCTACATACTACTAATACCGTATGCCAGACTGCATATGAGGAAATTACAATGGTACCTAAAAAGTGTTTGGACTCCTCTCACAGTTTAGAAGCAGTAATACCAATGATTCCCTGCCTACAACAGGAGTTTCGGTGGTGGGCACAGGCATGTCACTTAAAGGGTCAGCCTTTTACCCTACCCACAGCCAGGCAGACTCTAACAGATGGTTTGGATTACGCCTGGGAGCACACATGGCAGGAAAATGCATTCAGGGCAAGTGGGCCACAGACCAGATGCATCTTCACATCAATCAAAAAGAGGTGTTGGCTGTTCAAAATGCCCTAACAGCTTTCAAGGACCTTCTGCATCCAGGACAATTATTAAAGACAGACAACACCACAGTAATGTGGTACATAAACAAGCAAGGGGGCACTCATTCTTATCCCCTATGCAGGCAAGCCATGACCTTGTGGAACACAGCTCAAAACGTATCAAGTTCACCTGCAAGCACAATTCTGCCAGGAAAGAAAAATACGCTGGCAGACTATCTAAGCAGAAATATCATGGACCCTCACGAATGGAAATTGAATCCACAAATCTTCAGCATAACGCAAAAATGGGGATGCCCAGACATAGATCTTTTTGCCTCCCCACTGAATTGCCAACTACAAAAATTCTGCACAAGGACGCATCACAAACAAGCATGGAAAGTGGATGCTCTTTTGTTCAGCTGGAAGAACCTAAAAGTTTATGCCTTCCTGCCACTGCCTCTCCTTTCAAAGGTACTCCTAAAAGCCAGACAAGAAAAACCACAGATGATCCTGATTGCTCCAGACTGGCCACACCAGCACTGGTACCCTGTCTTAAGGAACTTAGCTCAAGGCCCAGCATGAATTTTACCTCAAATTCCACACCTTCTGACTCAACAAAACAATCAGATCCTGCACGGTCAGCTCAAAACCCTAAACCTGGCTGCATGGCAGATTCATTAGTCAAACATGCAACACCTCTCTCTAAAGCTGTTATGGCTATCATTTTGTAGGCCAGGAGGCCTAGCACCAGGAAAGCTTACTCAGAAAAATGGAAGAGATTCTGCGGCTGGAACCAGGCTCAAAACCTTGACCCTCTTGTTCCAAACATTCCTCAGATTTTGCAGTACTTAACTGAGATGCTGGACAGAGGCCTATTTTTCTCATCAATTAAGATCCACGCCTCTGCCATTTCAGCACATTACAACACGGGTCCTCCTTTATTCTCTCACCCCTTGCTAAAGCAGTACCTCAGAGGGGCTAAAAACATAAGACCGCCCCGGAGAGCACAAACACCAACTTGGGACCTCAATTTCATTTTGGAAAAACTAACCCTGCCACCTTTTGAGCCTGCCAATACAGCCGATCTAAAATTTTTATCATGGAAAACGGCTCTGCTTCTGGCAGTAACTTCAGCACAAAGAGTCTCAGGGCTACAGGCATTAATGGAAGTGGAACCTTTTATAATTTTTCATCAGGACAGGGTTTCTTTAAGGACAAACCCTACCTTTATGCCAAAGGTGGTATCTAGTGTGGCTCTTGACCTAACCATCCATTTGCCAACTTTTTATCCAAACCCACAGAATAAAGGGGCGAAACTTCTGCATTCTAACATACACAGGCAGCTGCGCTTCTACTTGGACAAAACAAAAGCTTTCAGAAAAAGTGGGCAACTGTTTGTAGCATATGCTGCAGGATCACAGGCAAGGCTATCTCAAAGCAGACTATATCCAAATGGATAGGACAATGTATTTGTTACTGCTGCACACAGCATAGAAACTCAGTCCCAAATAACATTAGGCCACATTCCACCAGGGCAACAGCCACTTCAACAGCCTTTCTCAGAGGAGTACCTACCAAGTTAATTTTGGAGGCTGCAACTTGGAGTTCAGTGCACACCTTTACCAAGCATTACCACCTGCCTCTTTACTCTAAATCCAGAGCAGGATTTGCCACTGCAGTTCTGCAGGGCCTCCTAGAAAATCCTAACTCTTTATAGACCAGCCACCCAACCTTAGCTTTGGGATTCTACCCAAGGGTAATAACTGCAGCAGTGTAACACGAACATAGTGCAGTTTAGTACCTACCATAAATGTAGATGTTAGTGTGCTCATACTGCTGCAGTCCAGGTTACCCTCCCATCCCCTCTGAACTAGCTGGACTTACTATACTTTTCTATCCTATACAACCTTTGTGGTGTATTTGCTTGTATCTGAAGGTATTGTTTTTTTATTTTAAATGTATTTTTATTAGCAGTATGTATTGCCTACCTACTTGGGGGAACCTGACATCTGGGGCAAGAAACTGAAGAAAATGGCGTCTGCTGCATCTTGTATACCCCTGGCGCACTGACGTTGGGGAAGAAGCGACAGCAACCGACGCCGGACCAAGACTTTGGAACTCTGGCCGATTGCAGGACCGCCTGACTGCAGGATAACCCAAGTGTAATGACTGCAGCAGTGTGAACACTCTATAACATCTACATTTATGGTAGGTACAAATCTGTACTTTCGCTAGTGCCAGTTGGCTGACTCCTAAAATTTTTGTTTTCGAGTTTCAGAACCGAAGTCTTTAAATAAGCCAAGTACCCCTTTGGGGAAACTTTCTTGCTCTAAACCGATGTCCGTAAAAGTCAATAATTGTATTTCTTCTGGAAAGCAAATACCTCAAAGATTTTCATTCTTACTGTATTCCTTGCCTAGGTCCTGACCACGAGGTACCTCACTGTCGGTTTTGTGCCTTATTTAAACCACGAACTGTTCGCCATCTGTATATTTTCGCTTCTAAATATTTTGGTACTCTGTTCAGTTATCCAGATGTGTCTTCGGTAAACCACCCAACTACAGACATTCAGGAAAAAATGCAAAGGTAAAGACAGAGGCCGCCTAGGTCCAAAGCTGCCGAAGACGCTTCTAAGTTAGTTGCCAGTTTGCCGGTACTCAGGCACTTTCGCAGCCCCCGATACCCGCTACTTCAGATTCGAAGGCCTCTACTGAGACCCATTCAGAGTCTGGTATGCCTCGAGATGCTACAACTGTGGAACCTGCGGCTGTGTCTACCTTGGATGGGTCCGGAGCCACAGTGCAGGTGCACCGGCTTCTGAGGGTGTATTCAGGCCACCTGACTTGCATATTAAACAGATGCCATCTTCTTCAAGGCCTAAAACTTGAACCATGCCTAGAAAACAGGTGGCCAGACCGCATGGTCAGGCCTCTAGGCCTAAAAACAAATGATAATGGCTGAAGACCTTATTACTTTAATCAGGGGAAGCCAACCTTCCCCCCTCTAAGAGACCTGGGAATGAATTTGCTTATGATACTTCTGACCAGGATTCTGAAATTTCTGTTTCCTCTGATAACCAGGATTTACCCTTATGTACCTATGAGGATTCTGATGCAGAGGACTCTTCCCTCTGCTTCTCCCAGAGGATTTTTCTTTTGGTGAAACCTTGCATACTCTTAGCATTTTCGTTGGGAAAGCCAGAATTACTGTGACTCTAAGAAGAGGCTTAGGGAGTTTTTACTCCTGCCCCAACACAGACCTTTAGCTATCCCTCCTGTGCTAGACATTGTTGATGCCTTTTCTGAATCTAGCTTGGCCCCTTACTCTTTACCTCCTGCTCCCAGAAAACCTGATAGATATTACAGGGATGTCCTTCAAGGATGCATCTGCAGTCTTTACAAATGGGTTGTCCTGTCGTCGGGCAGCCCTTCGGTCGGCCGGATTCCAAAGTCTGGGTCTGGCTTCGGCTGGTGTCGCACTTCACCCGACGTCATTGCGGCAGTTTTTCGGGTATAAAGGCATCAGCCGACGCCATTTTCCTCAGTCTTTCTTGCCGCGTGGCCAAGCAGAAGCTGTTCGCAAGTGCCGGTCGGTCAGATCCAGAGATTACTACTACCGAATACTACGAAGACTTCTATAAAGCTAAGTACCCCGTTGGGGACTCTTTCTTGCCTCAGCCAATGTCAGAGAAAGTTAATAACTGTTTATCTTGTGGGAAACAAATACCTCATAAAGATTTCCACTCCTATTGCATACATTGTTTAGGCCCAGACCACGACGTAGCAGCTTGTCTAGCCTGTGCTTCTTTTAACCGGCGGACGCTTAAACGTCGCTCGGACTTTGCTGAACAGATTTTCGGCTCCGATTTTGCCTACATTATGCCGTCGGATCCTCCGACTACGCAAATAACCAAAAAACGCAAAGAAAAGGACCGACACTCGCGGTCCGCGGTTTCGACTGAAACCGCGGTTAAGCAAACCACGAGTCTCTGTTTCGGCCGAAACCGAGCAAGCGGTTCTTTCTTCTGCTGACAACTTGCCTTCTACCGAGGCCTCTTCTAACCTGGTAGAAACGGCTTCTGAAATCCAACCTTCTGCTGCGATTTCACAGGATTTATCAGACACCATACCCCTGCACGTGGAGCTGCTAGGCCTCCTCCAGCTATGTCTATAAAGGCCTTTAACAGGGCTAAAGCAGCCAAAGCATCAAAACCTGTGCCTGCCAAGCCCCCCTCTCACAGGCCCAGCACCAGCTCCCATATGCTTTCTTTGGCAGAGGATCTCATCTCTTTAATCCGTGGAGCCCAGCCTCATCCAGACAGGGCCTCTCTCCCTCCTCCAGAAAAGAGGCCTAGAGCAGAGCCCCCTGAGCCAGTAGCCACAGATGAATCCTCTGACTCAGATCATACAGATCCTCCTGAGGCTTCTTATTCTCCTTACGAAGACTCTGATGCTGAGGAGTCCATCCCTTCAGCCTCTCCTCCTGAGGAATTTTCCTTTGGGGAAACCTTGCATGCTATGAGGGATCAATTCCAGTAGCAGGGCCAGGATTTCTCAGACTCTAGAAAAAGGCTTAGGACCTTTCTACACTTGCCGCAGCATAGGCCTTTAGCTATATCTCCAGTTCTATCTGTTGTTGATGCATTTAATGATGCTTGCACTGCTCCTGATACTTTACCTACGGCCCCTGTTAAGCCCGATAGGTACTACAGGGCCCGGACACTCATCACCACTTATATAAGGTTCCTTTTGCAGATCCAGAGACTATCTCCCAGGGCCCTAAAGCTGTAGCAGCTACTTCTTCTAAAAACCCCCTCCCCTCTGAAAGGGAATCCAGGTCCTTAGAGAGATGGGGTAAAAAAGTTTACACCTCTGCTACTTTGTCAGCTAGAGCTTTGAACTGCCAATTTCATATGATTCAATATCAAGAGTTTATGCTTGACCAGTTGATTAAAAAGCTGTCCTCAGAAGAATCAAGAAATGTTACATAACATATAGCAGGTTAGTAACCATTCTTTAAAATGTGGCTATGATGCACTGGAGGCTTCCTTTAGATCAGCCATGACTGGCACAGTTATCAGGAGGCATGCATGGTTGAAAGAACAGGCATTACCAGACCATGTCAAAACTAAGCTTTTGGATGCACCTATGGACAAGGTCAATTTATTTGGTGCTCCCGCACAGCAGGTACTAAAAAGATGGAAGAGAAAGCAAAATCTGTGCAAACAGTGAAAGATTTCTTACAAGTTCAACCTCCAAGGTTTAGCAGGAACTGGCCCTCCAAGAATTGGTCCTTTCCAGACTCCTCTAAGGCACAAAGAGGCAGGAATAGGCGCTCTAGAGGCAGAAACCAATCCAGGGGTGCCTACAGGGGTCGCCAGTGGCAGGGTAACAACCAACGAGGCACGGATACAGCCACCACCACTACAACAACTCAATCACAGTGACTTGGCGGTGACACCGCCAACCAGGGAACAACTAGAAGCACCCTTAGGCGGAAAGCTAACATTATTTACAAGAAACTGGCACTGCATTACAAGAGAAAAATGGATTTTGCAGACTATAGACAAAGGTTACAAGTTCCATTTCCATACACTACCAGGAAAGAGAGGAATGCCAAATCTACCACCTTCTCAAAGGACAGAAGCTCTAAAACAAATATCTCAATTATTAACAATGAGAGCTGTGGAAAAGGTACCATTTATGAAGCAAGGAAAAGGATTTTACTCCCGGCTCTTCCTGGTACCAAGAAAAAACAAATGGAGGCCTATTCTAGACCTGTCCGCTTTAAACACATTCCTCATTGTTCCAAAATTCAAAATGCTGACCCTACAGCAGCTTCTTCCCATGCTGGGCAAGGAGTCTTGGCTGGTAACTCTAGATCTCAAGGAGGCATACCTGCACGTCCCCATAAGACCAATTTGCAGAAGATACCTCAGATTTCTTGCAGGATCAGAGCATTATCAATTCTCAGCATTGCCCTTTGGCTTATCTACTGCGCCCAGAGTGTTCACGAAATGCCTGGCATCAGTAATCGCTCATTGCAGACTTCAGGGAATTCAAATCTATCCCTACCTGGATGACTGCCTGATACAAGCGGACAACAAAAACAAACTAACAGAAGACTTACAAAGAGTCATCTACCTGCTGCAAGCCCTGGGATATACAGTCAGTACAAAAAAGTCAAGGCTGATTCCATCCCAAAGAATAACCTTTCTGGGTGCAGAACTGGACACATCAAAACAAATGGCATTCCTAACTGCAGAAAAGAAAGAGCAACTTCCTCTCTACTTCTTGGCATTAACAAAGCAGAGCCATCTAACTGCAGGAAAAGTGCTTCAAGCTCTAGGCTTCATGGCATCCTGCATAATACTGGTACCTCATGCCAGGCTGCATATGAGAAAGCTACAGTGGTACCTAAAGAATTTGTGGTCTCAGCACAAGCACAGCCTAGAAACCAAAATTCCAATGATCCCATGCCTGAAGCAAGAGTTCTTATGGTGGGCTCAGGCCTGTCAATCAAACACAGGACTGCCCTTCTGCAAAAGTCAACCAAGACAAACCATCACGACAGATGCCTCAGACCTCGGTTGGGGGGCACACATGATGGACAAGTGCATTCAAGGCCTATGGACTCAAGACCAGCTGCATCTGCACATAAATCTAAAAGAAATTATGGCAGTAAAATTGGCAATCCAGGCATTCAGACCTTTTCTCCCAGAAGGCCAGTTGATAAGGACAGACAACACCACAGTTTTGTGGTACATCAACAAACAGGGAGGCACACACTCATACCCTCTATGCCGGCTGGCACAGGACCTATGGGATGTGGCTCTGAGCTACAACATTCAGTTACAGGCAATTTATGTACCAGGGAAGGAAAACATTCTAGCAGACATATTAAGCAGAACTACAGCAGATGCCCACGAATGGATGCTGCATCCAGACATCTTAAAAACCATCACAAGAGAATGGGGTGTACCACAAATAGACTTGTTTGCATCCCCTTTCAATCACCAGTTGAAGAAATTCTGCACAAGGACTTACCACCCACTTGCTTGGAAGGTGGACTCCCTATTTTTCAGTTGGAAAAACCTGACAGCATACGCATTCCCACCACTTCCTTTGATGCACAAGGTGCTTCTCAAGATCAAAGAGGAACGTCCGAGGATCATTCTGATGGCCCCAGACTGGCCAAGACAACATTGGTATCCACTGCTGAGGAGCATGTCCCGGGAACAAATATGGACACTGCCCCTGATCCCGTTACTGCTCACACAGAACAACTACAGCATTCTGCATCCAAACCTAAAAACTCTGCAGCTAACTGCCTGGAACATTACATAACAGCAATTAACACAAATTTATCCCAAAGGGTTAAAGACATAATCCTGGAGGCTCGTAGACCTTGAACAAAGAATTATGCACCTAAATGGAAAAGATATCTCATCTGGAGTACTGCAAAGGGGCAAGATGTGACACTGGTGAACATAGCCAACATCCTGGAGTACTTGGCGGAGCTCTACCATACAGGCCTGTCCTATTCCTCCATCAAGATACATGCCTCAGCTATTTCAGCAGAATACAGCTTGGATCCTCCTGTCTTCTCGCATCCTCTGCTCAGACAGTTTCTGAGAGGAATTAAAAATGTAAAACCTCCCAGGAAACCTCCATTGCCAGCATGGGACTTGAACTTTGTGCTAGAAAAACTGACTCTACCTACTTTCGAACCAGCAGCTACAGAAGAATTGCAATACTTATCCTGGAAGACTGCTTTCCTGCTGGCTATAACTTCAGCAAGAAGGGTCTCTGAACTACAAGCATTAATGGCAGTACAACCCTTCCTGATCTTCCATCAAGATAGTGTCCATGAGGACAAATCCTACATTTATGCCTAAGGTGGTATCCAGAGTCTCTTTAAATCAGGCTATCCACCTTCCTACATTCTTCCCCAATCCACAGAACAGGGGAGAAAAGCTCTTACATGCCCTGGACGTACACAGACAATTATGCTACTACCTGGACAGGACAAAAAACAATAGAAAAACTGACCAGCTTCTGGTAGCATATGCAACAGGAAAAGAAGGAAAACCAATTTCTAAACAGACAATCTCAAAATGGATAGGAAATTGCATTATATTTTGTTACTCCTACTATGGAAAGAAAACTCCAGAGAACATCAGGCCTCACTCCACAAGGGCTACAGCCACTACCATAGCTTTCTTACGAGGAGTGGCTACCAAGGACATTATAGAGGCTGCTACTTGGACCTCGGTGCATACATTTGCCAAGCATTATAACTTACCTCTATACTCTAGATCCCGTGCTGGTTTTGCCACTGCTGTTTTGCAAGGGATCCTAACTACACCATAATCTCTTCTCATTTCCTCCTCCCCTAGTTTAGCTATGGTATTCTATCCATTTGTAAAGACTGCAGATGCATCCTTGAAGGACATAGTACAGTTTTGTACCCACCATAAATGTAGATGTCAGAGGAATGCATCTGCAGTCAGGATTATCCACCCTCCTCCTCCTCTGAGGTACTCCTAGGGTATTTGCCAATCTTCAGCTAGCTTGGGGGGGATCTATTATGGTGTATTTGTTTGTATATATGTACATACATGCTTATTTTATGTGTTTGCTCTCTACTATTTGGAAACTTTGGCATTTATCCAAATTTAGCCATCCTAGAGGGCACCTGGCATCTGGGGCAAGAAACACTGAGGAAAATGGCGTCGGCTAATGCCTTTATACCCGAAAAACTGCCGCAATGACGTCTGGTGAAGTGCGACACCAGCCGAAGCCAGACCCAGACTTTGGAATCCGGCTGACCGAAGGGCTGCCTGACGACAGGACAACCCATTTGTAAAGACTGCAGATGCATTCCTCTCGGACATCTACATTTATGGTAGGTACAAAACTGTACTTTCCTGACTCTCAGATTTTCCTTTCTAAAAATCCTACTGCGGATCCTGAGACCATTTCACAGGGACCCAAGGGCGTTAAGGCCACTACTGCCAAAATCCTACCCCCTCTGATAGACTCCAGGGCCCTGGATAGATGGGGTAAGAAGATATACACCTCTAACCTTGGCCATCAGAGCCTTACATTGCCAGTTTCATATGTTAAAGTATCAGTAGCATATTATTGGATTGCTTAAACAGAAAATGATTCCTGATTGTGCTGAAAATAAGGATTTACAGGATTTAATGCATTCTGCTGAACAGGTTGGAAAACATACTTTGCAATGTGGTTTTGATTCACTAGAGGCATCTCGCAGGGCTGCTGTCACCGGGTCTGTTCTTAGAAGGCATGCTTGGCTTAAGGAGCAGTCTTTGCCAGATCATGTTAAAACGAAATTGCTGGATGCTCCCTTAAATCAGGACCACCTGTTGGCAACAAAGCAGAAGTTGTTAAAAAGATGGAAAAAAAAAGCTAAATCTATGCAAACTGTTAGATTTTCTGTAAGTACAGCCTCCAAGATTTAGTAGGCATTGGCCCTCTAAAAATTGGGTCCTTTCGTGCGTCTTCCAGGCCTTCAGTTCAAACCCAGAAGCAGCAGAACACCCAGGCTTCAGTCCCAGGGTACAAACAGGACTAAGCAGTGGGGGGCTCCCCCTTCCAAATCAGGGAGTAGTAAGACCCCCCCCCCCCAATGGTAAGCTGTCTCAATGACTTGGCTTTAAAACTTCCAAGTACTTCAACTGACTGCTCCTTTAGGGGGAAAGATTGCTCTGCAAGCAAAAAAATGGGAACTCATTACCCAGGACAAATGGGTTTTAAATATACTTTTCTCAAGGAAAGATTTCACTTCCACATGTTACCAACCCCAAACAGTTGGCCAGATCTACCCCCAAATCAGTGGGCAGAGGCTCAAAAGCAAGTACTCTCTCTTAAGCATAAAGGCTATTCAAGCTGCACCAGGAAAGGAAAAGGGACAAGGTTTATGCTCCAGACTTTTACTGGTACCCAGAATAGTGTCCTATCCTAGACCTTTCTTAAACACCTTTTTGGTGATTTCAAAATGCTAACTCCTCACCAGTTATTCCTATGCTAGGCAAAGATGCCTGGTAGGCAACACTGGATTTAAAAGAAGCCTACCTGCATATCCCAGTCAGGGAATCTTGCAGAAGATACCTACGCTTCAAAGCAGGCTACATGCACCATCAGTTCTCTGCACTGCCCTTTGGCTTATCTGCTACACCCATGGTATTCACTAAGTGCCTAGCTCCAGTCATTGCATTTTGCAGGCAAAGAAATATTCAAATATACCCATACCTGGGTGATTGTCTAATTCAGGCAGAAAGCCAGGACATACTTTTGAATCATCTGGCATTTGTACAAAAAGTGCCAATTTGTCTGGGGTACACCATAAACGAAAAATCACATCTGGTACCCTGTCAGCAAATTATATTCCTGGGAGCAAACTTGAACACAACTTCCCAGATGGCTTTCCTCACGCCAGAGAAACAAATGCATTTGACAACCTACTTCAAACTAATGGCCACAAAAACCCTGCTATCTGCAAGGCAAATACTGCAAACCTTGGGGTTTATGGCCTCCTGCATTCTACTAATTTCATATGCAAAACTGCCTATGAGGAAACTACAATGGTATCTAAAAAGCCTATGGTGTCAGCATTCTCAGGATCTAGAAGCAATGATTCCTATCATTCCTTGCCTACAGTTAGAGTTCCTTTGGGCAGAGGCCTGCCACCAAAACCAAAGGTCTACCATTCACTCTACCCCCTGCCGCCCAAACCCTAACAGACGCATCAGACTATGCATGGGGGGGGGCTCACCTGGCAGGTAAAGTGCATTCAGGGCAAATGGAACACAAGTCAAATGCACCTGCATATCAATCAAAAAAGTGTTAGCTGTACAAATACTCTGATGGCCTTCAAGGACCACATTCTTCCAGGACAATTAATGGTAAAGACAGAGAACACTTGCGTTCTACCCCCTCTGCAGACTAGCCATGGCTCTGTGGAATACAGCCTTGAGCTCCCAAGTGCATCTACAGGCTCAATTCCTGCCAGGAAAACTACACTGGCAGACTAAGCAGACATTTCATGGACCCACACAAGTGGAAACTGGAACCAAAGACTTTCAACATGTTGACGGACAGATGGGGGAGCCCAGATATAGACCTGATTGCCTCCCCCCAGAACTACCAATTGGACAAATTCTGCCCACGGACTCCCCACAAACAAGCTTGGAAAGTGGATGCTCTGTCCTTAAGCTGGAAAAATCTATTAGTTTATGCCTTTCCTCCTCTGCCTCTCCTCTCCAAAGTACTGCTAAAGATCAAACAGGACAAACCAAGGACGATACTGATTGCACCAGACTGGCCACGCCAACACTGGTAACCCCATCTTGCGCAGAGTCGCAGCTGGCTCCATTGCACCTGCCTCAGACCCCCTACCCTGCTGTCACAGCTGGCGAGCCAGATTCTGCACCCTCTGCTTCAAACCCTGAACCTGGCAGCCTGGCTAATTTTCTAATCTCTCCGTTATCATCCCTCAGTAAACAAGTGTTGGATGTCTTTTTGGAGATAAGGAGGCCTAGTACTAGAAAATCTTACGCTGAAAAATGGAAAAGATTCTGTGCCCGGAACCAAACTCAAGGGATGGGCACAGATGTGCCCAATTTACCTCAGATTATTCAATATTTAACTGAGATGCTTCACAAGGGCCTTTATTTTTCCTCCATCAAAATTCATGCCTCAGCCATTTCAGCTCATTACAACACAGAACCACCCCTCTTCTCTCATCCACTGCTCAAGCAGTTCCTCAGAGGGTCCACAAACTTAAGACCACCCAGGAGAGCCCCAACACCTGCCTGGGACCTTAACCTTGTATTGGAAAAAACTCACTTTTCCTCCTTTTGAGCCCGCTGCAAGTGCAGAGTTAAAATTCCTTTCTTGGAAAACAGCCTTCCTTTTAGCAATCACTTCAGAAAGAAGGGTATCTGAATTGCAGGCCCTTATGGCAGTGGAGCCTCATCTTTCATGTGGATAGGGTGTCCCTCAGGACCAAGCCCTCATTCTTGCCCAAGGTAGTATCCAGTGTGGCTCTTGATCAGTCCATTCATTTGCCAACCTTCTTTTCTAATGCACAGAACCAAGGGGAACGGATGCTGCACTCCTTAGATGTGCACAGACAACTTAGATTTTATTTGGACAGGACTAAACCTCAAAGGAAATCTGAACAGCTGCTGGTGGCATTTGCTTCAGGGGCAGAGGGGAAGGCTATTTCAAAGCAAACTATTTCTAAATGGCTAGGCCATTGCATTCATTTCTGCTATAAGCACCATGGAAAAGCTATCCTACAGGGGATTAGATCCCATTCAACCAGGGCTACATCTACCTCTACAGCCTTTCTCCGATGTGTCCCTACCAGGGACATCCTAAAAGTTGCTACCTGGAGTTTTGTGCTTACTTTCACCAAGCATTACCATTTGCCAAATTTCTCTAAATTCAGAGCTGACTTTGCCACTGCAGTCTTGCAGGGCATTATAGCTGGTCCTATTTCTATCTACATTCCTCCTCCCATCCTTGGCTTTGAGAATCTACCCAAATGTGATGACTGCAACAGTGAAACACGAGCATAGTACAGTTGTGTACACTTACCATAAATGTTGATGTTAGTGTATTCACTGTTGCAGTTCTGGTTACCCTCCCTCCAGCCCCCTGACTTTTGTCTATACCTCTGTTCTCCTTTACCATGCTTAAGCTTTTTGTTGTATTTGATTTTTTGTTGGAGGTGTGTGTGTGTGTGTGTGTGTGTGTGTGTGTGTGTGTGTCTACTTGATATGGTAGACAGTTCATATGGTCGAAACTCATTAGGTCGACAGCCAGTATTAAAGGCACTTAACAGGAATTTGCCTCCCCCCCCTCCCCAAAGTTGTGCGACTCTGGAGTTGATATATATAGATGCTCTTCGTGTTTCACTGTTGCAGTCATTACATTTGGGTAATCTGCTGGCAGGTTGCTCTGTCGGCCTGAATTCCAAAGTCATCGGGGGTATAAAACATGCAGCAGACGCTATTTTCTTCAGTCTTTCCTGACGTGCGGTGCCTGAAGCAGAAGCATTTTGCAAGTGCTGGTCTGCCGACTACTAAAATATTCGAGTTTGAGTTTCAGAACCGAAGTCTTCACTAAAGCTAAGTACCCCATTGGGGAAACTTTTTTTCTTGCTTTTCACTGATGTCAGAAAAAGTTAATAATTGTATTACTTATGGGAAGCAAATACCTCCATAAGTATTTCCATTTATACTTTATTCCTTACCTAGGCCCTGATCAGTGTGCCTGGCTGTCGGTTTTCTGCAATATTTAACCAACGCACTATTAAGCGTCAGTATATTTTTTGCATCAAAGTATTTTGGAAACAGATTTCACTACCCAGAAATGTCATCTGACAGCAGTCACACTACTGAAGTACATAAAAAAACGCAAGGAAAAGGACAGAGAAAGGCAGTAGAGATCCAAAACCAATGATGAAGCTTCTCCTAAGCCAGTAGCCGGTACTCAGTGAGGCGCCTTTGCAGCCCCTGATACCCGCTACCTTTGAGTCGCAGGCCTCTACCGACACCCACGTGGAGTCCGGCATGCCGCAAGATACTCAAGGTATTGGACCGACGGATGCATCTCCCTCGCATGAGTCTGGAGCCGCTGAGCAGGCATCGGCTTCTGAGGGTGTATTCAGACATCAACATTTGTACTTCAAACTGACAACAGCTGCAAAACGAAAGACGAAAGCAACTTCTAAAACTAAAAAAACAGCGCATGAGCCACGTGCATAGGCCTCCATGCCTAAAAAACAGATCAAAATGGCTGAAGACCTTATTACCCTGATCAGGGGTACCCATCCCCCTCCATATAAGAGGCCTAAGCAAGACACTGATTATGAATCTTCAGATCAGGTTTCTATTTCTTCTGATTCCTCTTCTGATCAAGAATTATCTATACCTCCCTATGAGGATTCTGATGCTGAGGAGTCTATTCCGTCTATCTCCTCCTGAGGATTATTCATTTGGAGAAACCTTGTATACTTTGAGGGAGCATTTTCACTGGGAGAGTCGAGATTTCTCAGAATCAAGAGGCTCAGGGATTTCCTTCTCCCTTAGCACAAGCTTTTAGCCATTCCCCCTGTTTTAGACCTTGTGGATGATGTGTTTTCGGAGTCAAGGTTGACCCCTCACTCCTTACCTCCGGCTCCCAGTAAGCCTGGCAGATATTACAGGGTCCCTGACTCTCAAATTTTTATTTAGAAACCCTGCTGCTGATCCTGAAACTATTTCACAGGGTCCAAAGGGTGTTAAGGCCTCAACAGCAAAAAAACTGACCCCCTCTTACAGAGATTCAGGGGCACTGGGAAGATGTGGGTGGGGGGGGGTTCAACATCTGCAACCTTGGCAATCAGGGCCTTAAACTGTCAATTTTATTTGCTTAAATACCAAGAGCATGTTATGGCATTGCTGAAACCGAAAATTATTTCAGAATGTGCAGAAAAGAAAGAATTGCAGGAATTATTGCATGCAGCTGAACAAGTTGGAAGGCATATTTTACAATGTGGTTTTGATTCTTTAGAGGCCTCCTGCAGGGCCGCAGTTACTGTATCTGTTATTAGGAGGCATGCCTGGTTAAAGGAACAAAATTTGCTTGATCATGTTAAAGCTAAACTGCTAGATGCACCTTCACAGCATGATTCTCTGTTTGGTATTAAGGCAGAAGAGGTTTTAAAGAAAATGAAAGACAAAGCTAAGTCTATGCAAACTGTTAGACTTCTTACAAGTGCAGCCACCAAGATCAGCCACCAAGATTCAGTAGACACTGGCCTACAAAAAATTGGTCCTTTCCTGTGTCAGACCTCAAAGGGGCAAATCCAGACGCCCTAAGGGTTCCAGATACCCAGGCGCAAGACTCGTACAGGTCAAAGCAGTGGGGCGCATCCACCTCCAAATCTGGAGGGGATAAAGCGCAAGCCTACAGAAAGCAATCCCAATGACTTCCCTCTGCCTACACCAAGCACTTATCTTTTGGCAGCACCCATAGGGGGGAAATTAGCACTTTTTGCTCAAAATTGGCAGTTGTTAACCCAGGACAAGTGGGTACTAAACATCGTATCACAGGGATAAAGATTCCATTCCCACACTCTGCCAATGACAAATGGTTGGCCAGATCTGCCAAAAAATCAATGGGCAGAGGCACAGAAACGGGTTATGTCCCTCATGGGTATGGGGGCCATTCAGACAGTACCAGAACAGGAAAAAGGACAAGGTCTTTACTCTGCTGTTCTTGGTACCCAGAAAGGTCAAGGCCTGGCGGCCAGTACTGGGTTTATCGATTGTGAACACATACCTGGACATTCCAAAATTCAAAATGCTCAATTTGCAGCAGCTTCTGCCCATGCTGGGCAAGAATGCTTGGCTGGTGACTTTAGACCTAAGAGGCATACCTGCATGTCCCAATAAGACAGTTGTGCAGAAGATACCTCAGATTCAAGGCTGGCTTAATGCATTACCAATTCTCTGCACTGCCCTTTGGCTTATCTACTGTGCCCAGGGTTTTTACAAAGTGCCTGGCACCAGTAATTGCATTTTGCAGACACAAGTATACAAATATATCCTTACTTGGTAGACTGTCTCATTCAAGCAGAGAACAAGGACACTCTTCTACGACACCTGCTGTTTGTGAAAAGGCTTCTAACATGCCTAGGGTACACAATAAACGAAAAGAAATCACAACTGGTACCCTCTCAAAAGATTGCATTCCTGGGTGCAAGCTTGAATACAACTGCCCAGATGGCTTACCTCACGCCAGACAAACAAAGGCAACTGAATAATTACTTCAAACTGGCAACAAAACCCCAGTCTTCTGCAAGACAAATTCTGCAGGCTCTGGCTTCCTGGCATCCTGCATACTACTAATTCCATATGCAAGACTGCATATGAGGAAACTTCATTGGTACCTAGAAAGTTTGAGTCAACATTCACGCAGTCTGGAAACAATGATTCCTCTCCTTCCCTGCCTGCAACAGGAGTTTCTATGGTGGGCAAAGGCCTGTCACCAAAACATGGGATGGCCCTTCACCCTACCCCCTGCCAGCCAAACCTTAACAGACACCTCAGATTATGCCTGGGGGGCCCACATGGCAGGAAGATGTGTTCAGGGCATATGGGCACCAAAACAAATGCATCTACATAACAGTCGGAAAGAGATGCTAGCTGTTCAAAATGCTCTAACAGCCTTCAAGGACTTACTTCATCCAGGACAACTACTGATAAAGACGGACAACACCACAGTCATGTGGTATATAAACAAAGGGGCACGCACCCATACCCACTTTGCAGATGAGCCATGGCACTGTGGGACACAGCTTTGACCTGCCAAATACATCTTGAAGCTCAATTCCTCCAGGAAAACAAAACACTCTGGCAGACTAAGCAGAAACCTCCTGGATCCTCACGAGTGGAAACTAAATCCACAAGTCTTCGGCACAAGAGAAATGGGGGAGCCCAGACATTGATCTATTTGCTTGTCCTCAAAATTATCACTTGAAGAGATTCTGCACAAGGACTCATCACAGACGAGCATGGATAGTGTTGGTAAAACCTATCGGTTTACACTTTTCCTCCTCTGCCTCTTCTACCCAAGGTCCTCCTAAAAGTCAGACAAAAGCCAAATATGATATTACTTGCCCCGGACTGGCCCTGCCAATACTGGTACCCAGTCCTGAGGAACTTCTCAATACACAGCTTGGATCTTGCCTCAAAGACCACTACTACTGTCCCAGCAAAACTATCAGATCCTGCACAACCAACTACAGACTCTGAACCTGGCAGCATGGCTAATCATGAAATCATACAGATGACACCTCTCAGTAAAGCTGTGATGGATGTCATTTTGGAAGCCAGAAGGCCTAGTACTAGAAAATCTTATGCTGACAAATGGAAGAGATTCTGTGCTTGGAATCCAGCACAAGGAACTGATACAACAGAACTACATATTCCTCAGATATTACAATACTTAACTGAGATGTTTGACAAAGGCCTATCTTTTTCATCAATCAAAATCCATGCCTCTGCCATTTCGGCTCATTACAATACAGAGCCACCAATCTTTTCTCATCCTTTGCAAAAGCAGTATCTTAGAGGAGCCAAAAATGTAAAGCTTCCTAGAAGATCACCATTACCTGCATGGGACCGCAATTATGTGCTGGAAAAGCTCACCCTGCCTCCATTTGAATCAGCTGCTACCGCTGATATAAAGTTCTTATGGAAGACAGCTCTGCTACTAGCAAATTACTTCAGCAAGAAGAGTTTGAGCTACAGGCCCTCATGGCTGTAGAGCCTTTTATCATATTTTACCCAGACAGGGTGTCTGAGGACAAATCCTACCTTTATGCCAAAGGTCATTTCCAGTGTGGCTGTTAACCAAACAGTTCATCTGCCAACTTTTTATCCAAATCCGCAGAGCAAAGGGGAGAGAATTCTGCATTCCTTGGACATACACAGCCCGCTAAGATTCTACTTGAGCAGGACTAAAGCTCTAAGAAAAACTGAGCGATTACTAGTGTCATATGCTGCAGGTTCAGAAGGAAAGGCCATTTCAAAGCATCCAGTTTCAAAGTGGATAAGCCATTGCATCAGTTTCCGCTATTTGCACCATGGAAAACCTGTGCCCAAGGACATTAGGTCTCACTCCACCATGGCTGCAGTTACTTCAGCAGCTTTTCTCAGGAGTACCAACCAAGGACATTTTAGAGGCTGCTGCTTGGGGTTCTGTTCACACCTTTACAAAGCATTGCCATTTGTCCCTCTAAGTCCAGGGCAGGCTTTGCTGCTGCAGGGCCTTATAGCCTCACTTAATGCTGTTTAGCTCCAGCCCCCCAACCATAGCTTTGGGATTCTACCCAAATGTAATGACTGCAACAGTGAAACACTAAGAACATAGTACAGTTGTGTACACTTACCATAAATGTAGATGTTGGTGTATTCACTGTTGCAGTCCAGGTTACCCTCCCGCCATCCCCGTCATTATACAGTTTCTTTCTTCCATCTTCTACAACCTATGTGGTGTATTTGCTTGTCGAAGAAGGTAAAGTTTATATTGATGCATGTATATATTCATATAAATATTTAGAATATTGCTACCTTTTGGGGGGCATTTGACACCTGGGCAAGAAAAACTAAAGAAAATGGCGTTGGCTGCATGTTTTATACCCCTGACGTCATGGAAGAGAAGACAGCAACTGATGCAGGACTCAAGACTTTGGAATTCAGGCCGACTGAGGGCAACCTGCCAGCAGATTACCCAAATGTAATGACTGTAACAGTGAATACACTGGAACATCTACATTTATGGTAAGTGTACACAACTGTACTTTTCAGACATTGTTGATGTTTTCTCAGACTCCATCATGGCTCCTAATTCCCTGCCTCCGGCTTCTAGTAAGTCAGATATTACAGGGTTCCTGACTCCCACAAATTTATTTTCAAAAATCCTGCTGCTGACCCTGAAACTATTTCTCAGGGTCCCAAGGGTGTTGAGGCTTCTACAGCCAAAAATCCTTCCCCTTCAGGTAGACTCCAGGGAGCTGGATAGATGGGATAAGAAGGTTTATACATCTGCAACCCTGGCAATCGGGGCTTTAAACTGCCAATTTCATATGCCTAAATATCAACAGCATGTCATGTGCTTAATGAAACAGAAAATTGTTTTTCTGATTTGTATGGAAAATAGTTATAGGACTTATTGCATTCAGCTGAACAAGTTGGAAAGCATACTTTGCAGTGTGGTTTTGATTCCTTGGAGGCCTCTTGCAGGGCTGCCGTAACTGGATCTGTAATAAGAAGGCATGCTTGGCTCAATGAGCAAAATCTGCCTGATCATGTTGAAGCTTAATTGTTGGATGGTCCTTCACAGCAGGACAGTCTGTTTGGTAATAAGGCAGAAGAGGTTTTAAAAAAGATAGACTAAGCTTAAATCTATGCAAACTGTAAAAGATTTCTTACAAGTGCAGCCACCCAGGTTCAGTAGGCATTGGCCTACTAAGAATTGGTCTTTCCAGTGTCCAACAGAGCTGCCCAGGTGAAACCCGGACACTCCAAAGGATCCAGGTTTCAGTCACAAGTATCTTACAGGACAAAACAATGGTGTGCCTCCACCTCCAAGTCAGGAGGTAGCAAAGCACCACCCTACAGTAAAGTCTCAATGACTTTGTCATCTCCAAGCACCTTTTGGCAGCCCCTTTGGGGGGAAAACTAGCACTTCATGCTCAAAATTGGCATCTAATTACCCAGGACAAATGGGTCTTAAATATAGTATCCCAGGGGTACCGATTTATTTCTACACGTTGCCAATTCCAAACAGATGGCCAGATCTGCCACGAAATCAG